>NC_082391.1:15301613-15376615 GCF_031168955.1 Gadus macrocephalus | reverse complement strand
GAAGTAGTTACTAATTTTTGGCTTGGGGTTTTGATTAGCTTGCTAGTATATGTTCACTATGGGTAGAGGTTGAGCATGGATGCATTCCAGATCTCTGCTGACGGTAGAAAGAGTGGAGCTGTCCGGGATAACATACTGTTCTCACGGATGTTCTCACTTGACATCACTCTTAAAGATCAACCCTCCATCTTCCCATTATGTGTGGCTGACATCCTGTGTGCTTACATTGCACCACCCTGCCTTGTGTACACACGTACATAAACAAACCCACATGTACACACACACGCACACACACCACACACACCCTTGCTGTGATGGAGTGACAGATGGGCACTCCCTCATCTCCTCCATTGGCCTGCCAGGGTAATGGTGACTAGACCCTGGCCTTCTCTCTGACCTCTCCTTGACAAACTACCCCCTGCTGCACTCAAGGAGAGTCCTCTGATATCACAGGGTGTGTGTGTGTTTGACCCCCTGTCAGCTTACATGCACGCACGCCCCTTTTTCCTTCTCCAATTTCTTGAAGAAAGTCATCGTAGATTTCCTTTACAATTCCAATATTTTAACCAAATATGTCACTCATACGCTTGAGCGACACAACATAACTCTTCAGAAATCCATCATCGGCACAACGTGATCCAAGATAAGATTCAATAGTCGCAGACCAAAATAAATAAATGTTAATGTTAAATTTTCTTTGTCTATTTAATACTTCTTTCTTTTCTTCTCTTTCTCCAGCAAATTCCAGATGTTTCTCCTACGGGTCGCTGGACCACCCTGGTGCCCTTGCTCTTCATCCTGGTGGTGGCTGCCGTCAAGGAGGTCATCGAAGACCTGGTGAGACCTTCACGGGCCCTTTTCACACAGCATCCATAGTCAATGAGCTTGCTCCTTAAGATGGTGGAGGGGCTTCCCAAGCTACCCTGCAATCATTTGACCTTGTTTTTATTACCAAACAATACAGAGGTTTTCAATAGCATTTGTGGTTTTGGATGTGATGTTCGCCCTCACACTGATTTTAATGCTTAACTACATAAGCATATTGCAAATGCTGTACATATACCACAGACAAGCAGAGGAACACGCACGCCACGCACGCACGCACGCACGCACGCACGCACGCACGCACGCACGCACGCACGCACGGCACGCACGCACGCACGCACACACCTTCGCTATACTGCTACTTACTTCATTAAATCAACCTGCAGACTTAACGTTGGTGAACACAGAAACCAAATACCCTAACAACTATGTACCTTCAAGCTCTTTGGCAATTCCTCTTCCCAGTTAACATTCAACCTAAGTGAATAAAGAAGTGCATATCACATAATGTAGCAATGGTTGTTATTCATGTATATTCAAGTATTTCTGATGCAACGCTTTTTGTAGCATGAAAAGCTGTCGGGGAATAGTTTCTTGTACACTTTGGGAAACTTTCCTCTTAACTCCCAAGGCTGTGTGTATCAAGAATGTCCTATTTGCACTTTCATAAGTTTGGTGTGTGTGTCTTTGTGCGTGTGTGTGCCAAGACGGAGGAGGTCGCATTGTACTGTATTGCAGTGACCCTGCAATGCGATCCTCTGCTCAAGTCCCAGTAGGCAGTGACTCTCTATACCATGAGCCCGTATCTAGTGGCAGAAGTGGCGAGCACAGCACTTTATCCCCCTTGGTCGCAGGGAAAAAAAACATGACAACAGACGGGGTGATGACTCTGTCCTTTCTGCTGAAGGTCACACACATACACATACAAAAACACACACACATGCAAATACACATACAGTACACACACATGCGCACACGCATGCACATGCACACACGCATACATACATACACACAGACACACACACTATATATATACACACACACACACACACATATAAACTCATGAACATACACATATAAACACATAAACATACTTGTATAAACATACACATCTTCCTCATAAGTTGACAGGCCAGCATCGACCCGTAGCTCACCCCCTGAGTCTTGCAAAGGATATCGCGCCACAAGCTCTTCTTCTACATTTTACGCGCTGATTATTGACATTCTATTAAAGGGGCGTCACACATTTGCATACTGCTTGCAGTGCCTTTTTAATACCTCGTGCTAGACAGAATTCGTAAAAAATGAAGTATGTAGGTGAACTGTGTTGTTTGCTCATTTTGTAACAAGTCTCTGCAAGCAAGTGTGAAAGGCAGAGGCAAAAAAATAGGAATTACCATCCTTGGCAAATAATGTGTTGAGTCTAGCATTATTATGACATCTATTGTATTTCATATTTTTTTATGCATGTTTAGGACCCTTATTTAATGCCTTTTTTCATATTTTGCTATGCAGCTCTGAAATTAGGAGCCTTGTATTCCATACTGTAGCTATCCAGATGAAGATTTATGATGTTATGCATGCAATTCAATATTCTGCAGTCCAAGTACAGAATTACGATGCTATGGATTACGTTCAATATTTTTCTGTCCAGGTAAAGCATTATTTTGCGATTGCAGCCCATAAATCTGGATCTGCGCTTTACATTAGGACCACCTCGTGTAAAACAGCCACATGGAACGTTGCAGACTCAACCCGGGACGTTGTGTTAAACTCGATTTCTCTAGGGGAGTAATTCCCCCAAATACGGGCACGCTTGCAGATTCACGGTTGTGCGGTAAACGCCGTCACATTCCTCGGTAATTAATTCCCAGTGCTGATGCTGTCGTTGTTTTGTCTTCGTCTGGAGGTTCGAGCGCCACAGAGATTGCTTCCACGCGGGCCGGGCCATGCATGCCTCCTGCTGCCACCCAGCCTCCCCTTGCACTGTAATTACATGCCTCCTTTAAACACCCTCCCCGTCGTCTGTGACCACGGGGACACCAGGCACAGAGGAGGACATGGGGACGGATGGGCGGGTAGCAGACAGGGCGAGACGAGGCTGCCAATGTGGCAGGAATCCGTGCATCACACATTGGGAAGATTGGACATTTAAGTGGGGGGGAAAAAAAAAAAAAACCAATGCTACAAAGCAGAGTTTTAGATAGCCACTGTGCTCCGAGGATGGGGGGGGGGGGGGGGGGGGGGGGGGGGGGGGGGGGGGGGGGGGGGGGGGGGGGGGGGTGGGGGGGGGGGTTGGGTTGGATTTATCCGTAGGGAAGGGGTTGTCATGGCTGAATGACATCATCTGACAGCTCGCGCTCGACCTGGAGAGAGATGATGAGGGATGGGGTTTTCGGGGAAAGCGTCTCCAGCTAACTTGTCCTGTTGCACTGCAGCTGGTGGGGGGGGGGGGGGGGGGGGGGGTGCATGTGACGCGCCACCACTGCCTGTGCTCCGCAGCCACTACAGCAGAACGCTGGGGCGGTGTTCCGTCCCACCTTAAAGGTGCAGGCGGTTGACTTCAGTGCCGTTCTCCTTCGCGTTGGATGCTTTCCAAATCGAGCTTACGCTGGCTGTTTCCACCGAACTGCCTACGCTACACCTGTAATAACGGAGCGGGCATTGGGGAGGGGACGAGAGGGGGGACGAGAAGGCGTGGAGGGGGAGCAAGAGATAAAAGAGGAGGAGGAGGAAGAGGACCGTGTGTCTGTTTTAGGAAGGGAAAGTGTACAAATGGGTGAGGAGAGAGCATGAGCAGTATATGAAGAAAGGATCAAGAGGAGGGAGGGAGGGGGGAAGGGGGAGGGGGTGGGGGGGGGGGGGGGGGGGGGGGGTTGCAGGGTTGAGATGCAGCAGAGAGCCAAGCAGGCATCCTGGCAACCCGAGTCCTATCCCTCAAACGGGGAACAAGAGGGACAAGCCGTGCCGTGTGAGGAGCTCACTGGGCACTTTAAGGCTCACAACACTGATGGCGCACTCCTTCTGCTCTGCCATGGCCTTTCAGTGAACCTCGCAGACACCTGTTGGCTGCCTTGTGATTCCAGGACGGGAATTTTGCTCTGCTCTCCTTCATAAGCAAACATCCCCGTTATCGTTCCAATGGCCTCTGTCTTTTCCCGTCCGATAAACCATCAGTCCCATTACTGTGCTTTGAAAACTCCTTCATTGTCTGATTGTCAAAGGGATGTTACTGGAGGCGACTGCACTCACAAATCATGCTGTTGAACGTTCCAGAGGTTCAACAACATAAACAGTCCATAAACCCATTGTGTATAGCATCAGACTTTGTCTAGCTGGTTTCCCCACCATATATCTGCTCCAAGATTAAAGAGGGTTTATGTAATCCAGCCAAAGAGTTTGTGCGTTTCCCCGACTACGCCTTGGATTCATGGAGCCAGCTCAGGGCCCCCTCCAGAAGCCTTTCTATAGAGGTGTTTCTCTCCCACACTGAGGGTGATTACGAGCAAATTAGCTCTTTAGTAATGAATACTGTATCAAGTGGTATGGTAGAAGTGAGAGTTCAGAGTTCACACAGACTCTGCATAGCCCCCGTCCCCGTCCCCGTCCCCGTCCCCCACACACACTTATTGTTTGTTGTACGTCCTGGCACCTGATGTATGCACTTATTGTTTGGTGTACGTGCTGGGACTTAAAAATTGTATAGCTTTGTGCAGCATCTTATCCGAGCCATCTTTGTTGTATACAGTCGCGTGGCACTTGTTTCTATTAATATCTTTACTGTACAAACAGTGACATATAGTGTTGTTTCTCCTTCTTCTGACAAAGAAAAAAGCATCTGCTAGATTCCCTAAATGTAAGAAGTGGATCACCAGAATAAAGATTCTGTCTCATAATTTCTTTTTCTTTATCTGCCCCAACAGAAACGCCACAAAGCTGACAATGTTGTGAACAAAAAAGAATGTCAAGGTAAATACAGTTTGGTCGTTGTTTTGTGCTCTTTTCGGTTTTGAAGATTTAGTCAAGGTCCTCTTAATTTGTCTCTAGGGATTAGGGCTTTTTTTCATAATTGTATTTGATCCCGCAAGACACAAACCAACGTTGCTGCCAACTTGGTTGTTAGTTACACTTAATGCAACATTTTTATAAGGCAGCAGACACCAAAGGCTGATATGTATTAACCTTATCTGTAGCTTAACATACCTACTGTGAGTGGGGACAAACTACTGAATGCAACAAACCTTGTGATATTTTGACCAATGGGGACACTGACTGTGCTACAAACTAGCAAAAGACTGTGTCGCTTGGCTACACACACTTGTATATACAAACCCAAAAGGTTGACACATCATACATAACATTCTGCTACTCCTTTTTAATAACACTTCGCTTGCAATCACTGTTGGAAGCATATATTTATATTCAGCGTAGCAGTTGGATCGTATGTGATTCTAGTCATCTGAATGGCGCATTGCCCAATCTCTTAAATAATGTGAATGCATTGTTTCGCCTGCCATAGCCTGCCATTCTCCCTGCTCATAATTTGCCTTTATCTTTTCCTGCCACAGTGTTGAGGAATGGCGCCTGGGAGATCGTGCACTGGGAGAAGGTAATGTATCTGACGACGTACTGGCTGAATTATCCTGTTTATAGACCAGACGAAGCACACGTTTCGTGTGATGAAACTTCCTTACAGTGGCGTACCACACACATTTCCTCATCAACATCCAGTTTCTAATTATTCCAGTGTTAATGATGCGATTGGAGGGTGGTGAGTTGCTGCAGGATAGAGGGCAGTTCCAACTGTGGTGTGGGGAACAGCCGGTTTTCATACCATGGCCAAGGCACTCTCTCTGGACGCAGGAGGAGTGTTGGAACGCAGCCGGAGTAAAATGTTATATGTAGGAGGATACAGCGCTGAACAATTTAAATGGCTCCGTCTCCCTTTCTCTATGTCTGCCTTTGTCTATCTACCATCATCTCTCTGTCATTATTTCTCTTTCTCCCAGCTCCGCCTTGCCTTGTCTTTCTGTCATTCTCTCTTGCTCTTTCCTTGTTTCTCATTATCTCTCTTCCTTTCTTTCCATCTCATTTTCTCTCTCTCTCTCTCTCTCTCTCTCTCTCTCTCTCTCTCTCTCTCTCTCTCTCTCTCTCTCTCTCTCTCTCTCTCTCTCTCTCTCTCTCTCTCTCTCTCTCTCTCTCTCTCTCTCTCTCTCGATCCTGCTCTCTCTCTCTCTCTCGATCCTGCTCTCTCTCTCTCTCTCTCTCTCTCTCGATCCTGCTCTCTCTCTCTCTCACGATCCTGCTCTCTCCGTATCTCACTTCCGCACTCTCACAATCGCTCCTACTATCTCTGTCTGACTCAAAGGGAGAGAGAGGGTAAACCGAAACAGATGTACGTTGCCAAAGAGGTCTAGGCAGTGTGTTTTAGGAGAGGGTTGAATTCTAGCCCTTCAGTTTCTCTTTGCCATATATTGCCATATCAATCTCTTGGCTTTAGTTCCTCATGGTAGAGGAGTTTCAGTTATTTAATCGTGTGAGGCATTAACAATGCAAAGATGTCAAAGAAGGGGTTAACAAGCAATAATGTAACACTGTTTCAGCCCTTACTCAAATAAAAAATTCAATTTTTTTCTGGATTTTTGAACACTTATATAGCGAAGGCTTTTTATGCGGCTCTTTTCACACTGAATTGGGCTCTGTTTCTTTTTAGTGTACCCTGTAGACCGCTCGGCCCCTGAAATGATTAAAAGTGTTCATTTTAATTTGCGTTTGCAACATCAGTGGTGACAGCTGAAGAGCTGAGCGGGGTAGGCGGTGTTGTAGTGGTACAAGATAACCCTATTGCTCCAACAACAATTCATTGTCGTAACACAAAACATCCTTATGGGCTTTTTCTGTCTCACAAATCAGACTCTAGATGGATATCTAAGGTCTGACGTCGTCTACCCCCAGCCTTTCTGCTATAACATAGTAGGACAGCTGGATCCAAGATGGGTTATTGCTTTCAGGGCTTGAAGGATACAATAAAGGTTAACTGTTTTTGCAGGCAGAAGAAGGCATATTCTCACTCACTGAGTGTCTTTAGGTCCATTCTGCGATCAGGGAATGTGGTTCTGGGTTATGCATTCTTTTAAGGAAACATCATATTGAGTCTTATCATGTTTTTTGTAAATTCTGTTCTACTCCCATGTTATTCCTGAATCATTCAACTCATTTTGATGGAAGTTTTCCTTCCATTTCTGTTTCCAAGGTCATGTGCCCCAGTAACCAGCTCCTGTGTTGTTTGCAGGTTGAGGTTGGCCAGGTTATTAGGCTAAATGTCAGCGATTACGTTCCAGCGGACACTGTCCCAAATGATCCTTATTCTTCCTTTTTGCTCACTCTATCTCACATTTCTCACTAAACAAGTGATGTGGAAACTTGAACCACGACAACAAAGAAATTATCTTTGTCTCCCAGTTCCATAATCTTCAGAAAACCGGTTAAACATTGGCCTAGAATGCATCACTTGCTTAGCTTACATAGCTGCGCTGGGACTTTGGGATTAAGGTTCGATCAACCAATTTTGCGTTTGTGAAAAAGCACCACTCCCCTCGCCTCTTCAGAAAACATTTGGGCGTGACTTGACCTTTGATTTTACAACCTGCATTTTCGCATTATTTTTTTTTTTCAACATATCAAAGTTGACAAAATTTCAACCTAACACCCAACTGTATTTTGTAACATTTGCATTTGAAGATATTTCAATAGTTTCCTTTAGTTCCCAGCATCCCTACGTGACTCAATGGATCTCTCATCAACCCTGTCCAAAAGGTTTCCTGGAAAAGGCGAACTCAGGAGAAGCCCTCATGTTTGGATCACACAGGGTTAACCATTTTCTGTCCCCTCCCCGTAACGGTTTCTCTCTCTTCTTGCTTGCGATTGGTGCCCGTCCGTCTGGGTCAACGACCAAAAAACAAAAGCTCCTTTTTTTTTTTCTGCTCCCTCCCACCTTCTCTTGTCCTCTTTCTGAATGGCCGTCTCCCTCTTTGTCTCCCTCTCTCTCCCCCTCCCTCCCTGCCCGTGCCATTGTGTGACGGCTGCCATCAGGTGGGCGTTGGGGAGGTAGTTCGGGCGGCCAACGGAGACCACCTTCCGGCTGACCTGGTCATACTCTCCTCCAGGTCAGCAATCCACCAACACCAACACCAGCACCACCACCCACTCACAACACACTGGCAGCCGTTGAGGCCACCGTTGGCTCTTGTTGGCGGAACCATAATGGGTATAATGGGTGGGGTGGGGGTCAAGGCAGCACACAGTACTTCAGTCCTATCGATACAATGCGTTCAACTGTAGCCTAAGCCCCGGTCACTATGTGGCCTGGCCCGGAAAAACTAAGTTTTCCCACTCTGGAGCAACGGACTGATTGTCTTGGCAGAAGCCAGACACCGGACTGAGTGCCAGAGGTCACTGACCGCTCCCTTGTATTCCTCCCCGTATCCGTCTCCAGTTTAGTCCCCCGGTAACACCACTATGGTTCTGTTGATTCTGTTATTGTTATCGGATACTTTGGAGTACAAAAGCACATTTGGATGAGGCGCAGGCCCGAGTGAGCTGGGATCAGGGAGGGGCACGTGCTCGGATTGAGAAAGTGCACCGTATTTACCTTTTTTGAAGAGTGTTCTGTTTACTGCTGTCCACTCTTTGCATGGCTTTGCTCACAGGCGGAACAAGCCATTTGTTGTGAAATCTTGCATGGAGTCTCATATCAAGTGTGCAAAATGCCTAATGAGCGTTGTTTTTTCACCTTAATGCTACATATTGCTATATACATATTGTAGACTATTCTTATTGTAGTGTGTAACTATTCCAAAAGTATGGGAGTATTGTCCTCATGTTAAGGAATGGGACTGCCGGTGTATTGCAGTGGTTCCAGCAGAGCCCAGAACACTGCTTTCGTTTCATTGCTAATAACAAGATGGTTTTGGAACGAGCCCCAGAGCCCAATCCCCTTCACTTAAAGGACGTCTCCTCCACCAGTGGCGCTAACTAACCAGCCAGTCAGCTCACCCACTAGTCCATGGGGCTCCGTCTCTTACGATCCCATTGGCCTTCTTTAGGTGTGGCGCTTTTGTGTGCCTGCTACGTCTCCCGCCCATCCCACCTCTCTCTCGCTCTCTCTCTCTCTCGCTCTCTCTCGCTCTCTCTCGCTCTCTCTCACTCTCTCTCGCTCTCTCTCACTCTCTTCTAACAAGATATTTGTTATCTCACTTTATACCTTTTTTTTTTTTCTCTATCTCGCCTGCATGTTCTTTCAGTAGAATGCTGCTGCTTTCTTAGGAAGACAAGGCCTAACTCAGAGCAGCAACAAACAGAGTTGTTTTACTTAGCGGGCTTCATTATTGTTTACTGCCCAAACTGAGCAGGACATCTTAGTACAATAATGGGTAAACAAGAAGAAACCCGATTCCACTACCAACTTGCACACACACTTTTTTGGCAGTGATCGTGGCTTATGCAATCTTTCTTTCAAATCACTGCAATGGAAAGTCTATCTTTGTGTCTCCACTACATCTTATGAACTGGAGCCACTGTTCTCCACCTTTCTCTCATCCACAGTGAACCACAAGGTATGTGCTACATCGAAACCTCCAACCTGGACGGAGAGACCAACCTCAAAATCAGACAGGTGACCTCACGTGATAATCCCTCCGTTTGCACGTGACACACCCTGCAGTATGCGCAACGCAAACCGACACACACTTTGCTTACTATAAACTAACCATCCTTGGCGCTGGTGGGGTCTGATGACGTCGACGCAGGGTCTCCAGGTGACCTCGGAGATCAAGGACATCGACAGCCTGGTGCGGCTCTCCGGGCGCATGGAGTGCGAGAGCCCCAACCGCCACCTCTACGAGTTTGTGGGAAACATCCGATTGGAGAGAGACAGGTGGGGCCACGGGAGGCCCCTGGCCACGCTGCTGTGGACTGTGTGTTTTCTTTCCACGTGCAATCGTGCATTTTATTTTTTTATTCATTGAGTTGTTTGTAGGGCTTCACGTTTGGAATCTTTTAACAGAATCTTCTTAAATATGGCTTTCCACATCGTGTAGAAAGTCTCTTATTGCTTTATCTCTTCTATGGAGATCTAATTTACAGATATGATTTAATCTAGGGAAATTTGATTTAGATATATATATTCCATATATACTCAATGTATTTAATCTAGGGAAATAAAATTAACATATTCCGTATTGATTTCCTGAATGGGTTTGTTTGCCGACGGCCCTGAAGCACACTCTCTCTCGGCCCGGACCAGATCCTGCTGAGGGGGGCTCAACTCCGAAACACCCAGTGGATCCACGGAGTGGTGGTCTACACAGGACACGACACCAAGCTCATGCAGGTAAAGTTTCACGCATTCGTTGACGAAGAATTATTAAAAGAAAAAACTGAATTGATTAGTAGTAGAGGTTTGCGAGTGTGTGTGTGTGTGTGTGGATGATGGCTGGTTTAAGCAGCCTGGCCTGAGTAAGACTGATTGGAATCTGGGGCAGTGTCCAGCCATGTGACTTTAATTAGGGTGCTGATGTTGGAAAAACTGGGTTATAGCAGCGGTTCATAGACAATGATACGTGAGCTGTTGCTCCATGTTTACCATCAGAACTCTCTTAAGGTGCGAACACACCAAGCGCGTACTTCGCGTATAGACGTGTATAAAATCGGCAATTTTTCCATAGGGAACCATTGGTTTACGCGCGTATGAGGTGCGTACACGCGTATCATGCGTACCAAGCAACATTTTACTCGCGTTAGGGGCGTATGAGGCGCATATATATACGCGCGTATATATACGCGAGGAGTTCAAAAAATTTAACTTTTTACGCTCATACGCGTGATACTTAGCCGCAATAGCCAATCAGCGTGGAGCTTGACCCGACGTCACTGGCAGAGAGTAGTGACCCTTGCACAGAAGCATACGGCCGACATCTTTCTTTATTCTGGGTGGAAATAGTAACATAGTTACGCCATTAAATGCGTTTATGGAAACATTTTTAGCAAGAAATGTGCATTTTACTTTCATAATGTTCACTCTGTGAATGTGAAGGATGTTTGGTTTGATAGTTATGACGAAGAGTGAACGCTCCGTTCACTTGCATGGACAGAGTCTCTGGTTGCTAAGCAACCTCAACGTCTTGGCGGACTATTTCTCTGCCGATCAACACTACGAATGCTGGAAACACACCAGACACACCATGTGAAGTTATTTAACCCGATTATTGTTATTTATATCCGAGATTTATTTAATCTAACCCGATCCAAGCTCTATCATGCACCCAAACACGGCGGCGTTTGGGTTTCCTTCCTCGGACTCCTAAATCCAGCGCAGCCACAGGCGCGTAGCTGCGTACGTAGGACCATTTTTGACACAAAATGGTCAAGCAACATTTTAGCTGCGTATCGCGCGTACATGGTACGCGAGGTACGCGCTTGGTGTGTTCGCACCTTTAAGGGCGAGTGGTGATGGCTGGTTTAACCTGTTCACATTGATTTCTCAATGCACAACAGGTATGCAGCCTCACCCAGCCCCAGAATCCAATTAGTCTGACTCAGACCAGGTGAGGCTGCTTAAACCAGCCTTCATCCACACACACTCAACAGATGGGTCAAAGAAAAATAACCAATGGGATCACTTATCTTATCTTATCTATTTCACCAAAAATCGACCAAGGTGTAATGATTGTTCATATTAATAGTACCTAGTAATATGAATGGAGTTATTAAGGCCACATTTAATACGTTGCAGGGTATTTCTAGAAACGAATATTTCCCCCCCTCCGTTTTCAAAAATAACATTGTGCACACAACATCGTTTTCAAAAAAGTTGTAGTTTACATCAAAACGCATAAATATGCCGTCGAGCGCCATTATAACTATGCCAAACCTTTGGGCGGCAGTGTAGGGAGAAGGATAAAGCCATGCAAGCCAATCAGAATCCTCAGAATCAACAACAACGAATAACACGAGCGTCTTCCTGTAACAAACAAACTGTAAACAAAGCATTTCCTGGCGCATAATGTGACGCTTCAGAACCAAAAACCCAGTTTCTACCCGTTGACCAACAACACATAACCGCCGTTTTCAGAAATCTCCACTTTTGCCTGAGTTTTTAGAAATGGTTGTTTTCTGTGATAAAAACAGTGTTTTCGTGTAAATGAGAGGCCAAACCGCGTGGAAATATCTGCGTTTTCCCTTCGTGATTGTTTGATCACACAGATCCAGGTCCTGTGACACACGCATTGTTGCTAGCAATCACAGCCTGTATTATTTTTGATTTACACAACTCAGTCTAATTCGCCCATGGTCGGACGCACACATGGTCAAATAGGATCTAACCCCAAGTCACTCCCCCTTACCTCATCGCCTTCAAACCCCCATCATCTCCTCCACCCAGAACTCCACCCGTCCCCCTCTGAAGCTATCCAACGTGGAGCGCATCACCAACTTCCAGATCCTGGTGCTGTTCGGCTGCCTGCTGGCCATCTCTCTGGTGTGCTCCATCGGACAGACCATCTGGAAGTACCAGTACGGCAACGATGCCTGGTACATGGACCTCAACTGTAAGGGCCCTCACGCGGCAAGCGCTCTCTACCTCTATAGATATATATAGATATATACCTCTTATTCCACATATTTGGTCTCACTTGTTCATAACGGCTTAATTCTTTGTCGTTTTGAGTTACCTTTGCTAGTCGTTGATGTGTGTGTTGCTGTCGTTTTTTACGTTGCCTTGGTTGACTTAAGAGTATGTATCGCAACACAAGTGAAATATGTGGCAATGTGGGAATAGGTGAATTCCCTGTAGCTGTAAAAAAAATGGACGACGTGTGACACGCATAGACATGTGATGTGAATGTGTGAAAAAAAAAAAAATGGTTGACTATCATTGCGCTGCTGTTCTGTTTGGTTCCGTTCTAATGTTCTTTTTGATATTTCTTTGTTTTGTTTTTTTATTGTTTTGTTTTTTGTTTTTGTTTTTTAACAGCTCCAGGTAACAACCATTTAAAAGCCTTGGCCATCCGTGAATGACCCTCCCTTACTAACCCCTATCAGAAGCTCTGCCTTCGCTAAGCAAATGAAGCCCCCCTACCCTCGCCCCCTAAATGGTTGCCCTACATTCTAAGGGCCCATGCCATGGACAAGTTCATACCAGGGATCCAACAATAGGTTTCTCCCCTTTCAGCTCTCTCTCTCTTTTTACCTTCATTTAGTTCCGTTGTTAGTGCCTGATCCAAAACGTGTATCTCTCCTTTCTTCCATTTTTGATTTCATTTGTTTTCTCTGTGTGGCACGTTAAACTCTTTGCAGTCGGCAGGGCTCAGACCTCCATCTTATATTTTTTCCTCCCCCCTCTCTCCGTCTTACTCTCTACACGCCCAACACAAACACAACTCCGACAGTGTTTCTCTGCTCTGTGCCTGCCAGGGAGATGAGGTTGTAAGCGGGATGCTTTTCACGGCAGACGGCTTATTTTTTTTGTCGCTTGATATCAAAGTCGCACCGGCGCCCAAGGGCAGAGGGGGGCGTTGACATTCTCCAAACGCCTCTGCCGGCCTTATTTTCTTGTGTTGATTCTCTAAAAGACAGACGAACACAACAGAGATTTTTTGAGGAACTTACTACCCGAATCTCACATGGAGAATATAATCAGATTCTCAAATGAATAATGAAATTGTCGAAAGAAAATATGACAATTCTCACTTGAATAATGACATTATTTAAAGAATATAGTTTTAAATTCTCACGTGAATAATGACATTTTTTTAACTATAACTATAAATAAATTCACATAATTCTTTTTAAGAATATATTAAAAATCTTACATGAATAATGCTTTTTTTAAGAATAATATATTTCATAGGCCCATATTCGGTCCTTATAATGATATAACACAAGGAAATGAAGGCACCATTCAGCGGTCTATACGTTAACTAGATGGGTTAAAGGTGAGTGCTTTAATCAGCATGTCCTGATGAAGCTCTGAACACCGGGTTTACAAAGTGCTTATCGTGCCATCCTGCCCCATTACCGTGTCTCCCAATAGCTCTGTCTAGGAAAGATTGTTCTCTGATCAATTCAAACTTGTTTTATGACTTACATTGTTCCTTTTTAAAAAGAGAAATTATAATAATTCGATCATGAACATATGTATGTATACATATATAGTTTGGCTTATCTCAATTGACGCCAAAGAAGGCATTAGCGTTAACCCAGATCTGAAACAGGGGGAGAAAACAATGATGAGGTAACCGTAAGTCATAATCCAGGCAGCCATTTTGAGACTCTTTTTTTATTTTGTAATGAGAGGGGGTTGAGACTCTGTCCAGAGCACATTTCAAACCGGTGAGAAAAGGGAGAGGTGGCTTCAACATATATATATTTCTGAGTTTATACATCTGTTTTTAACATACACCAACATGTGCCCAAATTTATTTTTTAACGATAATGATGACGACGTATGTAAAAGAATTGAGTCGAATCAGGATCAGACAGCCTGGGATAATGGTTAACTGTCACACATCAAAACACCATGGGTCAGTTAATATTCACTCCTGGTTTAGGAGAGAGTAGACGTATCCCGCTAACACCAGTCTACACTGGAATGACTCGCTCGTATACAGCTGAGTACAGAACTGCTTGACAGTTGCAATGTATGTCTATCCCCCTGGGATCTTGGATAGCTCTCTGCAGTGCTGTGATGTGCAGTCTTTTGCTGATAGCTGATAATATTTATCAGCTTCCCTGACTAAGTGTAGCGATCGTTCGATTCAAGTTCAGCATTTTTTTGGTCTTTGCTGAAAGTTTGTTTGATACCCATGAAGGTCGAAGACTCTTAAATGTTCTCGCCTTCAGTGTCAATGATCTCTGAAATGGAAGAAAGCCTACTTATTTAAAAAAAATACATATTTTATACTCCTACCTCCCCTCTCATCTGACTAATTAACCAAGCTGGCCGTGAATACTCAAATACATAAACACTCACTAACACCGATGCATGTCACAGGTTGCTGTGGTTTTGATTGACCTCTTCATTGGCAGCAGCCTTTTTAAAAAGACACCCCATGCATTAAAAACAATTTTAGCCAAACAACCTAACCTTTTTTTATTGGGCACCACAACGCCAGCTACAACGCAGTGTTCCTTCCGCACACACCCGACTGTTTTCAACATGATCCAGCTTCTCTTTTCCCACTCGTCGTTGGTTGGTTGAGAATGTGCTTTGGACTGAATCTCCCTCCTTTTTTTGTATTGACAGCATCCCTTCCCTCCCCACCACCGTCTGCCTCTAGACTACCCCCCCAGCCCCCCCCCCCCCTCCTCTTGTGCTGTTGTCCATCCGGCCATCTTCTGTGTGCCTTTTTATTTTTTTTATCATTACGTTTTTTGCAATCATTCTGTCATGCGGGGTGGACTGTCCCCTCTCAACCGCAATGCTAAGATGAAGTCTTGGGGTTGATGAAAGGTAACTCTTGCACATTCACCGCAAGCCGAGTCAAAAAGGTAAATCACATCACTCCCCTCCCCTACCCTCTGTTGTTTGCGTGTTCACGTGTGATGTGTGTGTGTGTGTGCGTTCGTTCGTTCGTGTGTGTCGTGTGCGCGCGTGTGTGTGTGTGTGTGTGCGCGCGTGTGCGGGTGGGCGGGGCTGTTACATGTCTCCCCCAATCACAGAATGAGGGCGGGAAGCTGCATCATTTGCATAGTCATCCGTTAAGACCATCGCCTGGATCATGCTGGATGCCAAGGCTGCTGCTGCTGCTGCTGCTGCTGCCGCTGCTGCTGTTGTTGTAAAAACATGACTCGTGACATCTCCCATAGCGAGATCACAGTCGTTTTCTGCTACTTTAAAACCCGTGGGGACTCGAGGGCTAAAAAAACCAAACCAACAACCACTAAAAATACAACAGACTTCACTTAAATTGGTTGTTGAGAGGATTCGGTTGGGTGGAAGCGGAAGGTTAATCCCGGCTAATGGACACCAGTTTCTTTTTGCGATGATGCTGTACATTAGCTGGGAGTAGCTTTGGGCGGTTGTTCTGATTGTTGTGAGCGACTCAGCCGGTGCCCCCACCCCTCCCACGGAGGCCAGGACTCACTGGGCCTCCTGTGTTGTCGCTCTCTCTCTGTGTCCTCCGCTTTCCCCCCCCACCTCTCGGCAGACGGCGGTGCCGCCAACTTTGGCCTCAACTTCCTCACCTTCATCATCCTCTTCAACAACCTGATTCCCATCAGCCTCTTGGTCACGCTGGAGGTCATTAAGTTCATCCAGGCCTTCTTCATCAACTGGGTGAGCGAGACGGCGTCGGAACGATGATTCACGTGGATGTTTTTGGTTCTGTTTGAGTTAGTCTCACCGCTCGTGTTGAAATCAAGCAGTTGAAATTGAAATCTTTGACCGTGACCGGGATTTATGTAGTCATGCATGTTTAGCTAGTTAGGCTAGAGGTAAATTGTAAGTTCTAGCTACTACTTCCGGCATTCTCAGGAATTGCAGTAAGGCATTACAATCTAAATGGAGCCCGTCAATTCACAGAAAATTCATATGAATGTTGTTTGGTTTGCTGCTGGTTCCAGGACACTGACATGCTGTACGAGCCGACCAACACACCTGCCATGGCTCGCACCTCCAATCTCAACGAGGAGCTAGGCCAGGTAATCCACCCCGTTCATACCCATCCTCATACCCATCGGTGGACATTGAAGTCTAGTGGATAGTTTATTGATGAGTGTACAAAATACATTACGATACAAAACCTGAACTTGGTTGTAAAATGTCCAATGTGAGGTAGACATTTATAACCTTTAGATCACAGTTGATCTAAAGGTTATTTTAGTAATTTGGCAGAGATGTACGTTTTTGAAACAGGACTAAGAATTCATTCATTTTAATGAGTTATATCGTTATCACCAATTGACACATGCTATGCGGATTCTATTTCCTGGTAAGAAATTGTATGTAATTAACGTTTGGGGTCGAGTTAATCATACAGCACACCGTTCCTGCCCTGTGGGACGCCACACAGCATGAACCCCCCTCTCTATGATTGGCACAGAGACATGGCTCACTGTCACTCTCAGTCACGTCTCATCCCCCTCTCTGCTCTCTCTCCTTCCCCTCTCCTTCTCCTTCCTCTCCTCCTCCCCCCTCTCTCTCTCCACTCACCCCCTCCTTCCCTCTTCCTCTCTCCTCCCCCCTCTCTGCTCTCTCTCCTCCCCCGTCGTCTCTCTCATCCTCCTCCTCCCCCCTCCCTGCTCTTTCTCCTCCCCCCTCTCTTCTCTCTCTCCTCCCCCCTCTCTTCTCTCCTCTCTCCACCCCTGTTGTCTCTCTCATTCTCCTCCTCCCCCCTCTCCTCTCTCCCCTCCCCACCCAGGTGAAATACATCTTCTCGGACAAAACGGGCACCCTGACCTGCAACGTGATGCAGTTCAAGAAGTGCTCCATCGCCGGCGTGACCTACGGGTGAGTCTTCATCCACCCACACCCGTCCACCACCCTAACCTAAACGAACCCACCTAACCTCCGCCCTCCCACCGATTGTTTACAGCCCCGCGCAGGCGTCTCTCCATGCGGTCTCATTCTTAAGGCCTCTCCTCCTCTCGCCTTCATTAAATGCCCCGTGTGCACGGGTGTACATCTGCCCGCGCCTGTCCCTCCTGCCCCCCCTGCCCCCCCCCCCAACTGCCTTCTCATTAGCAGCCACATCAGCGCTCCTCTCCACGCAGACTATAAATAAAGAAAGCAGGCAGACGTTGGCTAAGGAGGGGGAGGGGGGGGGGGGGGGGGCGGGGGGGGTTCTCTCGGCAGTAGTTTGGCTGTCGGCGTGAATTTTTTTTTCTCTTTAGTAATTTATTTTTCTGTGCTCTCGCCTGCGGTCCGAGATCAGCACAGAGATGAGACAAGCAGTGTAAAAGTTCAACTGGAATGCTGAACGCCATGACGTGTACTATTTATACACACACCTTCTGTGGTGCCTAGGGAGCCTGTCCACCACTGTAAGATCCGCGTGACGTCACTCGACTCCTTCTGCGTCCACGCCTTCAGGCGAGGTGACGTCACCCCTCATCGCTCTACTATTTTAGGGCTCGATGCCACGGCCGGGAACATCACGTTTGTTCAGAGAGAGAGAGAGAGAGAGAGAGAGAGACTAGTGTGACAGCACGTGATTAATCCCATTAGGTTTCAATTAAAAACGTGATTGACGAAGCGCAGGCTGAAGGACATGTGAGTGGGCTTTATCTAGAGTGCTCCCCATTTGCTTTATCTCTCATTATTCCCCCCCATCCAGGGAGTAGACGACTTGTCGTTGTCGAGCGCCTTGTCAACAGTGTACGATCTGGGTTTGAGTTGAGTGCTGAGTGCGTCCGCAGGCCATCCGGGATATAGCTTTCTTTATCTCCTGCTGTGACGGCTTTACAATCATCGAGTCAGTTTTAGTTTTCAAATGTTGCTTCTGATTGAGCTCCAGGTCTGGGAGGGTGGGGCAGGAGTCGGTCCCTCTCAGGTTTTCAACAGCTATAGCTCAGGGACTCTATCCGAAGCTTCTTATAAATATGGAGGAGGGTTTAATTCAATGGATAGGGGAAGGGCTGATGATGACGATGAGTGTCCTCGCCTCTCAGATCTGTGTTCTTAAGACGAAGGTCACTGCAGTGAAACCCATCCCATGCTCATAAATATTAATTATTCACCAACAGACTGCTCGAAACCGACTTCCAATATGGGATTGATCATGTTGGTAATTTATCCAGATATACCTTTTTATCCTGATAAACATATAGTATATTTTTTGTACCCTTTGTTGCAAAAAGTGCAGTTCACTATTTCTGAAATGCTATTGAATGCATCACAGTATTTGGTCCAGAGAAGTTTAGACTGGAGAACCAATGCAATTAACGGGGGAAACTGAGGTGGTCTGAGTCTAAATGACTGAGAAACCACACCCTAACCCACACAGACAACATTCCTGCATGCAGATATTGTATAACACTTTATTTATTGTTGCCTTTTATTAAGAACTTGATCATTGTTATTGAATCCAAACCCATGGGGGTTTAGATATTTGTTGAATTCCACACATGGGTGCAACTTATTTTTGAGGATGTATTTTTTAAAGAGCCACAAAATTCTTGAATCAAACAGCACCATTTCTGGTGAGGTAAAATTGATTGCAATTTTCGATTGGTCAAGTAGCTGTCAATCAGAGATGGTGAGTCACAAACTGCCATCAGTCTAACTGAACTGCAGTAACAGCATCTCTGGTCACTTTGAGAATATTATTGCAATATTTCATTGGATTGCAATAAAGATGCGTATATTAATCTTGTTAGAGTGGCTTTGCCTCAGACCTTTTTATTTTTGGTTGATATATGAGTGTTGTATGCAAAGTACAACTTTGGGCGGGATATATATTTCATGTATTCCTATCATCACATTATGACTGCTTGAAACGGTTTGAATCAATGCAGTTCAGTGAAGTACCCTGAATGCTTAGTCATTGAAAAGTTGGCGGAAAATTGTGTTACTCTTGTTTTATTTCTAAGATTTTGCTTGGTCATGAGCACTCTATTTGACTGATTTTTAAGCATGACAAGACTGAGCAAATGTGACCACATCTACAGACACACACACACACACACACACACACACACACACACACACACACACACACACACACACACACACACACACACACACACACACACACACACACACACACACACACACACACACACACACACACACACACACACACACACACACAGCGGTTATGGATTTGTGGCAAGTGCCCAAGGTATTTCTGGTGGCTGTGATGGTGACCTTAGAGATGGGGTTGAGTGTTTCTCTGATGTTCGGTTTAGCGCATCCTCCGAGCTTCCCTCAATGCCCTTGCTTTTGCCTCTACTTCCCCTTTACCATCTACCATCTCCTTTAAAAACATCCTACACTTTATATTCCTCAGAAGACAACGTATAAGATGTTCAAGTCGTATCTTATGCTGACGTGAACCATGTCTTGTCGCTATGACCATCCACGGCATCTTCTGGTGATCCTGGATGACGGCTCGCATGGGTTCCCGTGGTTATCTTCCTGGAAAAACAACTCTATCGTCATATTTCCTACAGGGTTTCTTTCAAACATCAATCTTTTTTTTTGGTAATTATTATTTTGCCTGCAATACGGTACACTTCCCCGCGAGAAGCTGGAAATGACTCAGACAAAATGTCAAAATATTAGTATTTTGTTTCCATGGTTTTTATATCCGTCCTGATAACGTGCAGCTCTCCCACTCACTTACCCCTGAAATGACAACCTGTTAAATGTTCCTCTTCGACCAATCAAACGAGGTGTTTGTGCATTCTCTTCCCACCTCTGCTCCTACAGTCACAACCCAGAGGCAGAGGAGGGTAGTTTTGCAGAGGAAGACCGGTAAGCCGACTTGTTGGGTGTGATAAGCCTGGTAGTTTGTGTTCCTTCCCCCTTGCTTATGTGACGTAAAGAGGGCTGCTTTGCATTGTGGGAAATTTGTGGCCTTGAAAAATGAAAAGGTATTTATTGGTGTTGTTTTCTTAACCGTGTGTTCAGTGCTCTGGCGTGTGTTGAATGTGACTGCTGCTTGTCCTTCTCTTTCTGCTCATATCCCAATTAGAACCACACACACATCTGTGCTCCCATCTCGTTTAGATCTCGGGAGGATTCCCCTGGTAATGTGTGCATTTTGCACTTGGAGTTGCTCTGTTATATTTTCATGCACATTACACTTGATTTTCATCTATTGCTCAATGGTGCAACACTGGGGTGTTTCACTGCGACGAGAATAGGGGAAATGTCAGCACATCCATTTTCACACACTTGAACCCATCCACCCACACACACACGCTCACACTCTCACACTCTCAAACTCTCACACGCAAACACACTCACACACTCACGCACACGCACACACTTCTATCGTGCTGCTTTAATCTTGTAATCTATAGATCGCAGCATGGGTGCTCCTCATCCATTCTGCATGGGGGAGTAGAGCTGTTTGCTAATGCCCACACTAGGAAGGATGGGTTGGCTGTTTCACAGGGAGAGCCTTGTGGGAGGATGGATTGCTGCCTTACTAACAACGAAAATAAATCTGTTTTTGCTGCTTTGCTTTCTTTAAACATTTAAATGGATTCAAGCATGGGAGGTCTACGGAGGCAAAATGTATGATGTGTCAAACTGTACGGCCATGAAACTGTATGAGCCTCCACTGTGTATCGTGGTAGGATGATCTGTGACCTGTGTGGGTGACATAAACCTTGAGTTAATATTCAGAAATTCAACGGGCAGTGTAAGCCTCCCTTCTCTCTCCGACACCTTGAGGTGTTGTCAGCCATTTTGGCCCGTGTTGCAGTAGCAGTCCGCAACAATACACCGAGAGAGTGTCACAGGACCGTAGCGTAGTAGGGGAACGCACAGCCATCAACTGGTGAACAGCCAATAGCCCTTGTTTCCATGGTGACGAGAACATTTTGTGCCAGCAAATGATCAATAACTGACTTGCCTTCTCCCTACTGCCAGCCCTTGAGCCCAAGAAACCTCATCAAAGCCGTAGACGGGTCTTACTGCATTACTCCAAACAGCCTGCACCTCTCCCTGGGCCTGTGGCTCATAGCTGCTCGTTGACTATACAGGGGTCAGAAAGGACACATAATCAATCGGATGGGATTCTGTCCGATTGGTCGTTTTGTATGGTGTTTGTAAGCTAGAGAAGGGTATACGTTCTGTTCTGTTACGATTTCAGGTAGCCCGGATAGTCAGGACAGCTAGGGTCGGATCCGATTAATCAAACCTAAACCTGTCCAGAAACGGACACAACGACGCTGCGATCACAAACGATCAGACAATATCCTGAAGCTGTTTTTACAGACGCTCTTCTCTACGCATAGACTCTTAGCGGTCGATGGGAGATAAGACCACCGCTTACTTTGCACCGGGGCACGTTCCCACCCCCCCCCCCCCATGAGTGTGATTGATACGTGGCGCCACCTGAACGCTGTGTTATGACACGCCCGTAGCCTCGTGCGTATCCTCTCTATTAGAGAGCTTCCTGCCCTTCCCTAAATTGAACTATACGGGCATTAAGGAGCCTCAACGGAACAGGTCCGGTCGGCGGGAGAGCGGTCCGAATGAGAATTTAATTAGCTCCGGGAAAAAAATAGCCCAGAGGAGGCGTCGTCCTCCTCCACCTGATATACATTACCGCTCCTCTCTTTATCGTGCCATCGATCGATAAACACGGGAAGGGGGCAGTGGTGGTAGAGTGTCCGCAGGCTATTTTTAGTCCGTATCACTGACCACGAGGCGAGAGAGACATGCGCTGGAGACAATGTATCCCAGGCAGATGGATGACTGAGATTATTGTTTTTAGCTGTGTTATCTGGCAGATGTTGCATCTTGTTCTCCCCCCATCCCCGCATGACACGGTCGCTGCATTTTGATGAACTGATCCTGCCTCCGGGTTGTTTTGAAGTGTATCGTCACGTACCATCATGTACATGACATTTGTGTTGTTTTTTTAGGGTTTCGCTCACTGCGATGACTATTCTCAACTGACATAGTTGTCTTCATATTATTGATTAGCTTATTTTGTTCTGTGTCGCTTCCTTTCTTGAAGAGCCAGGATGCGTCGTAGAAGACATGTTTGTGATCACCAGCTTCTGCTGGCATCTGCTGTTGTGCAGTGCAGTCATCCTCACCACTTTCCTTCCCTCTGATATTTTCCACTGGCAAACCAAAAGCTCAGGCAACCGGCGCACCACTTGTGTAAGATCAGACGCACCGCCCTTAAGAATCCATCAACCTTTGAGCTGAAACATAGGGGGGTCCGCAGCAAAGTGCAGTGGCACATAAACGCATACTATGCTTGTGATGCTTCTCTGCAGCCATGGCTGTTAAACCAGCCGTTGTGAATGCCGGTCGTGTTTGTGTGGTATTGTGGCTGCACATAAGCGAAGTCTACTCTGTGTTACTGGTTCAGGAGATGGAGGAGACTCCACCATTAGGCTTTCAGGTTGTTTTATTTCTTGCTGATGTTTTACCAGAATCAAAGTACAGCCACCCATGGCTTTGTTGGAAAACCACTAAGCATTTGATTCTACCTCAGTGTAGCCATCAGTTATGTTTTTCCTTGACTAAGGTTAACCTTGATGAGTTTCTGGTTTAAATAAAACATGCTCCAAATGTTTCTGTGTAACCTTTTTAACAACCACTTTCCCCCTGCCCAACATGGGAGCTGTTTGAGGACGTACCGTTGTCTGGCATGTTGTGTAGTGGTCTGTTTGTTTGTTTGTGATTGTGTTCTAAACCTCCCCCCCCATCCCCTCTCACTGGGCATGCCGGTTCTGACTCTGCTGTCTCTCTCTCTCTCTCCTTCCCAGGCACAGCACGCAATCGTCAGAGGAGGCTGAGTTTAATGACCCGAGCTTACTGGAAAACCTCCAGAGTAATCACGTAAGTAACTCCGGGGCGTCCCAGTCTTCCGCCCCCCCCCCACTGGGACGGCGGAGAGGGGTGGGTGGGGGGGGGGGGGGTGGGTGTGTGTGTGTGTGGGGGGGGGGGGGGAGGGAATCTGTTAATGCCACGCCATTTTCCTGATTTGCTGGGTTTTTCCAGGGTGCATGTTTTTGGTCTATAAATACATTAAAGAGATGATTAAAAAAAGAACAACACACAGACCAAAGAAAAACAATCGGCAGTGTTCCAGTCAGCACTCTGGACCGATGTTCAGAAGCTGTTCCACACTCTGGTGGCTTGCTGCTCTCTTCAGTACTTCAGGATGTCTTTTGTGGACGGGCGCCACTGACGGGAAAGTTAGCATCACGCCATCGCCAGTGTTAACGGCTAGATTTGAATTTCCCCAGGGGTGTGAGGAATGTCTTCTTTAGAGCTGGTGTAAACAACTAGCTAGTTAGCCCAGGCTGGCAGGATGTCAAACCGGCGCTTTGTTTAGTTGTTACCCAAATCCCTCTGAATTCTAGAGCAAACCCATTTGCTTTCTTCGATGTTTGTTCTAGCTACATCTGTTTCTTGTTTTGTTTTCAAAGACGGAGCAACACATTGTGGTGGCTCCCTTGTGTAATTTTTTTGTGTCGGGGTGACTGCTACTGCTTAGTTGGTACGATCTTTGATGTTGAGTTCGAGGTCAAATAGGACTGACTTGAATTTTTGGGAGAAATACATTCTTGCCAATCATTTTTTTTTTAACGCAATGCTTGTTTGTACGCTCCTCCACGACTGCTGTTGGCGCATTTGTCGAGGTGTTGGTTTTTTTAACACTTCTAGAAATGTCACCAACACTTCTCGAAATGCAGAAACGACACTGCAAGTGTGTCAGTAATAAATAGTGCGTGGTCACGGCCCATTTCCTCATCTCAATATTTTTGCTTTCTGACAGGTTGCTATATCCTGTTTAATCGTTGAGCAGACACTTTAATCCAAAAACTTGCAGATCATTAGTGTTTTGATAGCTCATTTTGGTCGTGATTCATGAGCAGGAAGGGATTGTACGCCTTGCTCAGTGACGTCTACAGGTAGACTGTGGACTGTAGAACATGCTGGCTAGGAGATGAAGAAACGTAACCACACTACACTACTTAAATGCATAAATGCATTTGTTCGCTCTTCAACCACTTCGCTCATGACCATTTGAATATCTTTAAGGTGTGATTTTTTTTTTTTTTTCAAAGATGCCTCAACTCCTGAGGGTGAAACTACTGTCAATGAGATTAAAATATATTTGAAAAAAATCACATAACATGGGTCTTTGAAGTCATACATTGTCCCTATAGGTTTAAAATATCATGCATGTCCTTGTAAACACAGTGCTTGTTCACATGTGGAGTTCACATGTGCAATACCAATTATTCCTCCACTTGCGCAGTGGTTGCTGGTAGCGTGTTTACTCTCAAAATGGCTGCTGTCATGGCCTCAGCCCGGGACACTTAGTCAGCCCCACCTACGGGGACATAGAGGATCAGCCTGCTGATTGATGAGGCAGATGTACCAGCCGTGAATGTTTATCTTTACATTATCGGACATGCAAATAATTGAGAAATTAGCAGCAGTGTTTGTTGAGTGTGTGTTTGTTGAGTCCAGGGTGTCACGAATACGAATACCAAGACAAATTCCTAATATGTGTAAATGTATTTGGCAATAAACCTATTCTGATTCTGATTCTCAGAACACTAATCCTAAAACGTATCTTCCACCACAAATTACCTAGGATGCACCGTTCAACCCATTCCAAAAATGCAAACGACCTACAGACAGAATTTGCCGTGTCAAATTCAAAAGGAATCATCGACCAAGTTAATATGAAAGCATATGACAACACCCTCAGGGAAACCGGTGTGTTGACGGTGAATCTTTTGGATGGTAACCTACCGATACATGTTTATCGTTTCTTTATAAAACGGGTAAATTAGTGAGAAACCACCTGCATTGTTTGTGGTGTGTGCGTGTTGCGTGCCACGCCTCATTACATACGACAGCGGTACCCCTGGGTTAGGGACGTGTTATGATCGCTGTTTGCCGTGTTTATTACAGCAACGACACATTAGCGAGATAGCTTCGGATCAGCGTTTGTCTCCCCGGCCTTTCTTAATTATTACGTTGTAATCGTTTGTTTTGCTCTGGTCTCTGTGAGGAGTCCTAATGATGATGTGTTGAACGGCGCGCGGTGGCGTCGGTATTCTGCCCACACTCGCTACGTGTCTGAGCTGTCAGTGTTTATTTCCCCCTTTTAAAAATAAAACGCATTTTTAGTTCAGTGTCTTTTTTTCGACGCGTGAACGCCAACACTTGACCCCCTTGTTTATCGCGAGTGTCGAGTGAACGTGAGAAGGTTTCACTCAAAGAGTTGAGTGAAATCCCCCCCCTTGTTGGCCACCATCTCTGCTTTGCCTGCAGCGTGTTTCAGTGTGGAGGCTAATAGAGTGGCGAGGTCAGAGAGGGGGAGTACTCTGTTGATGAGGAGTTTACAGTTTGTAAATAGACCAAAAACCCCTCTTGTGTCGCGTTTTCGGCCCAGTCGCTGCTACCAGCGGATGGCTGCGAAAGGTCTGTTCCCTTATGTTGATCACCGCCTTAATCCTTCACTGCATGGGTCGTTGTTTAGACAATCCCACCAAAAAGTACTGATCCCAGAATGTATCCTCCACCATAAATTACCCAGAATGATCGACATACTTCCAGCCTTGTCAAATTTAAAATGAATCATTGACGAAATTGGCGTGAAAACAAATGACAAATTACTTAGGAAACGGTTGACGGTGTGTTCTGTGTGTTCAAAGTGAAACGGAGCAGTGTTTGCATGTCCCTTTTGGTCTCTGTGTCTTAATTTCATAAAGATTCTAGCCTCTCTGGCCCGGTTTCCTCTTCTACCGCCGCGGTCGCGTCCAGAGCTGTGAATGTCTGTCACCGTGGCGCTGACACTCATTACCCAGAAGTCTCGGTCGGGGGTCAAAGCCGCTGGCGGCGTGCTAACCGGCACCCCTGATACTGCTGCTGAAGCCTAGGTCCATGTCTACATGGCCTGTTCTATTTACACACACACACACATGCACACACAGATGAGCACACACAATCACACACATGCACACGCACCGTAATGCCTAGTCCAGAGGCTGAAAGACCTGCTATAGCATGATCCAGGTCAGTAATAGGCTGTGTTCTTCCATTCAGAGAAAGGCCTCTCCGAGTCTCTCTCACATTGTTTATGGAGTCTGCTGGCAGGGGCCAATATTGAAACAGCGACCAAGGCACACACAGCACACAGCCATGAAAGCCTAGTTTTCTACATGCACACAAAGCGTGGCTTCCCTCAGAAATGCATAAAGGGTTCGGTTGTTTGAGGAGCTATTGTGTGGAAGGACTGGGGCTTGCGCCATCTTTTGACTCCTAGACCGTCAAGGCTTTGTGCAGGTTGTTTGTTGATGTAGCAGAACCAAATGGCTTCATTAGGGCCCGGGACCCAGATACAGGAAACACGGACAGGCAAGCTCACACTCGCACACCCACACATCCATAGAATCACGCAGCCAAATTCACGTAATGTCTTATCATTATCTAGACTTAAGCCTTGCGATTACAATCTTCACGTGTGATTATCCACTTGTCAATCATAACCCAGAGTTAATATTTACATTGACATTTACATTGAGGGCATTTAACAGATGCTTTTATCCAAAGCGACTTACAATAAGTACATTTGTAATAAGAAATTGAAACAATATATCACTGTCGGTACAGTAAGGATGTTCACAGAACCAAGTGCCAAACACTAACTATCGCTAGGTTAACCCATTCTCCGTATACAACAAGATAGCTAGGATTAGATGCTACATAACTAAGTAATGTGACTAAATACGACACACAATAAGTGCGTACACATTAAGCAATATAAACCCCAGACTGAGCCTGGCTGACGTCACGATGTACACCAGTGTCCCCCAGAGTCCTAGTCAGCTCTTTTACATCCACCACGAGAGGCTGGGCGATGACGCGTCTCGCTGCCAGCCCGCCCGTCACCGCCACTTAGCGTCCCCCAGAGGCCCGGGGGGGAGACCCCTGGCCCCGGTGGAGGTCACTCGCTGCAGGTCGGGGGGCCAAGTAACCCTCGGCCGTCAGAGCTGAGCCCCAGCAGATGCCAGCCGGTTGACCGCGTGTCGTCATGCTGGTCGTCACGGTGTTCGTCACGCTCGTCGTCACAATATATCGGCTAGGAATGGATTATCGTTTTTTTTGTTTTTCTCACCGCGTTGTTTTTCAACTTCTTTGTTTTTCATGTGATTTATTTATTCATTCTTTATTTTGCTTTGTGCAGAATGTTTTTTTTATTCTGCTGTTTACCATTCAGTCGTTCAATTTTGTGTAGATATTGCTTGCTTTTTATTGTCTTTGTTAATTCATTTACTATTGACGCGAGCGTTGCCATATTTGATTCACCAGACTAAAGGTGTACCTGATGAAGTGAATTGTATGTCTGCTTTAGGATCGTATTGAGACCAGCCCTATTGTACAGTAGCTCTGCCTCCACTGGCTTCAGGCCAGCCACTCAGTGGCTCTTTCTGCTATTCTTTTGGCAAAACCTGCTCGGAATAAGGCCAAGCTAGTTTGTTTCTTGTCCTGGCTGGCACACGGCTAATCGATGATCTCGTATATAGCAAAGTTTTCTGTACTTCTGTGAAAACACAAACTATATATGGCATCGCCATTCTTCAGCTGGAATGCTCGATCACTGTAAATAACATCATATTTAGGCTAAAACAGCCCAGTTTGTTCCCACGTTGCTTTGTCCTACTTCCAAATGCTTAAAATAAATATTGATTGTGAGAGAAACTCTGTAACTGTACTGCGCATAATGTCTTCATCCATTTTGTTGAATTTATTTGTGATTCCAAAGACAAACCCGGTCAAACTTTCTCTCTCTCCTTCTCTTTCTCCCCTCGTGTGAAGCCTACAGCAGGCGTGATCCTGGACTTCATGACCATGATGGCTGTATGCCACACAGCCGTACCGGAGCACACCGATGGATCCATCTCCTACCAGGCCGCTTCTCCCGGTACACTCCTCTGCATCCCTCCTCCTCCTCCTCCTCCTCCTCCTCCTCCTCCTCCTCCTCCTCCTCCTCCTCCTCCTCCTCCGTCTGTCTCTTTATCCTTCTCTTGTCCTCCTCCACTTTCTTTTTCTTCTCCTTCTCCTCCTTTTCTTTCTCCTCCTCCTCCTCCTCCTCCTCCTCCTCCTCCTCCTCCTCCTCCACTTTGTCTTTCTCTTTATCCTTCTCTTGTCCTCCTCCACTTTCTTTTTCTTCTCCTTCTCCTCCTTTTCTTTCTCCTCCTCCTCCTCCTCCTCCTCCTCAGACCAGACCAGGCATCTTAGAGTGAGGGAAATAATTGATGAAAACAAGCCTGGTCACTTCCTCCACCCTTCACCGGTGGAGAGTAGTCCGGGTGTAAACGTTTCAACCCTCAAACCCAAATGTCTCAAGTTAAAATGTAAAAGTTGAAAGTTAGTCTCTGGTCTCTATGGTTTGTCTCTATTTTTGCTGCGTATACTTTCAAGAGACTCCATTAGGACTTTGAAACAACATCAAACTGATGAACTGGATAACACCAAAAAAAGGAAATGTTCCTGGTTTGCAAGCAAGCTGTCCAGCCTTTATCCCTTTCATAACAGACCGGTGCAGTTTATCAGATGATGTTTAATACTTTGAGGTGAGATCCCATTTCCCTTAGAATTGTAATTTCCTATTGTCCTTATGCAAAGAACAACTGGCGATTGTAATCTGTTAAAAAAAATATGACATTCAGTTGCTAAATATTACTCATGGAAATTAGAATTAACATTAAGGATGGAGGCGAGAGAGAGCTTTAGGAAAATCAAATTTCCTGTGGTGAAAAATCTCCTAAGCATAGCAGAAAGAGTGGCACAGCGCCCCCTTTGGACACAATTATTACTGCAAGAAGGCTTTGGCCAGTGGGAAACAGTCAGCAATGATGCTTTTGCTTCCAGTGTGTATTTGTATCATACGGGAAGTAACGCAAAACATCAATGGAAAACATAACATTGGATAACGTATAAATCGGACTGCACAAAGCAACACTATTTAAAAAACTGCTATACACAATCAAATGTAATGCAAAGGCCAATGAAGAAAAACCAAGAATAAATACCCAGGTACCACCTGCAGTACCCACGCACACCACTAGTTGTCCGCGTAGGTACAGGGAGAAAAAAGGTGCTATGGGTTATCTATTTGAATACGTGGTTCCTACCATAACCATATTGAGTAGTGAATACGGACGCAGGTCATTCAGAAGCAGCTAGGGGTTATCATAGGTTGAATCGTGCTGAAGGTGGACTCTCAGCGAGGCTGCAGTCATCAGGGATCACACACAGAAGAACCTCCTGGGAGTTGAGCTCCCTAGCCACTAACACTGTTGGCGACAATACACCCAGCACCCCTCCATCAATGTTTGATAGAAAACAAAAAGGCAGCTCCGTCTTTTTTCTACCGTCACAGAGAACAGTAAGGGCTCGAGTCTTGAGGGGAGTTACTCTGTAGAGAGGTGCTGGAACCATTTACCGGGAGCAGTCGCTCTGTGGTCCGACACCCTCATCGTGTCCAGTGGGCCAGTAAACGACGGAACACAGTCTGGCAAAATCAAAAAGTGTCCTGCGCCTTTACCTGCTGTTTGAGACGTGTCCCCTGACGTGTTGAATGTGTCTCTCTTTCTCCCCGTTTCTGTCCCGGTTTCTCCCCCAGACGAGGGAGCCCTTGTGAGGGCCGCACGCAACCTGGGCTTCGTTTTCACAGGCCGGACCCCCGACACGGTCATCCTGGACTCGGTGAGACTGGAATTTAACGGGGGGGGGGGGGGGGGGGGGTCAGGTGGTTCCATCCCAATGCTGACTCTAAGCGTGTCATCTCGTTGTAAGACCCCGTTGGTCTACCAAATTACATGTGTTTAAAGGGGACATCTTATACCACCAGGTGTGAGTTTGATTAGCCTTACAAGCCGTTTTGAAAATCGGCCCCATATGACGTCACTAGTGGGCGTGTCCACCTAGATCTGTGCTGGGTAGATCAGTCTACCAGCCTAACCAGTGGACTGAAGTAAACGTTGCTCATCTATGCAGAACATATCTAGGTTGACACGCCCACTAGTGATGTCATATGGGGCAGATTTTTTAAACGGCTTGTAAGGCTAATCGCACTCACACCTGGTGGTATAATATGTCCCCTCTAAAGATGAATGTGTTTCTATCAGGGGAAGTGATGTCGGTCTGATGATGAAATGGCCAATAATAGGAGTCTTTGTGCATTGGCTGCGGCCTGCGAGTCTAAAGGGCAACCGTGTTGAAACTAAGGCGGCCTGTCATGGCCTGTGGAAAACCTCCCACATCGCAAATTGTATTGTTCGGAAATGTTCTGTTTGGCTAAATGTCAGGAGGAACGTCTATTGCTCTCTCGCTGTTGCTATTTCACAGCATTAGCGTTTAATCGGATTGAACAATCAAGGGCATTGTGTAAAGTCACATGCTCGTGGTCTTATCCAGGTTTCATCCGGATCTAATAAAACACACTGCCTCCGGGCGATGCAATAAGGTAAATACCCCAAAAACACTGCCCTGCAAACGGCAGCCCCGTTAGCGGATGTGACGGAAAAGAGAAAGCTACCTTGAAATCCCATGATTAAATTATGACGTTCTTGGGCTGTGTGTGTCTTCTGAAGGCTCTAAGGTCAGCCCGGTGTCTTGTGCTTTTTAATTGCCTAACAGGGTGACTGCACCTCAGGGTAATAAGGTAAAGGCCGGAAGACCAGAAGCGTTTGCTTATTATAGCTGGCGAAGCGGGCGCTCTGTCTCAGAGGCTCGGGTCAGCTGTGTTAACCTTCCTATTAGGTTCTCGCATCGCGCAGCGCAACGTCTCCTTAATCAGCTGATCGCCTGCACTGAGCAGTCCTCTCCAATTAAGAGAATTAATTCAATTTACAATTAAGAGAATTAATTCACCTGCTTTACCGTGTTTCCTTCTTTCTCTTCATACGTTGCCAGTTGTGTTGACTGATTGAAAGACAGAACAACCCTAACCGATTTTAACTGTTAAAGTTTAAACTGAAGCCTGATTGGCTAAGGTGTGTGTGTGTGTGTGTGTGTGTGTGTGTGTGTGTGTGTGTGTGTGTGTGTGTGTGTGTGTGTGTGTCTCTCTCTACTTTACGAGCTCTTTAAGACTGCCCTTTTCTAATCTTGGAACGATGTGTCATGTGTTTTCAGATCGGGAAGGAGGAGAAGTATGAACTGCTGCATGTGCTGGAGTTCACAAGGTATTCACCTTATTAATAGGTCACATCTGTGAGGTACTGGCCTCGTACCATCTGGTCTGCTTGTTCGTGCAATCATGGACAATTCTATGAAGATTCTATGATGCATATGATGATGATGACGATAGAAGCTGTTATTATACTTTTAAAAAAAAAAGTAAAAATATATAGGAAATATATGTTTATAGTATATTGTTTTGCGACATCTGTTCATACACTATGCTCCAATACAAGTTAAAGGAGAAACAGCACAGTTGTGTTTGAGGCGTTATGTCTTACATTTTGCCTGCTCGAGGTGATAATTAGCTTAGCTTTAGTGGTGGTAACACCTTTGGTATTTGCTCTCTCTCACCCACCCCCCTCCCTTCTCTTTCTGTATCACTGTATCACTCTCCTTTTCTCTGTTTCTAACCATCTGTGTCTCTCTCTGTTTCTTTGTTCTCTCTCTCTCTCTCTCTCTCTCTCTCTCTCTCTCTCTCTCTCTCTCTCTCTCTCTCTCTCTCTCTCTCTCTCTCTCTCTCTCTCTCTCTCTCTCTCTCTCTCTCTCCTCTCCCCCCCATCCTCAGCACGAGGAAGAGGATGTCGGTCATCATACGCACCCCATCCGGAAAGATCCGCCTCTACTGCAAAGGAGCCGTGAGTGCCTGTCTCTCTCCATGGCAACGCATGACAGACCTTCGCCCCTCGTTGGAAACGCTCTGCCTCGTCCCTCCCGCCCCTCCCATCAGCAGTAGACAAATCAAAAAGACCAGCGTTTTTGAAATAGCCGTTTTTCTGACTGGAAACATATTTAAGGAATCACGCAGCACAACATATCGTTCGAGAGCCCCGTTAAGATCGGTGTCAATGACGTCACTATTTAAAACATACAGTCTCTCCCACTGCGCCAAATGGAGGGGCGCAGTCTGATCCAGTCGGATCACACCTTTATTCAAGGCGAAACGAAAAAGACAGCCATCCGTCATCAGTCTTAATCAGGGCTTCTATGCTGAACCTGATAGCACTGTTCTGTGAGACCAAGTGGTTCGTTCAATCATTCATTCATTTGTTGATTCATATTTGTCCTGTGGTGTGAGTGGCCAACGTTGGTGTGTTGTCTCTTCAGGACACTGTGGTCTACGACCGCCTCGCCGACAGCTCCAGGTACAAAGAGATCACACTGAAGCACCTGGAAACGTTCGCCACCGAGGGTGAGTGGGGAAACGGTGCCCCCTGTAGGCGAACAATAAGAGCTACATACGGTTGTTTCTTTTTTTTTTTATACATCTCATTAGTATGCATCCCATTAGTATGCATCCCATGTATCAGTTAACTCCCAGGAACCTAGTATAGAGCAATCCCTCATCGACAGAATTTGAGTTTTAAGGCTAGGTCTAGGTGGTTTGCTGTATTTGTCATTGTTTTGTTTGTTCTTAAATTTACAAATGATGCAAATCAAAATTAAGGACAACATAAAGGAGAACCTTGAAGAAGTGCTGTTATGAAGCCCAGCTCCTAGAGAAACCGCATCAGATAATGTAGGCACATAAACTGTGGCTGTTTTCACATCTGGGGTAATACTGCCCTCTTGTGTTAGTCTTGTACAATGACTTAGTCGGATGTGGCCGATGTGGGACTAAATGTGCTATGCAACAGTATATGTGAAATGTTTGATTTATTTTGAATTTAGTAGCCATCTTGTGTTTTTTTTCCAGTGCTTTTGCTATTGGGTAATTGTTTGGGTTGCTTTTAAATAGGATGATCTTTACATTCAAATTGTAATGCTTTTGCTCTAGAGTTGTATGCAATAACATCTTCAGTAATGATGAGTTATGATCATCTCTACCAAGAACATCTTATCTGCCAAATTGCAGACTTTAGTTTTAACACATACTTGACAGCGTTGTGATGTGTTGCACTTGAGTACCACTCATAATTAAATAAACCCTATTAGGCACCGTGGTCAGATTCCTAAAGCCATTCTGCACTTTTCATTTCCTCCATTCATTATCTTGACCTGCTCAAGCCGCCATTTTTGTAGTTTTCCTAGCCGCTCCAATGTTTCCCCGATAGCTCTGATCGTCGATGTCACCTCTGTCGTTGCAGGGCTGCGCACTCTGTGCTTTGCTGTGGCGGAGGTCAGCGAGTCGACCTACCAGCAGTGGCTGGAGATCCACCAGAGGGCCTCCACCTCGCTGCAGAACCGCTCCCTCAAGATGGAGGAGACGTACGAGCTCATAGAGAAGGTGGGCGTCACCTCACCCCGTGCCCACTGTAGACACAGTCACAGACAGGTAGACCGATGGATAGGTAATAGACCAATGGAGGGGGTGATTAGATCAAACGAGTAGATGGATGAAGAGAGAGAGATAAATATAGATCGAGTACGGATATAAAAATGGGGATTGATTATCCAACACGGCCATTTTAGATCGCTTAGCAGCGCTATTTCTGCTGGATTACAACATCATTATACTGTATAATACTAGGTTCATAGCTTTAGACATTACAACAACACTGGGAAACATATGTTATCGTAGAAGCCTCCAAGAAACACAGGCTTTAAACGCAAACAACTCTAATTGTTCTGCTCCGTCAAAGACTTCCATGACAGCGGGCTGGGACCTTCTCCCCAACAACAACCTCTCCGCTCCTCTTACCTCTCCTCTGGTCCACCGACCAGCGCTCTGGGTCCTCGGTCCTTCGTGGCATGTGGCCTGTTTCCCTTCTGTCGCGAGCCTCCCTCCTAATCCCATGTTTACCTTTCAGCAGAGCCTTCCGTTTTGAATAACCCCAGTCAACATGGCCGCTCGCATCAAACGGGCTCCCCTCGCTGGAAGCCCCAGTCAGGACCTCCGGGTCGTTAGTGGCCGTCACGTCAACCTAAACACGCTTAGAAGTGTGTGTGTGCGTGTGTGTGTGTGTGTGTCTGCGTGCGTGCGTGCGTGCGTGCGTTGGTGCGTGTGTGTTTATGTTGGTGTGTATGTCGCACCGTGTGCCACCGTGCTATTTGGTTTGATCGTGTCTGCGTATGTACGTGGGTTTACATGTCGTGTGTGTGTTTGTATATGTATGTGTTTGTGTGCGTGTACATGTGTGCATGCGTTGATGTGCACGCACACGCGCACACTGTAAGTGTGCATGTTACTGTGTTTGTGTGTGTGCTGCGTGTGTGCGTCGGTGTTCCCAGCTAGCACAGGGCAGGAAGTACAATCGCTTCCCTGTGAGCGTCGCCTGATGTGGACGCGCTGGTCAAACATGTGCGGCCAGCATCGTAAATCAGGGCCCCTGGCGAGGCTCCTAGTGGCCCCTCAAGGCTTCCACCGACACAAATGGACGCCATCAATCATAAAGTTCACGTAAAAGCTCTCCGGGGGAAGTGGTGGTGGTGGTGGAGGGGGCAGGGGAGACGCTGGTCGGTGTGTAACACATTACCGCACTAACTTTCGAGAGAGGTTTATGATTCCCAAACTAAAAGTTTCAAACGTCCAAACTTTGGATATGGGAACGTGATTTTGCAGACACTAAAGAGCCCGGCGGGGGGGGGGGGGGGTGGGTGTGGGGGTGTGTGTGTGTGTGTGTGTGTGTGTGTGTGTGTGTGTGTGTGTGTGTGTGTGTGTGTGTGTGTGTGTGTGTGTGTGTGTGTGTGTGTGTGTGTGTGTGTGTGTGTGTGTGTGTGTGTGTGTGTGTGTGGTATCAGTACCACAAGGTGGCGCACTAGATTCAAGTGTAAGTCTGATAAATTGAGTGTCACTGTTTAGTCCCGCTAACTAGATCCAGACGGAAAGATTATGTTGGCCAAAATTGCACAGAGGTGAATTTTATGATAAAAATGACGCACGTTGTTCACTCTTTTGACATTTTATGAAGGAAACTTTATTTTCTTCAAAAGTTACTGCATTTAAGGCATCCAATGCCTGAATGACAGGATTTGTGTACCAAGTTGATTCATGTACAGATATCCTACAATATTCCCTGTTTAAAAAGAATTAGCAAACCAATTGGTCAGCGAGATTATTATTATTTTTTTACTAGCGTTGCAAACGTGCATCATGCTACAGGCACCCTTACTTGATCGATACAATTATGAATTCAGCAAAAGCCTTTTAGGGACTAAAGATATCTAGTCCTAGGATCTTGATTATCTACACAGAATTCAATCTGTGTAATATGACTCTCTGTAGAGATCGTACGAATGCGTGCGTGCGTGCGTGTGTGCTTGTGTGTGTAAGCCAACCTTTGTGAGGTGGTGGGTTTGCTGTGTGTGTGTGTGCACCTGTATACGTGTATGTTTGAGGTCCCAAATGTACGCATGTGTGCCTGCTTTCATAGATATACGTGTGTGTGTGCGCGCGATTGTGCAGTCTCTTCTTAAAACTACATTGATCTCCCCCCTTCTGACCTCGCTCAAACCAAGCTAAAACCTAGCGTCTTTGCCGGGTGGAAAAACAAGCGCAGCTGATTGGATGTAAAGAACACCGCCCTGACTGAGTGACACAGTCCGGCCGGCCCCCGGCCCAATACTTCAGTGACACATGACGCTGTAAAGACCCCTCTGGAGGTTCCCCACCTTGCCCGGGTTGTTTACCTTACCTCTGCGTCCACAGAACCTGCTGCTGCTGGGGGCCACGGCCATAGAGGACAAGCTGCAGGACAAGGTGCCCGAGACCATCGAGACCCTCATCAAGGCCGACATCAAGATCTGGATCCTGACCGGGGACAAGCAGGAGACCGCCATCAATATCGGTAAGAGAATAGATGGAGGTGGATAGAGGTGGATGGAGGCGGTTGAGGGAATGAGTTAGTTGTTGACTTCCACGGAGCTTGTGTCACTCAATGTTCAACTCAATTCAAGAGGTTAAAAATGTAGAAAAGATCTAAAAGATCATATACTCATCATATACTTCTCGTTTACAAGTCATGAAAGAAATGAGTACTAAAAGGTTCAAACTTTGTTCAAACCAAATCCAATGTAGCAAAGCCACGCATATTTATCATCGTCTGCTTTGGTTTTGAGAAGTGGTTCACCTGGACAGGACCCTCAGAAAATCAAGCAGGGCCTTACATCAAATCCTAGGGGCCATTTCTCCCCAGAGGCGGGGGGAAAACACCTGACAAGGCAGCAGACCCTCCCTCTCCCCGTTAGACCCCTCCGACAGAAACATCCGTCTGAGAATGCGACGTGATGTACGAGCATACTGACTGACGTTGAGATTAAATAACACACCGTATGTGCACAAACACCCCCATACACACACACACACACACACACACACACACACACACACACACACACACACACACACACACACACACACACACACACACACACACACACACACACACACACACAGGTGTGTGTGCACCGGCACACACACAAGTGCACAGGCACACACATGCACCGGCTCACACACACACCGGCTCACACACGTACGCGTGCACACAGGGTCACACACAAGCACACACACGCACACAAGTACACACCCCTTACCTTTCTCTACATATTTAGCAGTTCTCTGGGATTGAGCCTAGGGTATCCCCCCCGGCGCCCATCCTCCCTAACCCTGCTCCCGCTCATAAAAAAAGGGAAAGCGCCCCGCAGAACTGCCAGTGACTGAGCGGCGGTGTGTCCAGCTCCCACTCCCTGTAAGGGCCGGCCTCTTAATACCCCTCAGATGTGGGCGAGTTAGCACAAACTGCAACAAGCGAGTTATCCCTGCGAGCGGACAACCTGTTAAAAGAGTGGCGGGTTAAAACATTAAATAAGGGAAGGACCTCCGTCGTGCGGCCAGCCACCACCTCGGCCCGCCTGAATCGGCTCTTTGTGCCCCCGCCGTGCCCAGATGTGGAGGAGGTCCTCCAGAGCCACACATACGCATACACACAAACACACACGCGTAAACACACACACACACACACACACACACACACACACACACACACACACACACACACACACACACACACACACACACACACACACACACACACACGAGCACGAACACACACACACACACACGCGCAGGAGGGGAAGTGGTGTTTTTTAATGCTTTTTTTTACAGGCCGTGCCGCTTTGACTGCGCTGCTGTGTGGAAGCTGTTGACTTAGCTTTTTCTTTTTTTTTTGACCCTTTGGCGTGTTGAAAGATCGAGACCGAGGTTCACGACTCACCTCTGGCCGCAGCAGGTCGGCCCAGTAACATGTGGTTGGTTCTACATTATCTCCGGCCCCCTGATCCCGCCGAGACAGCGGGCTGTCACACTAATGACGGGAGTGAAGACATAGGTCACCATTGCTAACCAAGTTCAGTCCTGCCAAAAACGACACTGGTTTTTAGTCTCGCTCAAATCCATTAGTCCTCGTCTATGACCCGGTTTTGTCAACTTGTCGACTCAAAGAATAACTTCACTTCTGAATGAGAAGTCGGAGCTTTGGGATGGCTATGTCATACTCTGTGAAAAACATCAAACGACACTGGCCAATCAGTGAGCTTGTTGATAACCTCCCACTGGTTAGAGATCTGGATAGTGAGGAGTTGGCACAGGCAGGGTGGATCTTGGCCCGGGGGCAAGATCACCATGGGGGGTGTTCTCTCCACCTCTTAACAGGGATAAATGCAGTCTGAACTGCCAACACTAATGCTACCCCCCTCCCCAGACGCCCCACCCCCACCCCCTTTGTACGTGTGCCCCCCCTTTACCTGCACCCCTATTCCCTGAACGGCTTCCCCTCCTTTTTGCCTGCCGTCCTGACCGGCCCGCAAACCCAACTCCTTGGCAGCCATTTAGAGCTCCAACTGTGCCTCTTAATTTGTATCATTAATGACCCCCCCCCTCCCCCAATAGAGAGCTACGGGAGGTTATTGTGTGACACTGTTGTGTGTCGCGCTTAAACATTCCCCAACCCCTCTAGGAGCTGCGTTTTAGTTCCGCCTGCCCCCCCCCCCCCCCCCCCCCCCCCAAGAATACGCTGTCTGGAATGAATCGATTCTCCGTTGGAGAATAAACAACGGCGATCGCAGGGAGGGGTGATGGAGCTCGAATTAAAAGAGCTGAGGTTCAACACTTCAAGCAGTGGGTTCATTCGTGAAGGCATTGACCCTTGGGCTAGCCGTGTTGAGATGGAGGGACATGTTTCCACGCGTGGAGAATATTCTTAGGGAAGTTTACTTGTTTGCGCTTAAGAAAACAATCTGGCCCGGTCCAGAGCTCTGGATCGTCTGGTGTTGACTCGGGAAGGCCCGGGCGTATTTCCTCTTACAGGACCTGCTCTGTGTGGGACGGGCCCCGCTGTGTGCCTGTCGCCGTGTGTGTTTTGCGTCCGTTGACGTGGTCTTGGATGACCTTCTCTGTGTGCGTTGCTCGCGCTGGGAATGGTGATTAGGGGCTTCTGTGTGCAGGCCTCTTTGCCCCCCTTAAACGCTGCGCAAATATTGTCTGATTGACAGAAAAACAACTTTAGAGGCGATCCAAAATAGAATAAAAACTAAAAATAGTCTTTACAAAGGAGCTGTGTTGATCGAGCCCTTGGAATTATTAATAATGACACCCGACTTCATCTCTACGCCTACGGTACATGAGTTGTGCTAAAAACTGCACATTTTGAGGTCCCGCCACAAAACACAAACCCAGTGAAAGGGGAAAGCTGTTCTGCCTCAGATTCAGGGAAAACTCTGATGTCCTGAAAGGCATTGGTGTCCACAGCATGAGCACAGCTGTCAGATAGCACCTGGACACACACCACAGACATGTACAGCTGACATTATCTGTAAAACACAAATGAGTCCCATAAATCCGTAAATCCTAAAACCTAACGTAAATAACGGCCAAAACATCCTGTTTTTGAACATGCAATATCTTCAAGGGATTCCTCTTATGATCTCTTGTGGTTGTGTTGTTCTTCCCCCACCCACGGGAGTCCCTAGCTGCCCCCCTGCCCGTGACCCGAGCACCCATCCCAGCCAGGGGTGACCTCCCCCCAGGGGGTCCAACAGAGCAGTAACGACCCTCTTGTAAATCTCGAGCTGTAAAACCGTGTCCCAAGAAACTTGTTCCATAAGTACCGGTAATTGAGGTTAACTGAAATGCTGTGTAACATGCTACTCCCAAGTGTTTCTTCTGGTTTACTCGTTACACAACGGCTTGTCTGGCTCGTTTCCATGGGAAGGTGATCTGATCTGCCTATATATCATGGTGATCTGTCCATTGACCAAATCACATTTATTTTCTTCCTTGTTTTGCAGGACATTCTTGCAGACTGCTGACCAAGAACATGGGCATGCTGGTGATCAACGAGGACAGTCTGGATGTAAGTTATTCATCATTTGATTTATTTCTCTTCAAGTACGTTTCTTGAAGTACCTTGATGTACCCTTCTCTAAACACCCTCAGTAAGCAATCAGTTCAGCATTGTCCAATGATTTTTTTGTATGAAATACAGGCTTAAATTAATGCTAGATTTGGATCCATATTAGATGTGTGATTTTATTCTTGGCTGTATCAATCTCATCCACGGTTTAGTCTTGTTTTTTTCAGTTCATAGGTCAACGTATCTCCGACCTGTCCATTTTGTTTACAAGTCACACCTTGTTAACTAGATGGTATCCCTCGTCTGAACAAACAATAGGCAGTAGGTTGACATAGCGCTAAACTAATCCAGGGTACATTACTATGCTCCTCATGCCTCTAAACTGCATTTTTAACCATCACTATTCCCTTGTTGTATACCGAGCATCTGTGGTGCTTGGTGAGGGAGGTTGATTGCATTATTTATTTTTTCTTTTGTCTTCTTTAATTTCTTCTTTTCAATTACACAATTCAAATCAATCGATTTATTATTGTCTTGGATGCCTCATTGGCGACTATGAGGGTCATTGTGAGGAATGAATGTGCAACTTAACTAAAACAGACTTCTTTAAACAAACCAAACCCAAACAGTTTTCACACCAAATATGGCTACGATACGGTGTATCTGTAAAACATTCTAAACATGAACTTGGAAAAAAGAACCCCCATAATACAGACTATTTCTAAACTTTCATCTTGGCCTTGGTGTTCAGATCTTACAGTTTTCCTACTTCTGGTCTTTCACAACGTCTCTCGATGACACAAAGTATTTCCTTGCGTGCATCTCAAAATATATCACGTTGCGTCCTCCTGTGGGGACGTTCACCAGAGAACGGCCCGTAGCTCTCCTTTTGTTAAGATTGAAGAAGACAACTGGACAGACGCGGCGAGAGGCCTCGGGAGAGCCATCACCGTCCCGACAGAAGAATCAGTTCTGCTCACGATCCGGACAGGGACACCTGCTGTCCTCCTGGAGCCGCTCATCCTCTGCTGTGGAGGGCCTTAGCCGTGGAGCTACGGCGCCTCTCGCTGGGAGGGAACCCCTCCAGCAGAGCAGGGGAACCTCCAGCCCCTCCTGTTTGGACCAGGATCAGGGGGGGAATAACCCAGAGTACATGGATGGAGGTGGAGGTGGAGGGGGTGGGGGTGGAGTGGTTCTGCGTGGAGTGGTTCGGGCTGATGGTGAAGAAAAGTCGGCGAAGGGCTGAGAAGGAGAGGGTGGCGACGCGGTGGAGAAGTCGAGCAGAGACGGGGACGCAGGGGCGGGGGTCCGATGACGGACGGCCTTCAGCCGGTCGTTAGGCATGATGAATGGAGTGGAGGGTGAAACGTGGGGGCCCGGGGCCTCGGTTCCAGCACGGGGGAGCCAGGGGGGCCCTTTGAAATGTCAGCTCCCATTCTCCTGCGGCTGCACAGACGCCCGTACCGAGACTGTTTGTTGCCGCGCAAACACAGGAACTCCTCTAGCGAGACTAAGCGGGGGTCCTCGATGAACAACAGAGGGCCCGCGCCTGCGGCCCCCCCCAGCCGTGGCGGTTGGGGTGCTCTCGTGTTGCTAAAAAAGCCGGCCCGGCCCGTAACGTAATCGGAGCGTGACCCCCGCTTCCCCCCCCCCCCCCCCCCGCCCCTGTCCCGACTGTGTGTTTAGAAATGCTTATCAAGGAAGGCTCGGCTTCTCGGTGATTTGAGCCCCGGTGGTGTCCCCCCGTCCCCCCCCCGACCCCCCCGCCCCCTGCCTCCCGGGTCCCCAGAGAGGAGCCCTGCTCCCCAAGGTGGTCTCAGGTCATTAGGCAAACTTTATTATCCAGACGGCCGCCCTTTGATAGTCACTGAAAGGGCTGCGTGTTTACAGAACATATGGCTGCAATAACTACTGTTATATCTAACTTTAGTCATACGTTTGGTGTTGTAAATATCCTAGGTATCATAAGTATACAGGCAGTCTGATGATAAGGTGGATATAGAGGTTTTGTTCCAGAATGGTCAACAGGATCTTGGCACTTTGCCAAACTGCCCTTTTAGCTTTTATACAAAAGCAACAGGTGATCCCCGATGCCCATCCATCCTCACCGTGTGTGTGTGTGTGTGTGTGTGTGTGTGTGTGTGTGTGTGTGTGTGTGTGTGTGTGTGTGTGTGTGTGTGTGTGTGTGTGTGTGTGTGTGTGTGTGTGTGTGTGTGTGTGTGTGTGTGTGTTCCATCTCTAGAGACCGGCTGTACAATCCATCAGCGTTATGCCTCCGGCCGGTGTAGAGGTGTGCGTTTCTGTGTATGTGTTAACGAGCGTCTGTCCGCGGTCAAACAAGCCTGTGCATTCCCCCCAAAAGCCTCCGTGCGTTGGCCTCTGTGCGCGTGTCAGTCTCCATCGGACACCATCTGCCCGCGGGGCACCCTTGGTTTGCGTTAAACACAGGAACACGCGATGGCCCCGCTGGCCTCCATCAGATGATCCTTCCCCCCGTCTTGGCTGTCAGGTCTGGGCTGGCTGCATCGCTCAGCGCCTGTATCAACAACGGAGCCCCGGCCTCCATAGGGCGCTCATACAGATGCCCCGGAACATCCCCACTCCCGGGCCAAAACACTGGAGAGACACGTAGGCTAAACCGGTCGATTATAACCATAACAAAAGGGGCTTTAGCCCGGAGACGCGTAGCATTCGCACGGGAATTCCTCAGTTGAAATTAGGGGAGAAGTGGCTTCCCCCTACTTGAGAAAATGGCCGCTGTGGTAAACTGTGCTTATCGCAATGCGTGATGTATAGGTTGTACGGCGACCACACAAGAGTTGCTTCCCCACACATTCATCACATGTACACATGTGCACGGACACACACACACATACAGCACGCACACGCACACACACACACATACGCGCACACTTAAACAGATGTGCTGATGTGTAGTCAGCCGTGCCAACGAAAAGGTTGTTTCTTCGCACTTTATTCTAAGGTTTAATATAGTTGTCACGCAACCCATGCATAGCCCTACACACACTTGCACGCTCACACACTCTCACAGCTTGCCATCACCAATCGTCTCCTCTGGTTTAGCTCTCTCTCTCTCCCCCTCTCTCTCGTTTCTCTCTCTTTCTCTTTCTCTTTCTCTTTCTCTCTCTCTCTCTCTGTCCATCGAGATGTCTCTCTCGCCGTCTCTCCTCTTGAAACTCAAAAGCCCCCTGTCCAAATATTTCCTCTGAGCTTGGGTTTCAGCGAGGTGTTATGCCAAGCAGGGGTGTCCTCTGTGATCCCACGAGGTACAAACCCCGATGTTCTCCATTGTTCTGTTCTCCCTCCCGAAAAAATGACCTATTGGGAAACCCAGGTCAAAAGAAACAAACACGAAACACAAAACGCACACCTTAACGCAGTAACACTAAACCCTCTCGAACCATCGCCTCCTTTAAAAACGCTTCACTGCGCCGAAAGAAAGTTTGGAAACACCTTAATTGGAAACAAGTGAGAATAATTGCCGGCCATTATCTTGTCTCCGTCCCTCCATTTAAATTGATGACGCTCTGCTACTTAATTCCCCGAGATGTATGCGCCCAATCAGCTGTTTATTTGGTTCGGCGCTCCACCGCCATTTAGAGCCGTTCCCTCCATCCGTCCCGGTCACCGCGCCATCTGGTACTGCCAGCTTTGGTTACGGCTCGCAGCTGGCCTGTGTGTTTACGGGCGGCGTCGCGTGTGCCATGACATCAGGTGTATCCGCCGGGCAGGTATGAGCGATGCAGTGTTTGCTTTGGGTCTGTGTATGTTTTGAGCTTCACTGGCGGGATTAGTTATTAATCACCTGAACACCTTGACATGGGGGCAACCCGTGCTGGTTTGTTTTTGGGACGCACTTCTGTGTGTGTGTGTGTGTGTGTGTGTGTGTGTGTGTGTGTGTGTGTGTGTGTGTGTGTGTGTGTGTGTGTGTGTGTGTGTGTGTGTGTGTGTGTGTGTGTGTGTGTGTGTGTGTGTTTTCCAAGTTTGTGTATGTGTATTGGGGGTATCGTGTGTGTATGTAGTGGCCTCATACAATAAGGTTCTAATAACATGTAATTTTCCATTTTTCCTAAAATGTACTGTCATTTAAGACTATTCCACTGCCCCCAATGATTGATTGAGGCTTTACATTGGCCCAAAAATACTAACCGAATTGTTGTTTTAAACGCTCTAATAGTATTTCACCATCTTGCTTTAGAAGGATTATGTCTTACACTAAAATGTTTTGGCGTCTCAGTTTGCTTTTGAATGCAGTTGTAGGCTGCTTGTGTGGGTCAAATGGTTGGCTTCATTTCCCGACGTCTTCCCCATGTGGTAAGAAGATCACAACAGGATGAATAAAAGTCTCCAATCCCATTTGTCTCCGTCAAGGTTTAGTGGAGGTATCCGTTTGTCTTGTACCTATGGACTTAAATCCATTGTCACCCTAAGATTTATAGCTTTTCATCGCCCTGCATGGCTGTGTCTGTATATATCACCAAACCTGGGCCGTCCACCTTCTGGGGTCTGGTTACGCTGCAATAGGCGCGTAATGTGTGCATAAAAGGGTGCAGGATACTGGTAGTCTTAAAATATTTGGTTTCATCTTTTTAGAGACAGGTTTGACGAACATCATACATGATGTGTAGGTTTGTAGCACAGTACTGTATGAAATGATAATGACCCGAAAGAATGTATTTGGTCATTATTGTTTTGTGACCCAATCAGTGTAGTATAAAGATTTTCGGTACAGGGCTTTACTCCTAATGCCTAGCAGTGAGGAATTGTGTTTAAAAGGAACATTTTGCCTTCAGTGCACCGTGATCCCTAGCAAATCCACCTCTCCTTGCAATTTAACAAAGTTCAACTGTTAAACTAATACTAAGGTTGGGTTGATGATTGCTATTTTACTTGTCAGGTATGGTTAAAATCCTGGCTTCCCACACATTTCCATAGGCTAACCTCACCCTAAGGAACCCCACCCCCCGCCTCTTTCATCAAATGACTTTTCATGCCGTCCTGAAAATGGCTTGCAACATATTGCCTCAAATGGAAAAATAATCTCCAAAATGATTAGGCATCACTAGAATATCTAGTACATCTGACTTTACATTAACTTAACCCCTCGTGAACGTGGATACTAGGACACTTTGTGGACGCTGCAGAAATGTACCAACACATTTGACGCGAATAAATATATACACACAGGAGCATATACTTACTTCACGACCATACAGTATACATACATGTACTATAGGGCTATTATTATACGTATGCATGTTTGGAAGTTGATCCATTATCTTTTAAGACCTGTCAATTATAAACCTAATAATTCCATTAATTAAACACAAAATAAACAGTGATATAAAACGTGTTTTCCTGTGTGTCTTGTGCCCCCAGGCGACCAGGGAGACTCTAGGCTACCACTGTGGGATGCTGGGAGACGCCCTGTACAAGGAGAACGACTTCGCCCTGATCATTGACGGCACCACCCTGAAGTACGCGCTCACGCTCGGGGCGCGCCAGCACTTCCTGGACCTGGCCCTCTCCTGCAAGGCCGTCATTTGCTGCAGGTAATTAGTGTTGTCCTGTTAACTCTTTAACCAAAGGTAATTAGTGTTGTCCTGTTAACTCTTTAACCACAGTTGATTAAAGTAGTACCGTTAACTATTTAACCACAGGTAATTACTGTAATACTCTTAACTCTTTTATTAGGAACAGAAAGAATCTTGGTGTGGTGAAAGGTTCCGGGTTCGATCCCGTATCTGAATACACTAACTTTGAACGGACGGCCTGTGCTCAACGACTAAATGGTCAATGGTAATCATTGTGTTGATACAGGCGCTATTATTCAACCCAAAAACATGGCGTCGTTTAGAGTCTACCTTGTTGCGTCGGTGGCACCTGGTAACAGGAGGTAACATGGTGAAGTGTGTTCATGAGGTAGTTTACCGGAGCTGGGAAATATCAGATCAAATTGACAGTTTTATTGGTGATTCTCTACGGAGCTTCTTGGATCAACAAATTGCTTTGCGCAGCTTTTTCACCCAAAGTCACCCAAAAGGAGCGCGAGGTATTTCATGAGTGCTTGAGCCATTTCATGAGTGCTAACCTGTGCTGGTTGACTAGAACCCAGCCAGCTACACAGGATGAAGGGCCACAGTGTTGACGTACCGGGGGCGGAATAAATAGAAGGAAGTGCTTATGGGCTCGGGGGACGGTGACCAGGTATGCAGCACGGGGCCCCGGCCCCGTGCTCTCACAACAACACTCCTACAGGTGCCTGACCGGGACTCTCACCCTGACGTCCCGGCGGCTTCCTTTTAGCTTTGAAACGGTGTTGATGTCGCATGTACACGCCTTCGTCCTCCTCCACATACACACACGCGAGCACGCACACACACAGAAGGCTGGTATCGGCGAATGAGGCCCCGCTGGTCAAAGCATCAAGAGGCAAACCGCCTTTGTCTTCACCAGGAATTGGCTTACTTTAGAGAGGTTTCCCAGGTTACAACGTCATCTCTGGAGACCGGCTGGACCGTACATCACTGTGCTGCCTCCGGCATGTGGACAGAGAGGTGTATGTGTGTATTCGTTGGTCCATGTGTGTGTGTGTCCTTGTGTGTTGGTCCACATGTATGTGTATGTGTACATCCAGATGTGTGTGTGTCCGTGTGTGTATTTGTCCACGTGTGTGTGCGTGTGTGTGTGTCCTTGTGTATTTTCCCACGTGTGTGTGTGTATACGTACGTGTGTGTATGTGTGTGTGTGTCTGTTTGTCCACATGTGTGTTTGTGTGTGGCTCCACATGTGCATTTGTGTGTGTGTGTGTGTGTGTGTGTGTGTGTGTGTGTGTGTGTGTGTGTGTGTGTGTGTGTGTGTGTCCACACTTATGTGCATATGGGGGGGGACTTGCCTCAGGACTGTCAGTCAACATGACCCCCGACGCCTCGTAAAGGAGGAGTTTACTGGATGAGTCAGACCCATCATGGGTGACGGACCCTATGGGCCCTTCGAGATGGGGCCCTTCGTGACAGGGTTCGATGGGGCCCTGCGTGGCGGTGCCCAGTGGGGCCCTTCAGAGCGGGGCCCCTGCGTGACGGGGCCCGGTTACGCAAGTCAGGCAAGAGTCCGCGGGGGAGTGGGAGAGAGGCAGACGGGGGGGGGGGGAGAGCAAAACGGCTGTCGTATGCAATCATCCTCCAGAAGACCAGATAAACGGTCGTGCATGAGGCCGGAGCGAGCATTCTGCATGTGTCGTCGCCTGCTTTGCTCCGCAAGAGCTCGTCCATCTTGAGCGTTTAGCCTCAGCGGTCGGTGGTGTAATGTTTGGACAACAATTGAAGAAACGTTACAATCATCGTTTTTACTGCGTTGTGTGATTTCAAGATTGCTCCGCACTCGAACGTTGTTTCACTCCGTATTCCAGGGAGTAGTTTGTGATTTATGTGGCATGTGCAACGTTGTCAAAACAAATGATGAAATGAGCAGGATGTATTATTTATTTAAAAGACATGTGTTTTTGGACTGAACCATGAAAGCTGCTAAACGACTTCATTAGCCTTTTCTTTTGGCATGTGCAAACTGCGCTCTATAAAGCGGTTTCATAAAGTCGGTTGACCCGGCTCACTGGTTGTCTTCAAACCGCCATGCTTGTCAGGGACGTTTGAGCGAGCGCGCCGGGGTTTGTGAAACGCTGACCGCATGACTTTTGTGTTTTCCTACGGACCTCAATTACATTGCTCAATACTAGGAAAATTGGGAAAATTCCGTGCGAGGAAATACATCAAAATGCCTCCTGAAGGGATTTGCCGCGGCGTATATATTTAACGGTTTATAGAACGTCCTGCGGTCGCCCTTAGTCCTATATGTGGCTTCTCATCCCTTTATGAGATTCACACCATGCCCTGAAAAGGGGGTACTCTGGGTTTTCCGACTCCTTTTTATCTTTCCTCTGCCTGCCAATGAAAACAAAATGGCTTCCCCCCAATTTCGGAGAGTCCTAACAAGCCGTGATGAAACGTCTCTGTTTCTCCTCCAGGGTGTCTCCGCTGCAGAAGTCTGAGGTGGTGGAGCTGGTGAAGAAGCAGGTGAAGGTGATCACCCTGGCCATCGGCGACGGGGCCAACGACGTGGGCATGATCCAGACGGCGCACGTGGGCGTGGGCATCTCGGGGAACGAGGGTCTGCAGGCCGCCAACTCCTCCGACTACTCCATCGCCCAGGTGGGTCCCCCGCTTCCTGCTCCACCAGTGGCCCGGACTCTTGTCGTGACCGTTGTTGTTGATGTTGTTATGGTGGGCCCTGCCATTGTCAACCTGGTCTCATAGATGACCTACTGGAACGGGGGGGGCAATGAAGACGTCTCATTGATTAAAACGAGGAGAAAAAAAGCACATAATACGTTACAGAATCACAAAATAACGACTGGATAGATAATGTCTTTTCTAAGTGCCTCTCGGCCCAAGTATAACTCAATCAAAGCAGCTTTGCAAATTAGATTAATGCAAATGGTCAAATGTGGGTCTGAAAGCAGATTCCTCGGTATCTTGCTAGGCCATGTTGACCATACCACTAGCAGCGTCTCAAATACACCTGTGCTGTGATAAGCAACTTAACATTCACTACTACACATTCTCCCCAGTAACAGAGCCTTTCGCCAAACGCTATGTAAACCAACCCACACAACCCAGTAACCAATATACTGTACCTGAAACTCGGCGTTGACGCGCAAAACTGCATAAACAAGCAGGAATATGCTGGCAACAAAAGCTAATGGCTCTCCTGTATTCCGGTTATTCACCGCCCGCTGTTCTGTACTTCGTGTTTGCGGCAACTCTGTAGCCACAGGCCGAGATCGGGGTGGGGGGGGTGGGAGGGAGGAGGGGAGGAGTGGCAAGGCACAGTCAATTCTTTGTGTCTCAGCGTTCGGTTACTCACAGAGGGACTTGGGTTGTCTTTAAGTGCCCCTTTCCATCCACATGACATGCAGAATGCATATCTTTTGCAAAAAAAATGCGGCCTGAAGTAATCCATTTAGTCCCTGCGTCTGATTAAATTACCGCTTCAGACTGGTGTGGTTTGGCCCTTATTGGCACAGGGGTGCATTAGGAATAAGTCGCCCGCCGACTAGCATTAGCGATCCTTGGACGTAATTCCGAAGTCTTCCGAATTCCATTGCGGATTACGTTTATTGACAATATCTGCACACCGTGACATTAGATTAAGACCCCCCCCCCCCCGCTTACATTAGTTTATTTCCCAACCTGTTTTTCAGGAACGGGGGTTGTGTTCTTAAAATCAGGTTGTGTAATCCTTTTTAAAGAGGCCTGGTTAGACATAGAGTCCCCTTCTCCGCCCCCTCTCCCTGGTATCTGGTGGAGCGGAGAGGAGTGTCGGTGAGGAGGGCTCTGGGCTGAGGCGCCTCTGCTGTCCGTCTGTCATCAGGTCCACTCTGTGGTAACTGCCTGTTTGATCCGACACAGCCAGGGTCAGGCAAACAGGAGGCCCGCCACTCGGCTCAGGGATAGCGCAGGGGCTCAGATCTGCTCCGTAGACATATACAGAGAGGGAGCGTCATGATTCTGGGGTCCGTAGGAGAGGATACCCCCTTCGCCCTACTTTACGGGGAGTTACTGGTTGAATTTCGATATCAACGTTTGCGTTTTTAGCTGCTGAATCTTATCAGCAACTCTTACAAAACAGTGGTTTCGCAGAGTCTTGTTTCAGTTTAATCACGGCTATCGTCCAAAGAGATAATGCTTGAATAGAAAGTGGACTCCTCAGCCTCCACAATGTGCTTATTAAGCCATTAAACTACCGTTCTCAGTGTAGGATCCGTACCCCCCACTCACTCTCTCCCCTCTGCAACAACCCCAGACAGCGCCAGCCTGAGTAGGGTCAAACTGTGAGCAAAAACAGCTGGAATGTGTCAATGTAGTCCACCCCGAGTCTGCCCTCCTTGGCTCCCCACTGTCAAACAGCTATAAGGACTGTTTCTGTTTCCTTAAGCCAAATGTTCCTGTTAACACTGTAGGCTTCCCGGCCTTAAAATGCTGCAATGAACGCCCCCGACTTCTGCTCTCCGTTGATCTTGGCTTTGTGTCTCCTCTCCCTCCTTCCCTCCCAAACAGTTCAAATACTTGAAGAATCTGCTGCTGGTGCACGGGGCCTGGAATTACAACCGCGTTGCCAAGTGTATCCTGTACTGCTTCTATAAGAACATTGTCCTCTACATCATCGAGGTAGGTCTCAGGCTTTTCATTTAGTCCTGATGCTGCAGCAACAGACTCTCACATATCGCCATGTCCTCAGCATTATTATTATCCCTGCTTTCTGTTTTTCTGGTCACTGACCGTGACCACTTTGTGTGTCTATCCCTTAAAAAACACTAAATGAATGGTGAGCACTCACACACACCCACTATGTGTTGGAATGTATCCAATCTAACTGGAAATCTGTTGCTGTGTGAGTATGTGTGAAAGCGATTCAAGCCTTTAAGTGTAAAGACACAGGAATTGGAACACTTTCATAGTGCATTATGCTGGCACTGCAGCCATAAAAGATTGCCAAACTGATGAAAGCGATTCCTATTCTACTCGTTTGACTTGTGGAGAAGTGTAAACGGGCGGTGGCTGGTACAAGAACCCTCTCTAGTCTGTGCCAGGATGGATTGTGGGAAATGCTTCTCCCACTGCTGGCCTGGGGTTTCGGCCTGTGACGTGTGTGTGAAGCCACTTGACAGAAAGCAGAACCAGCGCTGATAGCAGGTTCAAAGGTATAGGCAAGAGTCCCTAGACATGTTAAGGGCTTTATCTTAATCTCCATCGTGATGGGTGCTGTGCTGTTTTGATCTACGAGCTATGCACTTGTCTGCAGAGAGTCTTGAATCAGCGCTGGAAACATACCTTCCTCGTAGCAGGGAGACGGCTTATGCGTTTTCCATCATACTTCTTATCACAAATAGTTTTGTGAATCGTGACGGATCGAGTTCCATTTATGCAGCGTCTATCTATGCAGACTCCAATGTTTGCGTATAATTCCTACTGTATTGATTCAAATTGAATATTTGCATCGAATGCATGTTGTTCAAACTTCAATTCCCTGTTGTGCAAAGTGACTCAAAGCTCTGCCTTTCAACAGTTGAATCAAAGCGGCGCCCCTTTCAGTTCTCATGATGCCCTCCAACAGGTGGAAATGTTCTCGTGTACGATCCCCGATCCCCACGCTCAGATTTCTGCCCTGTAATGTAGACGGTGGAATGTACTCCCTGGGGGGCGGGCAATTTCATAAGCTGCCTCTATTCTCCCAGGAAAACGACATCTTAACAACCCTAATACCCTTACAGAACACCCCTGATACATTGACAACACTTATTTCATAAAACGGTCGCTACATTGTTGTTGTCGTGGTTTTAAATTCCATCGGCTTAGACGTGGTGTACCTCCCGCCTGGGGGCTCCCGTGTTGAGGCAGGACCCTGGAAGCAATGGCACTGCTCTGGAGTGAGACATCAGCAGAGGCTAGCAGGTCGTCTTCAGGAGCTGGAGCACGCTCCAGAGGCCAGCCGTTCCGGGGCGCCTGAAGAGGCCAGCCGTTCCGGGGCGCCTGAAGAGGCCAGCCGTTCCGGGGCGCCTGAAGAGGCCAGCCGGCCGGGGCCCCTGAAGAGGCCAGCCGGCCGGGGCCCCTGAAGAGGCCAGCGGGCCGGGGCCCCTGAAGAGGCCAGCCGGCCGGGGCCCCTGAAGAGGCCAGCCGGCGAGGGCCCCTGGAGACGAGCGGTGACCCTGTTAGGAGAATGTCACTCTTCATCAGACCAGACTCCCATGTGTCTTTGATGAGACCGAGAGAGGGGCTTCTGAGCGGCTACTGTTGCTGCCGCATACCCCGCTCGTAGAAATATGAACCCCTTTTAAAATTATTTTTATTTTTTCATGCTACTTGACCTCTGAACCTGCGGGCCATCTCCATAACAGTTTACGGAGCGTAGAGAATCTGGGGATACTCTGAAGGAGGACATTAGATCCCGACGGGTCTCGGTTGAGTTACACAACCAGGCTTTTCTGTTGTTGTTGTTGGGCAGGCTGGGGAAAACAGCGTGTCAACAAAACCTTCTGTCAGACTATTATATTATTGATCATGTTGGATATATAGAATTACTTTGTTGACATTTTGTAAACAAAGAAAAATGCTGATAACAGTTTATATGAATATCGATGTTTAGTTTCTTCCTTCATTGATTTACTTTTATTTGTATATAATCCACAGAAGCAAAGCGAATAGATTTCAGTTAAGCTGCCCACTTTGTCTCATAACCGGACGAAGAGCAGGATTACCCCTCGGAGGGCTGATGCAGTGCAATTCAATACGTTTATCAGAAGGCTTAGCATGGTACACGCTTTGTGTGCAGAGTTTCCAATATCAAATTAAAACCCTGCACCTTTCCTCTTTTTCACTTATTTGCAATTCACTCTGCTGGTAGATTTTTCACAAAAAAACACAAATCAGTATAATGCTTCGGAAACTGTACATTGTCTTTTTTTCATTGTGGGGCTCAGCAGGGCCCCATATTCAGTCCAGTAAAACTTTAAATGAAGTTCTGCATTTAGTTTGGTGCGTCTTGGGCTTTTTTGTCCGTAAGACGAGCCTATTCCCAGCACACCTTTTGTTAGTCTCTGAAAGCCCGGTCCACCTCCTCCTCCTCCTTCTCCTTCCCAGCCACCTCCTTGCCCGTGCAATTCTGCTTCAGGGGATTCCAGTAAATAATAGGGGATTTATTCCCCTTTCGCTGCTTCGATATATCAAACGCCCCCATTTTGTAAGGCATTGACAACCGACACAGGAGCAACCCCAGGGTATCGGTAAAAGCTACATTTGTTACACTAATAGGTTTACTTTTGTACGCACATGTTTTCCGTGTTGACTCCCAGAGTACTTGGCAAAACAAAGAATCATGGAATTTTTCCAGGATTTTTTTTTCTCCTATTTTATTTTTCCCTTGGCGAGCGCTCTTGTCTGTTTCAGAGGGTGATACAATCTAAATTCCATGACTGGTTTATTCTATACTTAATCCCTCTCTACCTCTCCCTCCTTAAAGTTATTTTATAGAGACAAATGGAGAAGGGGGGGGGTGAAGGATTCTGTAGCCATTGTGATGAATTTGTATGCAGTGCAAGTCTGGCCCAGGCTCTCATCATTGCAGCTGGCTTGTAATTGGTGTTTTGCTGGGACTTTCGATTCGAGGGTTAATTGTCAGGAAGTGGAGCTGTCACTCTACCGGATGATTGACTGACAGGCGGTGCCATTAAAGTTGTGTTATTGTTCGGAGGGTCGCATATGAATGGAGTTTGAGTTGTTTGCTAAGACGTGTTACAGAGGGAAAACTTTTGAGACACAGTCTGAACAAATGTAAACATCCTTGAATGGGGTAATGACTTATCTATCTTGTTAACACCGCAAGTCACATCGATGCAACTATTCCAACACAAGCTGACAAAACCCAGTGTTTCATCGTCCATTCATAACCGCCGTTCTTGTGGTTCTCGTTCAAACAGTGTGTGTTTCTTGGAACCCCAAACGAAACGGGCCATCAGCCTCAAAATAATTTTGCAAGAGACCTTCAAAAAATAAGTTGCCTTGGCAACGTGATTCCTATGACCGACAGCGCTGGCCTGGCTCATGTTTGATTGACACATTGTCCGGCTGGCCGCTAAGGGATCCGATAGACAAGTGGCATTTATGAGGTAATTACATGAAAGCTCATTGAGTCCGGGGGCCCAGTGTGGTCGCTGAAGGGCGGCCATTGAGGAGCCGCGCATGCTGACTGCTAGTGTGCCGTCCAAGGGGAGAAAAACAAAACCCCACAAAGGCCGCTGACTCGCATTGTAGCGCGACTTAGTGCTTTTCACCTTCACACATTTCCAGCATATTTATGGAGCTTCTTTCGCATTCTTTCGCATTCCCAGCGGCCTTTTGTCCGTGACTTTCATGATCCATTCCCGAAAGGCCACAGTGCTACGCCATAAGAGATAAAAGACCTTAAGAGTATCAAGGGCTCCTGGTCCCCCCCTCCCCTTCCTCCAAGAGCTGTGGCGTAGCCTCAGGAATCATTGATTTTTGATTTGCTGATGAATATGCAGAGGGAGCTCGTCTTATCGGCTTTAGCCCCCCCAACCCCCTCAGCCCCACACAGCCAGCCCCCCCCGGCCCCCTTTTCTCTGGGCTGCGCCACATCTCTCCACTCTGGTTTTCAGAATGTGCAGTGGGGGAGAGAGGCCGGCCACACCCCTCCACTGAGCGGCGCTCAATGAGGAGAAGAAAGGGGGAAGAAAGGCCCTGCCTGGTCCTTCCCCTAATGAGCGAATCAATGCATCTGGTCCCACAAGAGACGAGCGAGAGGCAGAAAGGGAGAGGGACCCAAAGGGACCCTGGCCAAGACACTCACCAGTGCAGGAGCAGTTACGGCCGCGCTGTGAATGGCCCGTCTTCTTTGACTTGGCACAACAATATATTTGCCCAGAACTCCTCATTGAGCGGCCCGGTAATTCATTCAGCACTTTGACCCGGCCGCCAAACCCCTCGTTTGGCCTATGTTCAACCTGGCGCACGACACTGGCCTTCGTCTTGCTCGTTGCCCCCCCCCCCCCACAAAACACCTAGCAACCACCTCTCGAATGTGGCCCTCAACACGGCAGCCTCCATCTTCCCCGCCCTCTGGTCCTCGTCGCAATCCCTTCTGGGTAATAATCTGACAGACTGAGGGTTTGTTTGTATGTGACGCTTGTCTTGAGGCATCCAGAGGCCGTCCACGCCCCCCCACCCCCCCGTGTCCGTCCCCCCATCATAATGGTAGAGTGCCCCCTTATGGAGGATGGGCGGGAACTGGAATGAGTGGGCGTCGTCACGGGGGGGTAGCTGGGACACAGAGGCTAGCAGGCCTCGTCTATGCACCCCCTGTTCGCCTCTGTTAAGCGGAATAAGTTGAGGTTTGGGGGGAGGGCGGACATCTATTTACGGGTAACACTTTCACACGATTCAAGGATTGATTGGGATGGGCCAGTGGCGGGTATTGACTGGTCATTTAAAGCGCCGCGGCACCGGGTTCGACACTGTTCCGGGCTTTTGTCCAAAACGGCAAATTTGTCGAAGGTCATGCCTTCGTGATGACAGCGAAGGCTGCTCAATGAATTGTAATGCCATGACGACCGGTGTCACATCTTTCTTTCCCGGTGTGAGTAAGGCAATGTCTGAACGTGCAAACAGTGTTTAAATCGGTCATGTGTTCTCCACAGGATTGATTATTGTTTCACCGGTATAACTCAAATCAAAGGCACATTCCCTTGACTTGCCTGACGTTAACATTGCGGACACGGTCGGCTTTCCGTTTCATCCATAGAAAGAAGCGATGGTGTGCTTTGTTAAGATAAGCATGGATAATCAAGACGTGAACTGATAGAGCCCATCTCTGCCCAACATGTGGTTTGTGTTACCGTTCTCCACTCTCTCGTTCCCGGGGCAGTATAACTGTTCTCATTCATCCACCCCTGGTCCCCAAACCCTGATTTCGGGCCCCATAACTAACCTGGCCTGTCACCCCCATGTCTCGAGGTGGATCACATAGAGGAACCGCCTGGCCTGATGTATGTCCCCAACGTAATCCCGCTATGAATCCAGCAGACGATTTACACTGTGGTATTAATATCTCAAAGGTCTTGGCTCTCCCTGCTCCCGGGGTGAATAGCGTTTCTGATTCCCTCTCACCAACCCCTCCCTCCCTCCCTCCCTTTATCGCTGCCAAGTTGGAGAAAAAAAAAGAGGAGCCAGTTTCTCGCTCAGACTAATGATGTGTTGGGCATAGGTCACAACTTCAAACGGCGCAGGATTAGACGAGGGATTCTTAACATTGATTGGAGACGTGTTTTTGGTTGTTTATGTAATTATTTTGTTGAATGGGGTCAGGGTTGATGCAGGAAGAAGCGTATACTTGTAGACTGGGAATATTCTCCATTCTTTCTGAATGTACGTTTCCTGTGCGAGTCTCCTGTTTGGAACGGTTTTGCGTTTCAGTGGCCATAAGACAAACGCTACGGGCTGTTTCCTGATTTTCTTATCAGTTGGTCTCTTGATATTAACGTGTTAAATAGGGCCTTAAATAGCCCTACTACTGATTCGTCCTTCATGACACACTCGCAGACTCAGAGTTTAAAAGGAGGTTTGCATTTTACGAAATGCAAAACAAGTCATGGAACGTAGAACTGTCTTTCGAGGTCTATAAGTCCCTCAACAAATGAATATTTTAGTTATAGTTTTACTGTTAAATGTAGTAAATTGTACAGCACATTTGTATATACATATACCAGATATGTCTACAGGCAATGGTGTGCCAATACTTTTCACTCCTTAGTTGTACTCCTCACACATTGTTCCCATACTTTTGTGATTCTCTTTTTCCCCTTGTCTTTAGATCTGGTTTGCGTTCGTCAACGGTTTCTCGGGACAGATCCTCTTCGAGCGCTGGTGCATCGGCCTGTACAATGTGGTGAGTGTTCCTGTGATTAACTCTTGTCCCTCCATTAACGTTAAAGAGCCCTCTTCGTCCCCCACGCCCGCCCCCCCAAACTCTCCCGGGCACGGACCCCGTGTGTGCCGCTACATCCCCGAACTTGGCTGCCTTTTACGGCGTGATCATGTCATCGCCATCCTGGAAGCCATCAAATATATTAACGACCCCTTGTCAGCTCCCGATTCCCTCGGCTGGCCCAGCTATGCGTTGAATTTGAAAGAACAACAGCTCTGCTCGTCCGAGTGAGCCCGCTGGGCCACGGCGGCCATTTGTGAATGAGGGAAAAGGAGGATAGGTCGGAGGAAGCTGGCAAAACGACTGGCTTGTAGTATCTGGGAGTCTCTCAAGGCACCGTAACGGGCCCCTTTCTTAAATGAACTCATATTTCACCATCTGTAATATGCATTCAATAGAGGACAAAAATCTGCATCTGCCTTTTTTTTTCTTGCCCAATACCACACTGTTTAGCTCACCGGGTGTTGAAATGTAACTTTAAACTGTCTATTAAACACACGGCATTCAATAAACACACACTGAATGAGAAAAGTGCGAGGAGACAAGTGCCCACACACGAGTTGACTCGCGGCTCGGCAAATGGCATTGATTAATGGCAACTGGCCACAGACTTTGCAGGAAGCGGCCGGAATTTACACAGCTTTAGCTCTTACGCTAACTCCTTCATAAACCACCATCTTAAAACATCAACACTCTGTGCGGGGATGGAGGTGAAGGGGTCAGGGCGGTGGGGGGGTGCGGTGGCATGCCATGCTCTTTACTTCATCTGAACAGTAGAGGAATTCCACTGGCTCAGTGGGAGTCTGTCGGGGGCAGTGAGCTGGACACATACACACACACACGCGCGCACACGCACACACACTCTAACTTACACGCACACACACACTCTAACTTACACACACACACTCTAACACCAACACACACACACACACACTCTCTAACACACACACACACACGCACACACTCTAACACAAACACACACTAACACGCACACACTCTAACTTACACACACACACACGCACACACACACACGCTAACACACACACGCTAACACACACACACACACACACACACACACACACACACACACACACACACACACACACACACACACACACACACACACACACTCCTCAATAGAGATCCTCCCGGGCCCTGAATGAGAAAGGAGCCCAGTGAAGCATGCCCCGTGGCCCCGACAGTCTGCAGACTGCTGGGGGGCCACGGAGGGCGCCCCAGACCCAGATGGACCGAGGGGGAACCAACACCCACTGACCCACCCATACCCCATCTCCCTCCCACCCCCCCCACCCAGCCACAGGAACACAATAACATCCCTTCTCTGTCACCACCTGCCAGGCAGGACAACATTACAGCAGGGCTTACAAATGACACAGGGCTTAAATACCTGCTCTCTAGTGGGGAGCGGCGCAGATGTTGGTGACTGCCCGGCCCTTTGCATATGAACAGCCTGAGAGGCCTGGCCAATAGTGGAAAACATAGATAAAGTGTTGGCGTGTGTCGTCAACACAATACAGCGGAGAATCGGGGAGGGAATTCGTTTTAACGCTAACATCTTTCAAGTTGTTAGGGTATAAGGCGCAAAATGCCTGTTAAAAAGTCAGTTGTACCTAGTATATTGTCTTTACTCTGTTATCTGAAATGTTTTAGCTTTTTGAAATGTTTAAATGTATGACATTTTTGTTTACTTTATTTTTCAATTGTTTTGAATTGCGTCTCAAACATTTCAATTGAAACCCAAACATGTGCTAAATGTGTGTGTCACCTCTCAACGTTTTATTCAGATCTTCACGGCTCTACCTCCTCTCACTCTGGGCATATTTGAGCGTTCCTGCAGGAAAGAGAACATGCTGAAGTACCCAGAACTCTACAAAACCTCACAGAATGCAATGGGGTTCAACACCAAGGTAAATCCTTTCTCGATGTTGAAATTGTCAGTTTTATTGTTTTTTTGTCGTCTTTTTGTGCCTGTGATTATCTTTCTAAACTGTTTTCATTATACTTCTAGCATCTTCTTTCGTGGTTTATCATATTTATTTTGAAAGTGACCAATTTTCTAGTTAGATTCGTTTTTTCATATTGGCTTAATGATTGCTATATTTTACTCAGGACTGCACTGGACATTTAAACGTTAATATGGATTGTCTGGTCTGCTTGGTGAGTCTCCACTGAACCTCATGTCCATGGTGACAGAGACGAATCCCAGTCCCATTGACCACATCAGTGTCAAGCAGTTATCTGACCAGCCTCAATTGATGTTGTCCATGCCTGGGTTTAGTCATATAATAATGTTTGAAACTGATTTAAATGGGTGAACTTGTTGGTTAACTTCTAACCAGTTTAGTGTTTTTAGCAGTTTGTTTTGAGTCTGTCTGGCGGTCGAACCTTTGACCAAATTAAGTCTCGCCCCCTCTCCTTTCAACCCTTGAGTCAGTCTAATAACTCTTAAAACGTCTGTCACTGCATACCGAAATAATGTTCATTGGTCCAAACCCCCAAGCAAAAGCACACAAAACATCCCCAAAAGCACAATACTCCCCAACTACTTGTCATAATATAACCGAACAATGAAAACAACGCAAAAATGTTCACTGCTAAAACCACTCGCGCATTAAGCTTCCCATAGAGAGAGAGTGTGTGTGTGTGTGTGTGTGTGTGTGTGTGTGTGTGTGTGTGTGTGTGTGTGTGTGTGTGTGTGTGTGTGTGTGTGTGTGTGTGTGTGTGTGTGTGTGCGTGCATAGGCATGCGTCTGTGTGTGTGTGTGTGTGAACGTATGCATGTACGTGTGTGGTGTGCGCATGCATGCGTGTGTGTGTGTGTGTGTGTGTGTGCGCTGGCTATCCTGTCCCACCGTCTGAACCCATCCGTCAATGTTGCGGCGTCCCTCCGGCGGTTCTCAGGCAGGGGGTCCTGATAGCCTTGGGCCCCCGGGCTCTGGTCGGGTCTGGTCCCCCAGCGCCGCTCCATTACCAGCCGCCACCTCCGCCCTCCTGCTGATAATAAAGACGTCTTCCCCTTTCTCCACGCCGTCTGAAGGCCCCCTCACAGGCGTGGTGACCTGCTTAGTGGGGCACGGAGGCGGATTAAAGGCCCATTGGCCCTGGGGGTCAGCGGGGGCCACGGGAGGGGTGCACCAGGGGTCGCCTGTGGCGGGAGATGAGTTGTTGTGTTTTGTCCGGAGAGGGGGAATGGCGGTGGGAGAGAGTGTGTGCTGTCATGGTGTGATGGCATTCGTTGCGGGAAATTACGCAATTAGTTTAAGCAGGCGCTGGCCGTGTTCTGGGAGAAAGACTTTCCCCCATGTGGAACTGACACGGCCGGCCGGAGACTCGGCCTGGCTGCTGCCTGCCGCCTGGGGAGTGTGTTCATTCAGTCGGTGTTCAGGCCGGGCTCCCGCGACACAAGACAGGGACGGGACATGTGTAAGCAGCTTGGTCGCTCTCTGCATCCGAATGACATGTAGGCCGATGTCTGTTTTTTTTTATACTTGTTTATGTTTAGGCTTGCATAAGGGCTTGTCTGTCATGGCGTTAATATACTCCTCAGGGATTAGCAGGGGGACATTGGTCCAGCTGAGCAATTGTAGGAGAGCTACTTCATGGTATTACTCAAAGTCACAGGACAGTTCTTGTTTTGCGATTCACCGTAGAGGCAGAAAGGAGCATACATTCAATTTGATTCATGCACGTGTAACACCAGAAAATCAGTTTTCATTGAATTAAGGACACCGCGCTTGTTACGATATTGGTTTTCCTGATATGAATCTGCATTGCACACTCAAATAAGGTTTTGATTCTGTGGGGAAAAAAGATAGGAAGGAATCTGCTTACAAAGGCTTAATATCTTAAGTATGGATGTATTTTCCTTCCCCAATCATTGATTACAAATACTGCTAAAATGGTTGGAAAAATGATGGGGAAAATGATGGGGGAAAATGATGTTTGGTTCGTTCAGTAGTTACATGCAATGAGCTGCCATTTGGTTTGGACCTCACATCCCCGAGAAGAGCCACGGCTTGACAAGGCCTGGTGGGCAGGTTGTTATTGCTGGCTTCTCCTGCTCCTTTCCCCGCTGATATTTTCCCTCGCAGCTGGCCCGAGGTGAGGCGAGAAAGTCCAACAGGAATTTGGCCCCTGAAAGCTTTTTCTCTTTTCATTCCCTTTTCTGTTCAATGACCAGCTCTTGTGTAGACAACATATACTGTCTTTGTGAATGGGATCTGTTCGTGTTGAGGTGAGAGGAAGGGGGTGACGTTGAGGGTGTTAAGAGTTAAAGGTGTGGCCTTCTTCGGCCCCGCCCCCCACCCCCACACCCCCAGCTAGTTCACTTTTAATTACAAGTTCCTCACACAACATGTTCCAAGTCAACGCGGTGCCCCGCCGTCCCCTCACTTCGTGTGGCCCCTCGTAATTTCCCGCTTCCCCTAAACACTGGAGGACCATGTACTGTCTCTCTCTCTCTGTTTCACATTATTTACATCACATTACATTTATTTAGCCGATACTTTTGTCCAAAGCAACTGACAATAAGTGCATTCACCCGTACAGACGCAACCCCGAAATGTGATTTGAATCATGTGAGTTCATAACATTGATCAAATAAGCAAACTGCTTCAAGACATTCATTATAAATTATTTTCCTGGGCCACGATGCTGCCTGAACAGATTCGCTTTCAGTCGATGACAGAAGATGTGTAGTGTCAGCCTTCCTATGTCTGTGGGGAGCTCTTTCCACCAGTGTACAGCCAGAACAGCAAACAAACAAGATTTCCTTGTGCGAACACTGGGGCCCCCTCAGTACCAAGCCGCTTGACGGTCATGGTGGACTGGCTGGGGGGTATTGGTGGACCGTGTCCTAGATGTAGGAAGGGCCCGGAGACTTGGGTCTTGAATCAAACCCAAGCAGCCACTGGTAGACGGTGCAGGGTGCGGAGGCGGGATGATGCGGTGTGGGGGAACTCGGGTCGGCTGAAGACCAGCCGGGCTGCTGCATTCTGGGTAAGCGTCGGAAGACGAAAAGCACATGCAGGCGGCCCGGCCTGAAGGGAGTTTTGCTCTAGTCTAGACGAGAGAGGACAAGAGCCGGGACAAAAGCTGCCTTGCCAAATGTGCGCCAGCACCGGGAGAGAGTAATGAAGAGGAAGTTGGAGGAAGTTGGGATATTGGACAGGTGGTGTCAGGAGGCGGCAGGACGGGGCTATTCAGGAGCACATGTCATTAATCTCTATTACAAAGTAGTTAACAAGACAGTTTTTCTTGGGATTGAAGAAGGAAGATTTCATTTCAGATTGAATGAAAGAAAGCTTTTAGCTGCAGATGTGCAGGCAGAAAAGGAGGAGAAAATGGTAGGGAAAATGGGTCGTCAGCCTGCAAACGCCCTTTCAGGCATAGGGTGACAACCACAGAGCTGGAGAAGTCGTGCGAGCCTGCTTATAGGTGAGAGGCCGGGGCAGAAGACTGGTCAAAAGAGTGACCGTTGCAGAGGGGGATGGAACAAGGGAGATGGAGTCAGGTAGAGAGGGGTGAGCCAGAGAGCCAAGGTGGCCACGGATAGGGACGGTATATGAAGAAGAGGGAGGTTGGGTCGTGGGAGAAAGTGCGAGAAAAGAAGTGGGCAGAGGCATGAAGTGGAAAAAGGTCGGTGGTGGAGCAGTTCCTGGTGAATAGAAGGAGCAGTTGGTTACCATCTTTATAAGTGCTGGGAGGTTGGAGAGAGTCAGCGAGGGAAAGAAGATGGTAGAAACAACAGCTGAGGGGTTGGCTCCTCCGCCTGGATGTTTGAAGCCCAGAGGTGCACCGGCGAGGGGCCTTGTTCAGGGATGTTGGACGGGAGGACGACAAAGTCCTCCAAGAATCTGGGCCAGGTGGGCGGTGGAGCACAGCCAGGTTTAATTTCACCGGATGAATTACGGACGGAAGGGTGTGATTCACAATTAAGTGAATAACACCGGTCATCTCCCGGGGCTACGTGTTTCACTTTGTGTCCACACATGTAGTTCTTACATGTGTTGCATACTTTCTGTTGTGTTTGCATTTAACTCTCCCTCTCGCCCCCCCCCCCCCCCCCCCCCAACTCTCTCCCTCTTCTACATTTGGCATTTCCCCTTCCTATCCCTCCTCTTCCTCTCCCTCCTCTTCCTCTCCCTCCTCTTCCTCTCCCTCCTCTTCCTCTCCCTCCTCTTCCTATCCCTCCTCTTCCTCTCCCTCCTCTTCCTGTTTTGAACGTTCCGGGCTTCGGGGACGGGGGCGGGAGGGGTTTGGAAATATTTGGACCGATGTAAAGTACAGGCTTTCAGTCCACCTCTTTGGGGCAATTAGGATCAGAACAAAGGTCCAGATCTTTAGAGGACAGAACGGGGCATTCACTCTGCCGAGGGGGTCCTTAGCAACCCGCTGGGATGGCAGTGAAAGAAGCGGGTTGCCGGGGGGCTGTGGAGAGGGGGGAGGGGAGGAGGTGGGGGGGTATATCCCAGTGACAAATGATTATGAACATTTATCGATGCCATTAGCATTCATTATTAGAGTCGGTTAGGGCTCAATGGGGTGGGAGGCGTGAGTTTACATTCCCAGTGTCGGGCATGGGGGGAGGGGCTTGTGGAGGAGGCGGGGCTAGGGTTTGAGGAGACTTATGAGAGCCCATTTACCACATGTTTAAACCACAGAAATGGCGGACTTGTGGGTGCTGGTGGCCACTCTTTGACCAGTGTCTTCCCAGTCGGAGGGAGGGAGGGAGGTAACGGGGGTGTTGAGTTGCTAGGCGACCGGATTTGTTTTTTCAAGGCCAATACGGAGGTGAGAAGGTCAGGCCACAGAGGCCAAGGTATCCTATTATAGGCCCCGCAAGAAAAGCCCCATTCTTTCACTCTTCCTCCGTTCCTATTTTCATTTCCAATTTTCCCATTCCCTTTTGTAAACAAGCATATTCTCTCACCTCATTCATTTCTTTTAACTTTTCTTCCCATTTTTATTTTATTTTCCCACTTAATTTAATCAAGTGTTTTTTATTTTACTAAAATGAATAACACAAAAACGTATCCGAAGAAAGTAATGTTCCAAACCATACAATTTAAAAGACGTTCAGATTTCAACTAAAAGTTGTGCACATTTTAAACAAATTATATCATTCAATAATCATACTTTGTCTCAGGATCAGCATGACTAATTATTTTTTTAATTGTCGAAATAACTGATTTGAGTGCCTAGGTCAATGTTGTTTTAGTTTGTACCGAGCGAATCACTGGACAGGATTTGAAGGCTTCTGGGCTCCCAGAGTGCCTTGCGGCTTAGTGTTGGTCAGGGCGGGGCGAGAATTGGTGCAACCGCAGGCCAGACACTCTCTCTTTGGCAGGCTGGATTTCGCGGCTGTTTCATGGTACATCACCCATTAGTGTTGTGTTTGGCCCTGCATAATGTACATCTGAAACTAGGTGCTTCTAGAGGAGGCCGCGTTCAGTTAAAGGACTCATCCAAAGTCCACGCACGCACGCACGCACACAGATTTCCCTCGATTTTATTAATTATCATAAAACCCAGTTAATCGTTTTCAAGGCCTCCTGTGTGTATGTTTTCAGGCACACTCTCTGCTTTCTTCATGTTTCTGTAATTTATTTCTCTGCTCTCTCCGGCTCGCCTGTTTTAATATCCAAAAGGAGGAAAAAAGGGGAAATGTAATGAAATCTAATGAGGGGAAACTCTGATGCTGGCGGGCCATACATTAACACCCCACAGTGATCGCCCCGGCGATGGAGTTTAAAACCGCAATACGCCGTATTGCTTTTCAACCTCCGCAGCCTTACGCTTGAGTATTTTTGGGTTTTCGTCGATGATTGATGCAAGCGTCTTGTTCAATGTGCAGAGGGGATTTAATGAAACCTAAATGTGCAAATGAGATTTAATGAAATGAAAAACGTATATATAACCACACACAGGCAGTGTGTGTGTGTGTGTGTGTGTGTGTGTGTGTGTGTGTGTGTGTGTGTGTACGCCAGCACACGCACGCACGTGTGCACGTACATGCACACTTACATACACAAACTCAGCACCCTCTCTCTGGTGACAAACACGCGGGGGATATACAAAGTATCTGTCAGCGGGGAGGCCATTCAGTGCGGAGGCCCCTACAAAACCGCCACTTAGCCTAGCACTGGGCCCAGACAAAAGGCCCGGGTCAGAGGTCGACCGGCAGGCTGAGGCTACCCGCACCCTTTTCTCATGCTTTATTTTTTCACTACCCTACACTCTCTGTCTGTCTCTGTCTATCTTTCTCTCTCTGTCTCTCTGGCTTTCTGTCTCTCTCTGTCTCTCTCTCTCTGTCTCTCTGTCTCTCTCTCTCTGTCTCCTACGCTCTCTGTCTCCTACGCTCTCTGTCTCTTGTGCATTTCCTCCTTCCTAAAATGTATTTTTCTAACTTTTTGTAATTCATTGCTCCTCCTCAACTCTCTACCGCTTCAACCCTCTGCTTCTCCCTCTAAAGGCACCATCCCTTAACTATCTCTTTGTCTCCCCGCCGGAATCTCTTTCAGATTCTCTGCCACTTAAAATGCTGATTTCCCCCACCCCCCCCCCCCCCCCCGCCCCAACTACCCTCCCCCACCCCGCCCCCCTGCCTCCCACTCTCCTTTGCTAATTCTGCTCCATTTTGTTCACTCTCTCTTTTCTCTCTCCTTCTCCGGCAGGTTTTCTGGGCCCATTGTTTGAACGGCCTCTTCCACTCCGTCATCCTCTTCTGGTTCCCCCTCAAAGCCTTCCAGCATGGTGAGTAGGTCCCGGGATCCCCCTCCCACGGAGGTAGAGGAGGAGTAGGAGGTGGAGGAGGAGGTGGAGGAGAAGGAGGTGGAGGAGAAGGAGGTGGAGGAGGAGGAGGTGGAGGAGGTGGAGGACACTAAAACACACATACTTTGTCTTAATTAGTTCCCTCTTCAACCTTCCAGTCATGAATTACAAACATGTGTGTGCTCTGTGGAGACGGGGAGACTCTCACACACACATGCATGTGCACACAGACATCCATAGAGACAGATAAACGCACACAAACACACACATACACTAGGAGGCCCACACACACTCTAACAGGCATGCCCGTTGCTTTCATACGCAGGTTGGCTGCGATATTGAAATTGTGGGAATTTATTTTCTCATAATCACTCACGGGGACTTACCGTGCCATGCCAAACACATGCCCACTTACATTTATTCAGGTCATTGCCGTGTGTGCGTGTATGTATTTATGTATGTGTGAGTGTGTGTTTGTGTATCTCTGTATATATATATATATGTGTGTGTGTGTGAGGGGGAATAGGGGGGCCTTTTAGGTGGTAAGTCTTGGCTGGTCACGGCCGGCCGGACCACACAGGCTTGGCCCTGCTCCCCAAACAAAGGGCGCCAAACCCCTTCCGCGTGACTGACGGGCTGTCAGCGGAGCATCACTGCACGCCGGGTCACATGACCCCGCGGTCGCGCGCTACAGACTTATGTTTCACTCTCCCGGCCCTCTCCGACTCACCCACGCCCCAGTTTGAATGGAGGTTTTTATTTTATTGAAGTTATATAAAAATAATCTGTTTTTTTTATTCTGTATCTCGTGTCACTTCCCAACAAAACGATAAAGACGACTAAAGGCGGGGGATTCGTCGGTTTCTTAAGTCAGCTGCCGTGTGGTCGGCAGAACAGCCTGGTTTCGTCGTCCGTTGGTCGGTCTGACCAGAATCAGCCAGCATGTCAAAATATTCCCGCTGTGATTAATCGCCCGAACTCTTCAGTCTAAGCGGCGGCCTCCAATAACAAGCCTTACTCCTAATAGTTGTGAGTTGTGTGACGGAGAAATCCTGGGTGAATCCACTCGCATCGGGGCATTAATGAACGTAATTACCTATGTTCTCCCTTTTTCCCATGTTCACGGAACATAATCCCATTGGGCTCCGAATGAGGGGGCTGGGAAAAGGCAAATTAAAAACAACAGAATTCCTTCACACTTCAGTTTATCCATACCGTTCCTTTTTCTTCCCACGGGCAAGATGCTATTCTCTGGCTAGCTAGAGGCTAGCTAGTGAGCTAGAGGCTAGCTAGCGAGCTTGTGGCTAGCTAAGCAGACCTCAAGCGCTCCAGGAACAGCTTGTTAAAATCGGGGGCGTCTGTCTCGATGCTCAGAAAGCTTCTGTTCTCCATTTCCCCCCCCCCCCCCCCCTCACAGACACGGTGTTTGGCAACGGGAAGACGCCCGACTATCTCCTCTTGGGCAACATGGTTTACACAGTAAGCAATTTTCCTTCCACTGATGTTCCTCCTCAGTTTACGTTACGGTGGTTTAGTGTGTTAAAGGGACTGAGGCGTCCTGGAAGCACTGGAATGTTCTCCTCTGATGTGGCTTGACGGATGAGTGCAAAGCATAATAATGAATGATAATAGCTGGTTTGGTACATTTCCAGATTAAAGTCCCAGTGAACTCTTTGTTCCAGATTGAACGTGTATGTTAAATTTGGCTTGAGGAGCCACAGGTTCAGTTTGGTATTTAACTGTCCTCCTGTTCCTCCATAGTTTGTGGTCATCACAGTTTGTCTGAAAGCCGGACTAGAGACCTCGTCCTGGACCATGGTAAGACCAGTGCTGTCTGTCTGTCTGTCTGTCTGTCTGTCTGTCTGTCTGTCTGTCTGTCTGTCTGTCTGTCTGTCTGTCTGTCTGTCTGTCTGTCAGTAATTGTGTGGAGGTCTTTTGATCTCTTCCTCTCTCTCTCTTAATGGGACTAGAGGTTACAGTAGCATTACTGTATCAGTCCGATGACGCAGACACTATGGAAACAGCTGTATGGAAACACTGCAGGGGAAGCCCGGCCTTATTCAATGCAGGACATTTAGGCCCAATCCCATTTCTACCCCTTACGCCTTCAAAACAAGGGGAAGGGGTAAGGGGAAGGGGTAAGGGGTAGAAATGCGATTGGGCCTTAATTCCCCTTAGAAGGGTAATTGAATGAACTAATAAAATGTTACTTCCTAATGCAGAAAATAGGGTGAGAAGGTTTTATTTTTTCAAGAACAAACGAAATATATGGCGATTGAACTCCCAGCCTAAAAGTTCAGGTTTAAATCCCCAATGTCAGCGGCCTTAAGTCGGGATGCCTGACCCATTCTCGCTCCCGTAATCCGCTTTGCCGGGTAAGAGCCGGAGCGCTAAACGCTAGGAATCAATGCAGAATACCAGAAGGACGTCGACTCGTACCCCAGGTCAGCCCTCCTGGCCCCTGGGGGGCCTCTCTCCCCCCTGTAACCCTGTGGTCCCAGCAGCAGGGGAAGCCTCTCACTGTGTCACTCTGTCCCGCCGCTCCACAGTTCAGCCACATCGCCATCTGGGGCAGCATCGGCCTGTGGGTGGTGTTCTTCGGGATCTACTCCTCCCTCTGGCCCTGGATCACGCTGGCCCCCGACATGTCCGGAGAGGTAAACGATAAACAATCGCACACGTACAAACGACAACGGTTGAGTGACATTGAAAGACTAACGAAAAAAACAAGAGCGCACACTGACGGACGCACAAACTATAACAGAGACATGAACACTAGCAGACACACCAACATCACCAGACACACAAACTCTAGCAGACACGTGTACAAACTACAACAGTTGAGGAACACTAAAAGACTAACAAACAAACAAGAGCGCACACTGACAGATGCACAAACTATAACAGAGACACTAACACTAGCAGACACACAACAGAAGACACGCGTGCTGTAGCAGAACATTTAGGGCTACTAGCACGAGGCGAGACGAGTTTCAGATGGACCCCAACAATGGGATGAGATGCCTAAACAGGGCGCACACAATCTCAACACACAGACACACACAAACACGTGTGTATTCTGTCTCACTATTGCTGTAAACAATGCGAATGAACACGGATACACTTCAGGAGGCGTAAACAAAACACACAGAAGCTTTCACTTAGCCAGATATTCCCACAGTTGGGCTAACCGAGACGCAACACACACACTCACACAACCACACACACAAAACCACACACACAAACACACACTGATTACATGTAAGCAGACGTAACCACACAAGCTCATCAACCCAGGTCACGTATATATACAGAGGGGATGCACACACATTCACACACATTGTAACAGACACACACACCTCTTTTTTGTGCGTGCGTTCCTGTCGCACAAAGACAAACCTTTGATCATGACGTGGCCCATCACTCATTACCTCAGGATCCCTTAAATCATCAGACGCCGTGAACTCAACCCGGGTGCGTTTTTTCTTTTTCTTCCATTTTTTTTTTGGGATTCTTGTTGTATAACCTGACACTGGGGGTCTATGAGCCGAACCAGAGGGGGGGTCCCACCTCTGGCTTGTGTTATGTAATGACTTAATTGGGCCAATTAGCCATGTGTTTGGGTTACGTCGCTCTCGCTCGCCCCTGAGTATCCACAGGTGACGTTGGGACTGTATTCATTTGGACACACACACACACACACACACACACACACACACACACACACACACACACACACACACACACACACACACACACACACACACACTAGCATGCACACACACACACACACACACACACACACACACACACACACACACACACACACACACACACACACACACACTGGAGTCATGTGTTGTGTGTTGTTTCCCCCCTGGCTGGCCATGAGAGTTTAGCCACATTGGCTGCTTCTCGGGGCCCAGACCCCGCCTGGACCTCTGCTTTGATTTTCTTTCTCTTAGTTTCCTCATCCATTTCACACACATAAACACACACACACAGAAACACACACCCAGATACACACACGCAGATACACCCCCCCCCCCTCGACCCGCTAGTCCTCCAGTAAGCAGTCTGTCAGAAGTGCGTGGCTTTCATCCACTGCCCACAGCACTGGATGACGACGGGAACGGCGCCCTGCAGCCAGCGTGTAACCCGATGCCCCCCCCCCACACACACACACACACACACTACACACTACACACTGCACACTGCACCCTGCTCTGCCCCTGACACCCGAGAAAACATCAGACGGCATCCCCACCTGAGAGCCCTCGAAAGCCTCAGAGCAGGAGGGTCAACCCCACCCGACTGATACATCTCTCTCGCTCTCACTCGCTCTCTCTCGCTCTCACTCGCTCTCTCACATGCTGTCTCTCTCTCGCGCTCTCTCGTGCTGTATCTCTCGCCCTCTCTCTCTCTCTCCCTCAGTCTCAGTCCGTCTGTTTGGCTTGTGCTCTTCCCTCTTCCTTTGATCCTCATTCTTCAACTACTCCTCCTGGATGCACTCTTTCAAACTTTAAAATGTATTTCTCTCTTGTGCCTTTTAACATGTGTCCTCTCATGTCTTTCCTCTCTCACATGTTTTCCTCATCTTTTCCTTCCCCTACGTCTTCTCCACATTTTGTTCTGGCCTCGTTCTCTTTTATTTTGTGAACCGCCGAAGGGCCAGTATTGCAACCCACACCAGAACCCTTTCAGACCTCTTCTCCTCACACCATTTCCAGTACAGGCTGGATCACAAACACATCCGTCAGCATTACACAAGCTCTCCTCGTCCCTCACAGCCGCCAGAGGTCATGAGACACCCAGTGGGGCTTATGTGTGGAATCGTACTCATCGCCCTCGACGACCACGTACCCCATCCATGCTGCCCGGACACGGGTGGCAAAGGGGAGATGTCCGATTATTCTCCACAAGTGATGTAATCCCCAACTCCCCCACTAGCCGGTTGCTAAGCGGCTTAGCCACACCTCGCTTCGCCGCTTCAGGTAGACTCTGTCCCCGCTGCTGTCATCACTCGAGCCCGCTCTCACCCCCCCCCCCCCCCCACCCCTTATTCTCGCCGTCCCTCCGAGTGTCGAGGTGTCCCTGAGCAAGACACCGACCTCACACTAACTGCTCTTGACGAGCTGACTGCCACCTTGCATGGTTGACACCGCAGTTGGTGTGTGAGTCTGTGTACGAACCGCTGTAAGTCGCTTTGGACGAAAAGCATGTGCTCAACGCCCTAAATGTAAATATCACCTGGGCGGCTCCGCTGTCTGTAACGAAACACGGCCATACGCGGGTACCAGCGGCAAGCAACCTTCCCTCCGCTATATGAGCACGATGTGCGGCGTAGCGGCAGACCACAGGGCGCGCCGCCGCCGCGTTGGGATATGGAGGGGATTTACGGAGGTATGAGGGGAGATTCTTGCGGTGGGAGCGATTGCGTTACCTCTGAGGGAGATGTGGGTTTGTGTTCACCCACAGCTGTGCATACAGCACGTCATGGGGGCAGCACATCGGCCCGCCACCTCCTTTGAAGTGTGCACTCGGCAGAATGTACTTTTAGGTAGGAAGGGCGAGTTCTATGTCCCTGCCCGGCCCAGATCTTTCGCTCTCTCTCTCTCTTTCTATTTCGGATTCTCGCCTTTCTCACTCTCCTTCACCTCTCCCTCTCCTCCACCTCTCACTCTCTGGCTCTCTTCCTCTAGCTCTCGCTCTCTCTCTCTCTCGCTCTCACTCTCGCTCTCTCTCTGAACTCCTCCACCTCAATCTCTCTCTCAAATTCTATCCAACCTCACCTCTCCCCAGCGAACCCGCTCACGCCCAGACCATAAGGTCCATCTTGAACCCAGGCCCATTGGTTATTTTCCGTATCCAGGCCCAACACACACACACACACACACACACACACACACACACACACGTGTGTGTGTGGTCATGTTTGGTAACACAGATGGTGTGTGCAGGTGTGATCTCGTAATGGTGAAGTAAGTGTAGGAGGGTGCAGAATTTCCCCTCATATATCTCTGTCTCGAAACACGACATGACACTATTCTAGAAAAAGAACGCCCCTCCCTAAAGCTCCACCTCACGACCCCCTTCCCCCCCCCCCCCCCCCCACTTCCCTACCCCCCCCCCCCCCAGCCCCGAGTAGGTCTTCATCACTGTTAAACCTGTGAGAAACGCTCGCGAGGACATCAGACACCGACACCTCCGCTGTTCACTTTGTTCTGCCCTCCAGTGTGGCTGAGGTCCCCGTGGCTCTGTTCTCAAAGAGCCACGCGCGAGTCCCTCCCCTCCCCTCCCCTCCCTCAGGGCCCACGTTGGATCCGTCACCGCGGCACATGGAAAACACACCAGTTCCCCGCACATGGAAAACCCATCGGTCCTCTGTGCTGTAACGTCCTGACGGGTCGGGCGCTAGGCGTATTGGCGTACAACAAAGGAACGAGCGGACTGATATTCCCCACCGACACGGCGATCCGAACGTACGCAGAGATAAATAAAGACCCCGTGTCTGCCCCGCTGAAGAATCAATCCATGATCCGCGGCCTGTGCTTTAGTGTTTTCCTAAATGGGTGGGAGCCCATCCTGAAAGCAGAGCTGAGGCGCTGAGGCCCTGCAGACCTACGCCGAGACGCTGTGTTTATCCAAGGGATTTATTACCCTTGTTGGTCTGACGAAGGGCTCAGGGTCCCGGCGACACACACATCATAGGGTGGAAGATGAACCCCCTGTGTGTGGGTTCCCAGGTCAGCTGCGCTCACATTGGCTGCCCCCTGAATTGCCCCGGAGGCCCACTTGTCAACTTCTAGGGGGAGTTTGTGTGTTTTTGGGTTAAAGTGTGTGTCTAAGCGTGAGGGACCATGCTTGTCTTCATGCGCTGCAGATTTCTCTTGATCATGATCATGATCTAGAAGCATGATCTTCTGCTACTACTTCTTCTGCTTTCAGAGCTGCCACATGCTGGGACGTGCAGCATGTCCCAATGTACAGCTTAGCCTCTCTCTCTCTCTCTCTCTCTCTCTCTCTCTCTCTCTCTCTCTCTCTCTCTCTCTCTCTCTCTCTCTCTCTCTCTCTCTCTCTCTCTCTCTCTCTCTCTCTCTCTCTCTCTCTCTCTCTTATATATTTATATATATATATACATACATATCAGAATCTCCAATCCACAGCAGTCCTTCCCTGTTTTCTTAACCTAATGTCCTGGCAGCCCCGTACCTGTTGTGTTTGGGGTCCTGTGGAGCCGCTCTAATTTGGCTGTTGGGACAGGAGCGTGACCCCCCCCCCCTCCCCCCTTCCCTGATAAGATGCGTATTCAGCCTCTTCTGGCTCAATATTAGCATTCACTGACACCCCATTATCAGCAATGAGTGTGTTTATTTTGCAGTTGAAAAGGTGTGTGTCTGTGCGCGTCTTTACGTTAGCATCTGTGTGTGAACCATGTTATGCAGTTGCGTGCTTGCTAGTGTGTGTGTGTGTGTGTGTGTGTGTGTGATGCATAGGGCTTCTCTTGGTCGGTGTGTCTGGTGCGGGACATTGCCTCTGCGTGTGTTTACCATCACAATGGCCCTGCCTTAACATTCTTGGGCTTGTTATCACTGAGCGCCTATATCCCAGGCCTGGCTGGCCTTCCTCCCTGCGTGATGTACTCCCTGGATCAATGCTTCCCGCTCATGGTCATGGTTAAGGGCCAGCGTGCGCAGACTTAAGGATCCCTGCCGCTGACGTCCTCCTGGTGCAGATTTATGCGTTGGCGTTTGATTTGAAATGTCTTTCCCATATTTTGGAGGGGGGGGGGGCGGGGTTGGTTGGATTTATTGTGTGTTTCGCTCGCACCGTTCTCTGTGATGGCTGACACGGTTTCTGTCTTTGCAGAGCAGCGTGGGGGGGGGGGGGGTGGATTCGTATGCTGTGTCTTAGCTCAGGCATGTTTGGGTTGTTAGTGTCTGTCTGTCTATTTAATTTTTGTGTTTGTGTGTGTCCTTCTGTCTGCCTATCTGTCTGTCTTTTTATTTTTCTGTATGTCTGCACGACTTGTCATGTGTGCGTTTGTGTGTGTTTGCGTAAATGGTGTGTGTTTGTGTTAGTGTTCGTGTGTGTGCGTTAGTGTATGCGTCTCCGTCCTCTTGGCCATGAGGAGTCTGGATGGCCTGTCAAAACATCACACCGTGGCGAAGCGTCTGCACAACCAGACAAGTTTATTAGTTTGCCCTGAAACTCCCGTTCCCCTCACCAGCCCCCCTCTCTCTCTACAACCCCCCCCCCGAGCTGACCCCTTCTCTGCCTCCCCTCCCCTGGGGCCCGTGGTATGAGCCATCACCAACATGCATCAGTCACTGCTTGCTCAGTGGGTATGAGGCGGCTTCCCTTCAAAACGTCCCGGTACAGACAAACATCTGTGGATGGTTTTTGCTGCGCTTTTATTTTGAAAAAAAGTTTTCCGTTCATTTAAAGCAGTGTCATAAGGAAGTTGGTCCAGAATGGCATGGACCACACGCCCCCTATTTGGTTTGGGAGGGTCTCTCCGGGTCGGTTAGGACAGGAGGGTCTGTTTGGGCCAAGGTTTTAAATATGTGGAGGTTCCTGATCTCTCAGGGCCTCAGGCAGTCGCTAATTTAATATACAGAGCATACACCCTGGGCTTATTGAAGGATACTTATCATGAAAGTTTCAAATACTTCTTCTAATTCTTATACATCTAATAAAATGTTCACTCTGTTAGGATAGAGGACATTTCTCCTGGGCCCGGGTCAATTACAAATTGACGTCAAAGTGTCCTGTGGGCTCGTGCAATTTTCCTTAATCGTCTATATTTTCAGTCGCCTGGGAACATAGTAGAGCTCCATTCATCGCCGTGGCGCTTCAGACTGTAGGAAAGACGTTTTGATTTCCAGTCATTTGGGATTTCCTCCTTCCCCCGTGTTGTGACAGACATCAAAGCCCATCGGCTCGTAATGACCAACAGATTAGCTCATTGAGCGCACCTGAACACTTTAATACTTTTGACACTGATTGCACGTGTGTATGCGTGTGTTTATGTTTGACACTGATTGTGTGTGTGTTTGCTTGCTTGTGTGTGTGTGTGTGTGTGTGTGTGTGTGTGTGTGTGTGTCTTCCATGGCTCCTTCCCATGGCCCTGCGTGCCTCAGGTTACAGGAAGGACATTGTCTGGGGCCCCCAGCAGTTTGAACAAGTGACACAAGCGTGTAAAGGCCCAGCGTGCAATGCGAGGAGCGCGCGTTCTGCTCTTTGACACGTAATGACAGATCGTTTCAATGCAATCGGGCCAAAGCAAACACGGCCCTCTCCCGGGGAGTTGATGGGGCTCCACCCACGCCTGGGGTGACCCCCCTCCCTCCCCTCTGGGCTCCAGATGCTCCCTCACCACCACCCACCCACCCACCCACCCTGACACACACTCTCCCCATCCAAATCCACGCCTCTCACTCGTCCTGATGATGGCCTCATTCAGATGGATCTAGTGTTTTTAAGGCCTGACAAAGACTGTTATGAAGACCTAGGGTTTGTGTTGTGATCCGAGAGGGATTTTGTATCCGAGCGAACAGCTATCTCATCGGCTTGTGTTTCTTTGTCTTGGCGGGCTAGCGTGATGTGCGAATTTAGGTCGGC
>NC_082391.1:15280844-15301513 GCF_031168955.1 Gadus macrocephalus | reverse complement strand
GACTTGTTGAGTATCAGTGATTTCAAGTGTTTGAAACAAGACCGGACTACTATGGGTCAGAAATATACTCGTAACATGCTTTTTATTATATTATCTTTTTATATATATATATATATATATTAGTAGTGTATTTGTAGTCACTTTTTTTTTAATGATCTACAAAATAAGATTCCATTTAAAGGACCAAACTATTGATACATAGTTTGATTGGAGACTACACTTGGTGGCAGCATACTGGATCATATGTTTATCCTCCATCTCTAATGGCTATCATTAGTTAACCGTAGTGCCTCCTTTGTCTAACGTTGCTCGTGTTTTTCCATCTTCTTCTCTGTTCGCAGTGATTGATTTTGTGGCGCTGGTGGTGGGGCTGGGGGGCTGGAGGGTTGGGGGGCTTGGTGGGGGGGGGGGGGGGGGGGGGATGGGGTTATGTTCCACTAATCAAAAAATGAGATACTTCAGTTGCATGTGCACGTCCCCACTGCAGCTCAAGAGCATTGTTTAATGATATACGTCTGAGCGGCCTGTAGTGTGTGTGTGTGTGTGTGTGTGTGTGTGTGTGTGTGTGTGTGTGTGTGTGTGTGTGTGTGTGCGTGTGCGTATGCGTGTGTGTGTATCAAACGAACCACAATGAGAGATGAAAGCAATGGACCGAATCTCTGCAGTCACTAAATTAAACATTTGACGTCTCATCAGGCTAATCAGATATTAATCTCGTTATAACGTCAGCTGCTGCAGCGGACTGGATTCGCTGGCGGTTACTCTGTCTCCGCAGCCAATCAGACGCTCAATCTACAACAGCTCACAATCTATATTAGTCTACACATGAGACAGGGCTGTGGGCGTGGAGCACGGAGCGATTTAAAGAGGAGAGGCCTGTCTGCCTTCTAGATAGACTGAGAGAGATGGAGAGAGAGAGGGGGGGAGAGAGGGAGAGAGAGAGAGACAGAGAGAGCGAGGGGGAGAGAGAGAGAGAGAGAGAGAGAGAGAGAGAGAGTGGGAGACAGAGACAGATGGATAGAGGCAAGACAGAGAGAGAGAGATAGAGACAGAGCGAGGGGGGAGAGAGAGAGAGAGAGGGAGAGAGGGAGACATATAGAGACAGAGAGAGAGAGGGGGAGAAAGAGAGAGATGGAGACAGTGAGAGAGAGAGAGAGGAGGAGAAAGAGAGAGACAGAGATAGGGTGAGAGGAAACAGAGAAAGATGAATAGACGGTTACCGACAGAGAACGACAGACAGACACAAAAAGATTGACAAAGTAAAGAGAGGCAGCAAAGAGGGAGTGATCGATAGCCGTAGATAGAGAGCGAGAGATAAACAGAGAAAAAGGAGCAACAGAGAGTTACATAAGAGAGGTAAGAATGAAGGATATACCCGCGAGATCACAGCGACGTGAACTACATTCAGAGGCCCCCAGAACTCAGAGAGTTGTGATTAAAATAAACGGGGCCTCTGCCATGCATGTTGTTTCTTTAATGACATTTTATGAGGCTCTCAGCATATCCACCGAGCCTATCTGAGGGGGGGGCATGGGGGGGGGGGGGGGGGGGGGGGGGGGGGGGCGGCAATATCAAACACATCTCGCTGGGAACATGGAGACGGCACGCATATTAATAAACACGGCACATCTGCGGCTGTCTGATAGACACGTCCCGATGGCTGGAGACACAGCCGACACGGTCCTCTATATCTGTGTGTGTGTGTCTATGTGTGTGTGTGTGTGAGTGTGTGTGTGTGTTAGTGTGTGTGTGAGTGATTGTGAGTGTGTGTGCATCCGTGAGTCTGTGTTTGTGTGTGTGTGTGTGTGTGTGTGTGTGTGTGTGTGTGTGCGTGCGTGCATGCACGTAAGCAAGCAGTTAATGTCTACGTGCCACCGACCACTCATAATCATGTGAGGTGGACGTGTGAGATCTTCTCATTGAGGGGGGGGTGGGGGGGGGGGGGGGGGTTCTTGCTCAACAGCTTCAAGCCGATTTCTGCCCCCAGAGGTTCACAGAAATACACTTCCTCATCCTGTTGTGTCCTTTGTTTTAATCTATTTTATTTTACATGAAGGAGCAATACAATAGCTTTTCAATCCAAACAAATATGAACAGTTTAACAGACAGGGTGGACTTGGGAGAGGAAACCGTTAGGTGTCAGTGTGCGAACCCGCACCGACACCTAACCTTTGTTGTTGCTGCTCTTGATAAAATCTACGGAATTAATATGGTACAGGAAGCCGACCTGCTGTGGTTTGTGTCACCCTGACACCCGATGCCTCACATCCTGAGCACAGGTCACATTTTTTGCATGCAGCCAGCGGGTGTACAATAGAGTGATGAATTGTCAATTAATCAGCAACACTGAATTGAGCAGGTAGGGGGGTTTCAAACCCAGAACCTTTTGAATGGGAACCCCCTAACCACTACATAGTCCTGCCTTTCTCTCTCCCCCTCTCTCTCTCTCCCTCTGTCTTTCTTTCTTTCTTTCTCTCTCTCTCTCTCTCTCTCTCTCTCTCTCTCTCTCTCTCTCTCTCTCGTCTCTCTCTCTCTCTCTCTCTCTCTCTCTCTCTCTCTCTCTCTCTCTCTCTCTCTCTCTCTCTCTCTGCCTTCACGACACATCTAACCCTGGGCAGAGTAACCAGCGTTGTTCCGTCCCCAGAGAACCGGCTGATCCTCCGACGCCTTCGCCCAGCAGATGCAGCCGCGTCCTCAGCCTCCTGAACAACGGTCGGCTGATGGAGCCCTCCTGCTCCACCTCCTCCTCCCCCACCATCAAGCAGGAGGACGGGCCGGGGGGCCAGCCCATGGACTCCTCCTTGGGGACGGGCCCCACGCCGCCCCAGGAGGCGAGCTGCTCCACCACCGACCCCGAGGGAGAGGGCCCAGCGCAGCCAGTGGAACCAGCAGCAGACCTCCGCCTTCCTGCGCATCTTCACCGACTCCCTGCAGAACTACCTGCTCTCCGGGCCCAAGCCGCTGAAGAACCAGGGCCTGATGGGCCAGCCGGGGGCCCGGAGGAAGAGCCGTGCCCGGCGGCGGAGCCCGGTTCCGGGGTGTCCCCCGCAGGGCCACCAGGCCCTGGGAGGCTGGAGCTCCCCGGCCCCGTCCGAGTCGTACCTTCACCCTTCGTCCACTCTGCCCGAGGAGGAGGAGGAGGAGGAGGAGGAGGAGGAGGAGAGTTGCTGTCCGCGCTGCCTGGAGTTGGAGCAGGAGGTGCTGTCTCTGCAGCAGGAGAACGAGGAGCTGCGGATAAGCTATAGAACATACCAGGTGAGGTGGGGTTGTCTCTGTTGGCTGTCAAGAGACCCAAGGATTCTGTTGCTTAAGGTAGAGATAGCTTGGACCTCCTTTAAGGGTGTAGGTATGCGTACATTTTACACAGAATGGAAAGGCAGGTTAGGTGGCTGGGTTCCTACAATTCTAAATACAATACACATTTAAGATCTTATAACACATTCTTCCTTTCAACTCATCTTCTCATCTTCTCCTCTCCTCTCGTAATGAAGGCCCCTTTCAAAGTGGAGATGCATGGGAAACATAAGAATTCAACAGCCGGCATTTCCATCATTTCGAAGTAAAGAGCTTTTATTGAACCTTCATGAAGTAGAGTGGAAATTCATAGTCTAAAAAAATCCCTTTCAACGTTTTTAATTTTCACATGTTTATTTTCTCGAGCTAAGCATTGGCACCCCATAAAATAATCACCTCAATCCAAGTATCACAACATTTACTATTTTGCTACGGTAGCAACACCTTCAAAGAGATTCCAGATCGGGACTTTTGTAAGACGAGAGAGTAGGCGAGAGGAGGACATAGGAGGTGATATTAGGAGGCCCTCTCTCAAGGGCCCGTTTAGGGGAACTAGGTTGAGGAACTAAAGAGGGGAAAAACGGGTCACATAGAGGTGAACTATAGTTAGTAGAAATGTGAGACACTAGAGTTCAAGTCGAGGTTAGGTCTCAAAGGGCTTCAAGGGCCCATTTCCAGTTCAACTAGCGGGGAACTCCTAACCTGAGGCCGAAAGAGCCAGTGGGAAAGGGCGGGAAACCCTGGGAATGAGGAGCGATCCAATCTTCTACGGTGGCTCATAACCTATTCGATACTGTCTATTTTGGAGAAGATGATTACACTGTTATAATTTGGGGGTGCCTTAGGAATAAAATGCGTGCGGAATTTGATACCTGGCTGCCATCAAATTCAGATTGGATAGTCAAATAATGTAGATCGATAGTATGTGGGCCCCAGACCTTTCTATTTCATTATCTTCCTTCTATCACTGTTCATTGGTTAATGGCACACTAACACTAATGTGAAACTAGCTCGCAAGCTTATATGCCCCTTAACTCCTTTTATTCCTATGCAGACATTTGCAGGCTCAGCAAAACACATATATTCATAGTGAAACGGCATAAAGATGTATCCTTGAATGAATAATAACCTAGGTATAAACCGTCTGTTTTGAGACAGCGCCGTGTCAGAATGTTCTGGACTACTTCCGGTCGGTCCTGCAGTTCCACAACCAGCTGGTTCAGCCTATTCTAGAGGAGCCGCTGACCGAGGTAACGCCTAGATTACATCAGGCTCTGACTCAGACTCAAGCGTTACTTATTTCTGGCAAGCATCTCCAATTTCATACCATTTGGGTTAATGGAATTGGGCCCTGTGCATTGGTTTGGATAGTTTGCTGAAGGTCCGTGTGTTAAGCCAAACGTTAAATAAGGAAAATATCAATTTGATACATGGGGTATATAAATTGTATATACTTTCATAAGATAATGAATGCAGAATCAAATCAAATGTGAAATTAAAGAAAACTTACTTTTACAGGAAGAAGAACGGCAAACAGTCTTTGAGGTTGGTGTTTTATTTTTATTTCAAACTACTTGTTGTAATGACAAGTATTTTTTATTATTTCAGTAAAAGTTTTGGGGTCAAATATTCAATACATATTGAATACATACTATATTTATGATTGAATAGGACAAAAACTGTAACATTTGACAGTTCTTAATTTCATGCAATTTAAAATTGCATTCAATATGGAGTGCATAGACATAGACCATTTTCAGTAATTTTTATGTGCAAAAAAGATAGTATCAAATACACATATATGTTACAACACACATATTGGACAAATAATTCTCAAGGAACATGATGGTATGAACAACTTTGAGCTCACTTCCACACACCGTTTCAACGGCCGCAACCCCACTGAGGCCTGACTCATTGAGTCACCTCAGGATTCCCCCCCCCCCCCTCTCACCGTCCCCTCTCACCGCCCCCTCTCACCGCCCCCTCCCTCCCTCTCCAGGGCAGCAAGCAGCTGCTGGGGAACTACCCTCTGTTCATCACCAACAAGCAGTGGGACGAGGCCGTCAACTCCTCCAAGAAGGACGGCCGCCGCCTGCTGCGCTACCTGATCCGCTTCGTGTTCACCACCGACGAGCTCAAGTACTCCTGCGGCCTGGGCAAGAGGAAGCGCTCCGTCCACTCAGGGGAGCCCGGTCTGGAGCGCCGGCCCCTCAACCCGGTCAAGGTCAGCTGCCTCCGAGGTGAGGGTGAGGATGGGGGGGTGATGATGATGAGGGTGAGGATGGTTGTGGTGGTGGTGATGATGATGAATATTAGGATTCTGAGGATGGCGTCGCTGAGGGTGACGTTGATGTTGATGATGTCATTATGTGTGTATGATGATGATGGTGTTGATAACGATGAGGATGGTGAAAAGGATGAATTAATTATTTAAATAATAGTTAGTTAGTACTCAAAGACACTACGAAAATAATAGTCCCAGTAGTAGGCCTATCAAACAAATGTAAAAAGTCCCAGTCAAACATTAGTAAGGTACACAAAGTATCAGAATAACAGAGATAGAGTTAATTATTAAAGCTATTTTAAAAAGGTGCGTCTTGACCGATGTTTTGAAGGAACCAAAAATGTAAATAATAATATAGCTGCAAGCAGCATTAACCGGTTTCAAGCATGCAGCTGTGTGCTGCCACCTGCTGCATACAATTAAGGAAATTGTGAATTCAGTGAGACTTCTATTGGAGCTCACTTTAGGTCAATAACTCATAGTCGAAAATGCAACCCATCTGCCTATTTTCTCTATGTGAGATAGTACCCCCAATTAAACCAAAGCACCCCTACAGCTGGAAGTAGTCAACCTATGGCAGTGATTTTATTTCGCTAAATTTTTCCGACCAGACTGCTGGAAATGAAAAGCTTTAACCTATACCAGCCCATTGCAGCCAACACAGTGTGTGCAAGGCCAGTGCATCCTCTGCTGGTAGTAGTACAGCATTGCTTAGTAGTAGACCATAGACTCAAGGATTGTGCCTTCACTGCCGGAAGCAGTAGACCATTGCTCAATAGTAGACCATAGACAAGCTGTTTCCTCAGACCACATCAGGTGTTAGGTGCGAGTATCACTCGACCCAGGGATCTTCTGCTTGCAGACGTGTGCTCTAATCGCAGAGCTACTGATGGCCAATTACCAGCAGCTGCGGCTTTTTTCGCAACCCCATGTAGCCCCCACTGCCGCCATTTAAATGAATGAATGAACGGCCGTTTTTGCCGCAACGCTTGGCACTCGCACTGTCTGGTTTTAATGGGAAAAATGGGTTCCATGTAAGGTATTAAATGGGTATTTACCCTACATGGGGTATGTAGGGTATAGATTTATGTATATCCACAAATGTATTAATTTATTGACCCATTCATCATGTCTTAAAAACACAGGCGCCTTGATTCCCCTCTCTTTCTCTCCCCCCTCCCTCCCCCAGAGTTCATCCGGATGCACTGTGCCTCCAACCCCGACTGGTGGATGCCGTCGGAGGAGCAGATCAACAAGGTGTTCAGTGACGCCGTGGGCCATGCCCGCCAGGGCCGCGCCGTGGCCAGCTTCCTGGGCGGCGGCGGCGGCGGCAACGGGGGCGGCGGCGGCGGCGGTGGGGGCGGGGGCGGGGGCAGCAGCGGCGGCAGCAACAGCAGCACCAGCAGCCTGTACATGGAGGGCTACGACGCACACCTGGCCCAGCCCGACGAGCTCTACCTCAAGGGCTGCCACAACGGCGGCCAGGCCGACTAGAGGCCGAGTCAGGGCAGGTTCAGGCTGAGTCAGACCGAGTCAGGGTGAATTCAGACCGCATCAGACCGAGTCAGGGTGAATTCAGACCGAATCCGGCTGAGTCGAGGTGAATTCAGACCCAATCATGCTGAGTCAGGCCGAATTCAGACCGCATCAGGCCGAGTCAGGGCGAAGTCAGACCCATCACAGGCATTGCAGCGATTAGTGCTAACTGCTGCAGTGATGTGGGAGTCTCACCTCATTTGTTTGACGTCATGTTGGGAACTTAAACGTCTCCTCCATAACAGGGTTGTAGAGCTCTGGAAAGGACAAAACGGCGGTCTCTCTTCCATTCACAATAATACAATGCTGAAGCCACATGGTAAACAAGGTCCTTCTTCCCGCGGTTGTCTTCCGGTCTGATCACCTACTCACGTGATTGGCCCCCACAACGTGACGTCAGGTTGTTTCTCTAAAAGTTGATTCCGTTTCAACTCTTCACCGCAATCGGCTGCATTTTACTTTCAGAACCAAACGCAGAACGCACTACCCCCATTCAAAAGAATGGTTGATTTCGCCTGATTTGGTCTGAATGAGCCCTTTAACATCCATGCTTTGCATTCATGGTTCTTCTTTCGCAGTGATTATGCACGCAGACTGCCAGTCAAGATTTTGCGGGGCATAAATCTGTTGCCATCGGGTGATTTTTTATCATTATAAGAAGATGATCGGGTTAATCATGTTAATTTGATCTACCGAACCAGATCCACAATGTTCTCAATGCTGGCATAAGTCAACCAGCAAATGTAGCCCGTGTAGCAGATCTCCCCTGTTCCCCGTCCCCCCATGGCAACCTTCCAGTGCCCTGCAGTGTGGGGAGATGTGTGGAGAGTGATCCAGATGACGAGAGTGTTCTTTAGTCGTCTTACTTTGCTATTCAACACAGGTGTATGAATCAGCCTGTCGGGTCATTGGAGTAGACTTTTTAACCTGAACCGTATTATTGTATAAAGAATGACCGTTATCTGTCACTTTACATGGGGGAAAAGGGGAGGGTATCGTTGAAGCATTCCAGAGACACTTCGATCCGATGTATCTACTTTAACTGTTATATATTTTTCAAAGTTGTCAATTTTTTTGCGTAGTTTTGTACATTGTTGTCTTTTTTTACATTATTTTGCTACAAGGGAGCCTTGGATTTTTACATAAGAAAGATAGATTGTCTTCATGTGCATTTACTTTCATGAGCAGTTGGGTCATATCAGTTTTTGGTAAATGGATAACTGGACCAAAATAGACAAGTGAGACTGTTCAATCTCTTCGGGTTTTTTTTGGAGCAACTTAAAAGAGGGCCTGAGTATTACAGTTCAAAAGTCATTAATGGGAGTTGAGTTGAGTTGTCCGACCCAGTGTCAATGTCCTTAATTTGAAGTGTATCTGAAGCTACAAACTTACTTTAGGCTTACACTGAGCTCAAATATAATTTGTGTATATTTTCTCAGTTCGGATCCAGATGGCTTCAGTCGAGTAACGCCCTCTCATCACCTCCTCAGCTTTAGTGCCTGTAACAACTGAAGGAGCTACAAATCATGTTTTCCTACCACCTACGGTAAATGTCCAACATAAAACACGCTGTGTTATTTAGTTTACATGTAAGGGAACAAACAGTGACCCCTGGAGGAGCTTAAGAAAAGAGCATAATTTCCTCTTGAATCATTCCAGGAGAAGGCTAGTGGGAAACAGATTTTTATGAATCAATGATAACGGGCCTCCTACCATTGCGTTATATAGACTTGAAGAACAAAAGCATTGTTTTATATACTGTGTGTCTTATAGTAGTTACCGTATCAGACATGTGTTTTTACATTGACTTTAAAACAGAAGTGGCAAATATACATAAGATTGTATCTAAGTTCAGGTGTCTGATATTTTATTTAAATAATTGTATTATTTTTTTATCATGGATTACATTAGTTCTATTCTATAATGTATTTGAAAACCACCTGCAGTTTATGTATTGCTTTGTTTTAAATCACTGTGTGTAACCAAACTTAGCTTTTGGAATCTGAAATACCTTTTAGACTAGAGGTTATTGAGAATGTATGTGCACTCAATGCAGTATGTTTCTAGTGTAGTAGGATGCTAGTACTAGTATTCGGGACTGCCAGACTGTCAATGATTAATGATATGTTTCAGAAGTATAGTGTTTGCAGCTAGAGAAATGTGTTGCTCTGAAAACATGTATACTGCAACACCACCACCACGCACATCTTATAGCTCTCTTCATTTTGGGACTAATTAGCAACAAGATGGTATTGCATCTGTTTTTGTACACCCAAATTTGTCCAATGTCTGACTTTCCCAGATTTGGTACCAGCCTTCAAGCTGATAACATAAACCCGTTAACAAGGGAGAAATAAAGGCCAGTTCCTAGTACACTTTATAAATATATATTATATTAATGTGTACAGTGTTGCTGTATACTACTGAATGAAGTAGAAAAGTGCCACAGAACTTTTGCCGATTAGTTTCTGTAATCATATACTGTTCTGAATGTGAGCATTTATATGTGCTATCTTTTATCCTCCAAAGTTGCTGCGTCAACACTGTGAAATGTCCATTTGTTTTTTTACGAAACAATTTAAATAAGACTTTGATTTTTATTTATTAAGAAATAAAAATGTAATCTATCAAAATTCATGGTAGGCTACAATGGTTTTCTGTGATATGGGAGATTTAGAATAGAAAAATAGAAATAGCTAGTGTGGAGAATTGGGGTAGATGGAAAGGCCCCTTCTTTCTATTTATTTGATCCCATAACAGTTAAGGTTCAATCCTTGTGTGAAAATACAGTAAAGAGGTTTAAGTGGTTCTTTAAAATACATCTAATAAATCAAGAACAAACCGTCCTTGGCCACTAGTTATAGTAAACAAGCAGCTTTCCTTCCCATGCAGTTTAAGAATGGCTGCAATTGCAAAATAAGTAGGCCTACACAGTAACGGGCCTACATTGATGCAAATAATGTGGTGATGAATGACGAGCTGTTTGTCTGCCAGAGGAGGGCCAAGGGAATTCGATTGGATCTACACGAAAGCGGTGGGGTTTGCAATCAATGCACAGCACGGTGTCCGGTTTATCAGGGCAAGGTTACCGGGTTGACGAGCCCATGCACGCATAGGCGAACCAGCATCAATCTCTCATAATGCGGTGCGATAGTTAGCCACCAGATGGTGCTAGAACGGCGAACAGCAGCGGCAGCAGCGATGATACAGCAATAGTCTGCAGGCGCAGACCATAAATGAACGTTATCATCTGAATGTAAACAAACATTGACGTCATGCTAGCAAACAATAATACTTTTGATCATGCATTGTATTTGAAATTGACGTGTTACTCACAAACGATGGATTACTTTTTATTTACTATGCGATTCTGAATAGATGTTATCTTCTTTTCCACAGATAATTTTGGCTTTTGGCCTAGAGGAGATTGGATTTTTTGGGCTTCTAGGCTACCTTGTGCTAAGTTTAACAAAACATGCCACTGTGTTAGGTGTTCCTCTCTAATAATATAAGTGATATTAAGCCTACAACTAAAACTTGGTCAAACGTCATGATTCAGGCCTATAGGCTATGTAAGGTATAATAAGAACACAGCATCGCCTAATATTGATGCCTTTGTTGAACACACATGCCATTGCTCGAGCATCTGAAATAGTTCCCATCATGGAGGGATGAGTTGGATAATGAGGGGTCCGCCCATGTACTGTATTCACCCAATGATGCCCGCTGCCCACCCAGTTACCGCATTCTATATCCCATGACAAACGGCTCCAACATTCCCAAACGCGTCTCCCTGATGAGGACTCCATGTCTCCTGCAGCATGCATGATGCAGCACAGCTACACTTTTCGGATAAGGCTTTTTGGTGACGGTTCCCCGTTTATTTCGTTTGCTCTGCGGCATCCATTGCAGGGCTGCTGCATGCGGGACTTATTTGGGAGAGGGGCGGGCCGGGCCATGCCCTAAACTAGTTTGAGGAGTGTATGTCAACTGCACACATGCATGGATGTACCACCGTGCATGTGAAGTATTGACTTTTGCTTGCCTCACGTCGTCCGTATATGTGTCCAGCGGGACATTGTATTACATTACATGGGAGGAATGGCATGTGACTACTTAGACCGAAAGCAGGCCGTTCGCTTCTGCTGCTGGACTTGACGTCGCTAAAAAACATCCCCAAATCGTGAGCTCCGTGTGTAGTTTTGGATTGACATTCTGCGCAAGACACACGTTGACTCGAGCGGACGGCAGGCAGGCGAAGGCAAGGCGGGACGACACTGCACCGAAGAACAGACCCACCGATGCGCCACTAAACTCCAGATCCGCATAATTCCAGGTGCAGACGAGTCAGGACTTCTACAAACAATAGACTGCCTTCACCATGATGTCCCTCATAGACCTGGACGACGACCAGCGATGGGTGCCCACGCATGTGAACGTCACCGTCCTTCGCGCGAGGGGTCTGCGGACGAAGGGCAAGCACGGCAGCCGCTATCTGTACACCATCATCCAGGTGGGCAAGGAGAAGTACACCACCGGCCTGGTGGAGAGGGCTCCGGTGCCCGAGTGGAACGAGGAATGCTGCTTCGAGCTGCTTCCAGGGGTGCTGGAGGAGGGGGGTCGCAGCGCCTACCCCCCCGGGAGCGGCGACCTTGTGCTCACGGTCATGCACCGGGTGCTGATTGGTCTGGACGTGTTCCTGGGACAAGCCTCCATCCCCCTGGATAGGATCTTTAACGATGGAATGTGTCCAAGAGATAAGTAGGTCACACTTCAGGCATTTCCCTCCACCTGCATCACCTGCACACTCAATGTTGGTCACGTCCACTACACATTCAGACACATCAAATTGTCATTGTCATAGAACAATGAAAGTCGTTGTCAGTGACTTTGATTGGTTTATTTTTAACCGCATGTTTCTATAATTGCCTAATTTCCCCAACCTCTAATTGCGCAGCACGGCTCAACTTTCCCCTGACATATAGAGACTCATTAACTCAGTGTCCAAATGCGCTCCTCCATCTAGCTGAAGGGCTGCTGATGGTACTTACCAAAGCACTTTATTCACTGCCTGAAGCAAAACCCAAATCTGGATTGGATGTCATGGGCTTCAATAAAAACTTATGTGAAGGGAAATGGTTCTGCTAAAACTGTTGTAGGCCTCCTTTAGAAATGTGCACTGCGAGGGACAAATGTAAGTTGCATGAAGAGTAATTTGAGGTGAAATCTCCAACAACAAGCCTTACGCTCAGAAAAACAAGTTATTGAGGTTTGCTTGTGGTTTGCTTATTATAGCAGTTAAGTGTCCTCATAATAACCTTTATGGCTGACCATTTGTAGTTCACTCTGCTGTGGGGGAGAGCTTTACGCACACACACACACACACACACACACACACACACACACACACACACACACACACACACACACACACACACACACACACACACACACACACACACACACACACACACACACACACACACACACACATTTTAAATGCATGACTCTTTCACAAACGCTACATACACAGGAAGGCATCGGTCCTAAATAAGTTCTACGCTTCCTAATATCATTACCCAATCAACATCAGAGTTATTCATTATTAGCTTTATTTTTGGACAGATTTGGCATATTTTCATAATACTTGACTCATGTTGCAACCAAATTCTACCACTTTGTTATGTTCGCCTGTCGTTTCACAAGAGAATCAGGGAATGGTTCACATCGATAGTAAAACAATCCAAATGTAATCCCATCTTTATCTTAAGCACATATTGATGATTTTATTTTTTGTTAGTTTGATCATCAGGGTTAGAGCAAACTACTAAAAGGAGCATGCCGTCTAGCCGAGGCAAACACTATGACTAGACAAACGGTATTATAGGAACAAATCTCAACAAGTTGTTCTCACTGCATACAACTGAGCAACAGTCCACCCAGTTTAAGGAGAATCTAATATGCGTTATGTAAGCAGTGAAAGGCGTTTTTATTCACAGCTTTGTGGGGACATGTTATTGCATGGTAATAGCATTACATGGAATCAAAATAGTTTCTATCATTTGTAGCCTTTTCTGTAACTTTTCCTCCCTGCTGCCAACCAGCTAATAACTCCATCCCCAGGGCACATTTTGTCTCAGTTTTATGCTCATTAATTAAGAGTAAAGGCCCTGGCTTCATGAAATATACATTTTTGGAGATTATTACAGGCTTTCATGATGTGTTGCGTAAAATAGAAAGGCGATTGCATCAGCTTCTATGTGATGCTTTACTTTGCTTTTATATTTCATGATTCTCAATTATTTTAAATGCGGTAGGCACTTCTGGATTGATTTGATACTTTCTTTTTGATGCACGCACACACACACACACACACACACACACACACACACACACACACACACACACACACACACACACACACACACACACACACACACACACACACACACACACACACACACACACACACACACATACGTCAGCATGACTAGATCCTAAAAGGAGCTTCTAAAGTTTTGTGATCACCCCCAGAGTGAGTCGTAAACCCTCTCTTAGATGCATTATTTAGCTGTTGTCTGTACCAGGGTGATTCAATGCCAGAAATGCCTTGCCTCAGGGCAGGCTGGTTTGGGGAATAGTACCATTTCACATCGGCTGCCCACCCACACACATTGTATTCATATAAAACGATCTCCAGCTAAGGCTGGACGCCGCCTTGTCTCCTCCGTTTCTCGTTGGCTACAGATGGATGAAGCTCAACTCCAAGGCGGGCAGGAAGGAGAAGGAACGAGGCGAGATGCAGGTGACCGTCCAGTTCACGCGCAACAACATGACCGCCAGCATGTTCGACCTCAACATGCAGGACAAGCCGCGCTCCGCCTTCGGCAAGCTCAAGGACCGCGTCACGGGCAGGAAGCGCGGAGACGTGGAGTCCTCCTCGGCCATCCTGCCCGGCCGCTTCGCCGCGGTGTCGGGCCACCTGGGACCGCACTCCGGAGAGGGGGGCGGCGGGGGGCCGTCAGGGGAGACGGAGGTGGCGGTGGAGGAGAAGAGAAGCAAGGTGAAGGACTTCTTCAAGGGGAAGCTGCGGCGGTCGTCCGACACCAGATCCTGCTCCTCGCTGGCGTCGGAGAGCAGTGTGTCGTCTCTGGCCAGCGATAACCTTGGCCCCCCTCCCAGCCTGGATCTCCTCGCAGATCCTCCCAGCTCCCCCGTTTACACAAGCAAGGTCAGGGTGGACAGCCTCTATGGCGAGGCCGACCTGGCTAAGAAAGGTAAGGCAAGGCAAGGCAAGGCAAGGCAAGTTTATTTATGTAGCCCATTTCATACACTGGTGCAATTCAATGTGCGTAGATAAATAATATTTTATATAAAAAATAAAAAATATATAAATATTCAAGTATACAATACAATGTACATGATCATAAAACAGATAATAATAGCATATAAGAGCATGAGAACATTAAATTAGGCATAAAACCAGTAGTAAAAGCATAGAAAAAAACGGAAAAAATAGAATGATAAATAAATAAAAATGGTTAATATGCTAATGTTGTTAATATGTGTGTGAATGGCATGTTAATGGGACTCAAACAAACATCCCTCGCCAACCCCACCACTGTTCATACAGTGCTCACGAGCCAACACACCACAAAGGTCCTCACCCACAAGCGGGCCTTCAGCGACGAGGCGAGCAAGATCACCACGTCGACCGCCCGCACCTCCCCCGCCGTGGAGGCCCTGAGGGGCCACACCATGACCCAGTCCAAGTCCTCCCTGTGCATCAACGGCAGCCACGTCTACGACTCGGAGCCCTCCACGCCCCGGAGCTCGGCGGCCCTCCAGTCCAAGCTGGTCCTGCTGGAGAAGTGCTCCCCGCTGTCGCGGTCCCTGCAGAACCTCACCAAGCGCGGCGACCCCGCCACCTCCCCCGGCGAGAGCCGCCGCTGGTCCTTCGACAAGGGGAAGAAGGAGGAGAGGGAGGAGGAGAGGGAACCCGATCCGGCGGCGGCGGCGGCGTCAGCGGTCCAGAGCGCCCGGACGGGGGGACGCCCCCCGCAGGCGGCCGGGCCGATAGACGCCTCGGCCGCTGACGGGAAGAAACAGAAGAAGGCTCTGTTTTCAGGGGGAAGGAGCGACTCCCTCCCGGCCAAGTCGGAGCAGGGCCAGGCGGTTGTGGCCGCGGAGGGGAGGCTGAGAGGTTGGTTTGGATCCACTGATACCCAGAACAAACCAAGGTGGGTGAGGGCGAGATGAGCCAATGCCTGTAGGTCTGCCTCGTGGTGTTTGAGTGCGTCTGCCTGGGGGGGGGGTCGTTGGTTGAGAGTGTCTGCTTCCCCCCCTGCACAGTTGGAATGGGACTCAATTAAGTTGACACAGCATTTTCTGCAATGCCATATCATTTCATGTTTCTCCCCCTACAGCTTCCTCATCTTTGACGTTTCTTTTCAGTTCTCAGTAGATTGCAATGTTTGAAGTGGGTTCACCCAACAGTCTGCATGATTAAACGGGATTGTCATACACTATTCTATTCTTCGGTTTGAAATTATCTGCAAGCACTGCATCTTTTTGCTTCTTTGAATTATCTTCAGTTGCATTTTTCCATCCTGCTTTCTTCTTTCTTTTAGTTTACAACTTATCAAAAGCTTCACAAATTTCCGTTGTGCAGCCAGCAAGAAAAGTCCAACCTTACATGAATGTCACCAAGCATTCGGATGGTCTTGTTTTTTGTTTGTGTGTAAAGAATTGCTCCCCATTGGTCAACCGGCACATTATTAACTAAGAAGACTACTTGTGCCCTATTTCCTTCACAGGCTGGAAGTTTCTCCTAAGGTAGAAAGCAGCTCAGATGTGCCCCCTCCCCTCCCTCCCCGCTCACCCATTCCCCAACAATTCCAGTTCCCCTCCCCCTCGGCCTCCCCCAACGGCCCAGACTCCCCCGACAACAGGAATCACTCCTCACCCTTCTCAGCCACATCTTCTCCATCCACCACCCCCATCTCCACCTCCAACCCCTTCCTCACCCATATGCAGCGTAACCCCTTCTTTGAGGAGCTCATAGCCGAAGACTTGCGCAAATCCCCTCCTCTCGTGCCTCACTCCCCTTCGGTCCCGGCCTCTTCCCGCTCACCTCCCTTCAACCCCGGCCCATCGCACGACGCAAAACCAAAGAAAACAGCCTCCGCCAGAAGGGAGCGGCCGAGGCCCATTGCGAGGCAGATTTCCCTCCCAGCGTTGCTTCCAAAATCCCCCATTCCCTGTTCCCCCGACCGCTGCGCACCTCGCTCCGCGTCTGAGAGCCAGGAGGAATGCGACGACTTCTTTGATGCCTTCGCCTCGAGCAGGCTCAACTCCCCAAAGGGGCCTCTCCCCCCAAAAACGTTTAAAGCCATCCCAAGTCATCCTCAAAGAGGCAGTAAGGCTCTTCCGAACAGTACTTCCTTTCACACCATAGAAGAACAGAAGGCCGATGATGCTCAGCCTCCACCGTTGCCCCCCCGGAGGTTACTCAGAACCTCTGTGAACGATTCTGACACCTGGCTGCATCGAGGCCAGCAGTTAGCCGTCCAGCAGGAAGCCTGCCTCCTGTCGCAGACGGGTGCCGCGTCCCGGCAGCACGGCAGGGAGGCGGAACGCAAGAGGAGCACGCGGAGCGTGTCTCCAGACCACCTCTCGAACAGCGAGACGTCCGAGTCCCTGAGCGTACTGACCTCCCCGTATGAAAACCTGACCGCGCCGACTCTCCAATCTGAAGAGAACCTCAAGAAGTTTCGGTATGAGCCGTTAGAGGATGAGAACGATCGCTGGAGAGGGATGCTGTTTGAACAGGATTTGTACGGACGTGTCGGTATTGGAAATAGTAGCGAGCCCAAAGTCAACAGCGCACTGAGCAGTGTCGCTCCAAAAAATGCCAATCATTTGGAAAACAATGATTGGATAGGGGACAAAGTGTGTCATGATGACAAAATGGTAGTTTCTGATTTCTTGGGTAGCTTATCCGCAGCGGTCACCAAGTCTAATATGATTGACATTGGTGACACTTCCTCCATATTACAGTCCACAGTATACACACCACCTGTGGACCAAGATCACCCTCCATGTACAAACAATGACGCATCTCAATCATTCACATTTGAAGACCTGAACATGAATGTGAATGACTCAGATTTCACTTTCATTGATTCTGAAGGCTCATCCCCATCCGAAATAGCTGACCCTGTCAAACATCTCAGGGGTCTCGACACAGTCTTCCAACAACCATCTGAAGACATATTGCTAGCAAACTACCATATAGAGATGAGTATGCCAGATCAGATGTTTAGCACAACACAGAGTAATGTCTCTTTGGAAACCACAAGTAACCTATCCAATGAACAGCTTATGATGCTACCAGTTGGGGAAGATGAGGGATGTGATCTCCGTCAACTGACACAACAAAATATCTGTGAAGTGGGTTCTTTAGTCAGCCTAACATCTGCCCAAGCTGACGTTGAGTCGAACCAAGATACAACCAAAGATGCTTTGAACAAGACAATCGATGAGGACCTTGATGGCAATGGAAACCTCCAGGCCAGCCTAGTGACTCTCAATAAGAAAGACTCATCTTCGTTATCCTCACCATCATCGTCATCATCGAGAGTGGTCAGTGCACGTCTCAGACCAAGTGGGATGAGGTGTTCAGCGAATCAAAGGCTTCAAGGGGAGGCCAGTGAACAACAGTTACCACATCAACCCAGTAATTCACTTCAAGTCTTTCCACTGTCACATGAAGATACATGTGATTTTATTGAAACAAATATAGAATCGGGGACCAGAAGCAGCTTTGAAGAACTCCACGCAAAAGTAGCCCCTGAGAAGAGAACCCTTTCAAACTCCAAACCTTCCCCATCCCTCTCTTCCTCGGCCGTTTCCACCCCAGGCGGTCTACCTCACTCAATCCCAGAGTCCTCATGCAACTCCATCCACCCCTTGAGAACGCTACATAGCGCCGGGTTCAACAGCACACTGGCTGTGGCCCCCTTCACCTCCTCTCCCTCTTCCTCCTTCCCCCCTCCATCCACCACTGCCCAGCCCCTGACCGAAGCACTGCACACACTTTTGCCTGAGGAGATAGATCCAGCTTGCAACCTGCCCCGTCAGGAGAGCAGGTGAGCGACCTCACACTTAAGCTCCACAGGGATTTCTGCTACTAACCTCCACTTTTAAAATAGACAAGCACCCGAGTTACAATGTGTGTAAGGCGTAGGAATTATACACAACAAACTGCACATCTTGTAAATAGGGACTTAATTGGCGGACGTGTGCGTATGTTTCTGTTGTGCTGCCGTTTTGTTACACCTTTTTTGTTGTTGTTTGTTGGGTGTCAATTGCATGTGAAGCTCTTCATTTGTATATCCAAAATGAAGGATGACTCTGGCTGCACATTTTGCTTTGTTTCAGTTTTATTTTGCTCATTTCATTCATGTTTCAGTTTGATGTTTAATTGACATTCCAGACCACAAACCATTCATTGTGATGTGAAGACAAAATGGAAAATAGGAGATCTTCCTCATAGTTCCTAATTGCGCTTTAGTCAGGAGTACCTCATCGGTTATTGCTGTTTTTTGTCACATTTACTTGATATATTCCTGTTGTAATAATGTATGTATCGCTAATGTGCTAATGTGTATTGCTAGATACTCTACTTCTAATTGAACCATTCCCTTAACAAGCATAATCCTTACATTTACACGGTACATTCCGGTGTATCAGCGTACGCTTACTCATGATAATGCTAAATGCTCATACTCACTGATAATTCCTTCTTAGTGTATTATCAACCCATTTTGGCCTAGCGTGACTTATTGTTTGTTAAAAACTAAAAAACCGGAGTGTTTTTTTAGGCCTTCCATTAAGCTGATTGGAGATGCATTGATGTATTTTGTGATGTAAGCATCAGCAAACCCCCATTAGTGTTAAGTGTAATAACGGACCAGGAGGGTTAGACTAGATTGACCTCACGCCTGAGTCCCATATGAAGGGCCGTTGACTTGTTGTGTTCCAGCCCCCATCCAGTGAAGCCCATGAACACCACAGGGGGCCAGTCGGACAAGAAAGAGGGCCGCTCTGTTCTGGAGAAGCTCAAGTCCACCATACATCCGGGTCGCACGGCCAGTCAGAGTGCAGCTGAGCCTGAGAGGAGTCAGGTAACACACAGCAACAAGATGACAACACATCTCAAACCTTGGACATCTGTCTCAGTTTTGACCAGGAAAGGGACATTGAGAATAGCAAATATGTTTTCCTTGAGCATCCTGGTAAAGATATGCAGCAGCAGGTTGTTACAGAAAAGTGACGGACAGACACCAGAAAGTTAACTAATATATACCACAAAATATAATCTGTGGGTTGATTCGCACGTCAACATGTGACCTAGAACATCACACAGCTGTGACCTTTGAACCTTTCCATGGCCCCTCCTATTCCCCCTTCATCTCTCTCTCTCCCTCCCTCCCTCCCTCCCCCCTCTCTCTCCCCCCTCCGCTCCGATCCGACCTCCCCTCTCCTCCTCTCCCTCCCCTCCGATCTCTCTCCCCTTCTCTCCTCCTCCCTCTCCCCCTCCCTCCTTCTCTCTCCCCCTCTCTCCCTCTATCTCCCCCTCCCTCTCTCTATCTCCCTCCTCCCTCTCTCTATCTCCCCCTCCCCCTCCCCCTCTCTCTCTCTCTCTCTCTCTCTCCTCTCTCCTCTCTCTCTCTCTCTCTCTCTCTCTCTCTCTCTCTCTCTCTCTCTCTCTCTCTCTCTCTCTCTCTCTCTCTCTCTCTCTCTCTCTCTGCTCTCTCTCTCTCTCTCTCTCTCTCTCTCTCTCTCTCTCTCTCTCTCCCTCCCTCTCTAGCTGCCGACTGTGGACAACACGGCCCAGTATCAGCAGCTGTCTAACATGGAGCTGATCTCGCTGCTGCTGCAGCAGGAGATGGACATGCAGAAGCAGCAGGCGGACAGCGAGCAGCAGGGGGCGCTGCTGGACAAGCGGGAAGCCGAGCTGAAGAAGCTGAAGCTCCAGGTGCGAGACCTGGAGGACTACATCGACAACCTGCTGCTGCGGATCATGGAGCAGACGCCCACGCTGCTCCAAGTGCGCGCCCGACACAAGTGACCGCGCCCGACACAAGTGACTGACCGACAAAAGACGTCGCTAGGACAGAAGATTTGTAACCCCATGTGAAAGACTCGTAGGCAAACGATAGATCGTATTAACTCCCGTTTTCAGAAAGGATTTATTATGCACAGAGATAACACAGGTCCTGTCTGGGAGATCGCTAGTTAAGACAACTCCCTCCCCACTCTCTAGGCCTCCTTGTCAGCGAGGTCTTCTCTCTGCTTCTACTGCCCTGTCGATGTAGACACTACCACCACGTATTACCCCCCGAAAAAACGGCATGCTTGTTACAACCCCTGTTTGGTGCGGTGCCGGAGGAAAGCGCTGGCTACCAGGACGTTCCTTCCCTTGTAGCTTTGGTCATGCTAATTGCGATACTACATTGAGATACATTGAAGATGATGCTGCGCTCTT
>NC_082391.1:15256374-15280744 GCF_031168955.1 Gadus macrocephalus | reverse complement strand
GAATTCGATTTTGGCAACTTTAGGATAGAAACAACCTTAGGTCAAATGAACCAGGGAGCATACAAATATCCATTATTAAGGACAGGTGCAGTGCACATCATGTTCATGGCAATAATTGTTGTGATTAAACGATGGGGAATTATTTACCGGACGATCTTGATCCGTACAAAGTACATTTACACACGTTCTTTATCTATTGTTTGCATGGTTATTTAACAACAACAACAACTATCAATCACTTGTTGTTTATGTTATACTATAAAGTAGTAATATAGTGCTATAGCCTTGTAATTATAAATCTATATATTAAGGCTTGCTGATTTCCGCATGGTAGTGATTTCTGATTCCAACTCGTTCTCTGTCCAATATAATGATGTCTAATCTAACCTACAACGGAATCCTTTTCATCTCAAACCCCGTAGTCACCCCCCCCCCCCCCCCCAGCACACTAAGTGCATAAAGAGAAGATCTGTAACACGTGTTGTATGTGTATCTTCCTTCCCTCCTCAAGGCTTAATGGAGAGGCTGAGACAAGCTCTCCTTGTTGTTGTATCCACCCTCAACCTAAAGCTCTGTGCCCGCGGTGTGCATGATGCTCCATCTACACCAAAGCCTCCAATTCTCTGGAGAGCTGGAACACATACATAATTAAAAGAGTCTGAGCACATGGATCTCTCTCGCCCCTCTCTCTCTCTGCCTCTCTCTGCCTCTCTCTGCCCTCTCTCTCTCTCTCTCTCTCTCTCTCTCTCTCTCTCTCTCTCTCTCTCTCTCTCTCTCTCTCTCTCTCTCTCTCTCTCTCTCTCTCTCTCTCTCTCTCTCTCTCTCTCTCTCTATCCAATCTAATCTAATCTGAGGAGGCAGCATTGCAGTATGAGCAGAGCATATGGCCTGTGCAGACTGTATGTAGGCCTTCAGACAGCGTTTCTGTGACATACTGCTGCCGAAGATAACCTGGAGACATTCAGGGAGCGACAGATGACAAATGTTCTTCTTTGCTCCGAAGCCAAAGAGTTCATTGCAGAGTTCGGGCTCATCAATAGAGTTTGGAGGGGTCATTTATAATGGGAATTGATTCAAGTTCAATTGATGACATGGCAGAACTCTCTTTCTCCTTGTCTGCACATTCCTACTGTTGGGTTTGCTGTAAACTCCTACTGTTGGGTTGACCATAGATTTATACTGTTGGGTTGGCTGCACATTCCTACTATTGTGGCTGTATATTCATACTGTTGGGTTGGCTGTGGATACCTACTGTTGGGTTGGCTGTACATTCCCACTGTTGTGGCTGTACATTCCCGAGGTTGGGTTGGCTGTAGACTCCTACTGTCGGGTTCTACATCACTCATGGGGATCTGATGGAAGCCACTGCCTGTGTTTTAGCATGCTGATCTCGTCAACAAAAGGGAGGTGGGTGAGATGGGGGGGGGGCCTTTGGCACACACTGCCATGGGGCCTTTTCAGAGTGTTGGCACACATAGTTCAGCTGGCATGTTCGCGTCCAAAGGAGCGAGGTTAAAAGGAAAATTATAAAGCCTGGCTGATGATAAATACAAGCATGGCTGGACGCTTGGTTTCAAAACGCCACTATTTTTGCAACACTTTATCGAAAGATGGTTTCAAAGTGATAGTTAGTGAGTTATTTTTGACTGCAACAAAAAATATATTGGACCAGACTGATCTGAGGGGACTGTGCAGCACAGTGATGGGTCATTTATTTCCTCCGTGACAAGCGGAATCTCATATGGATTGCTAGAGAAAACAAATCCTTAATAGTTTCAGTTAGCGGAAGGGGGGACCATGAAAAGAGAACCAATACTATTGAACAGAAATATTGATTTGGGGTGAGTTTACGACCATTCACCACCTACCATATTTTTCCCTCGACAGGGTTCGTTCCACGGTCGCCTGAGGCACTTTGTGGACATCATAGACCCCAGCACGCTGTTAGTGTCTGAGGTACAGTCAGCATTTAAATGCATTGAATCTAATGTCTGTGTGATGTAATCTAGTTGATATTCCCTGTAGTCCTAAAGCATTGAAGCCTGTTTTCTCCTTTTGCTTCTCCACAGGAACGGTTGCAAGAATGCATCAAACTCCTGGACGATTTCAAACATCACAGGCTTCCACCGGGAGTGTCCGACCAACAGGTCATCTTTCAGTCCTCATACCGTAATATTTAACTAGCGTGCGTGATAAAATGTGGCCCTGTAATCAAAGAGTTGGTCAATGGAGTCGACCATCTCGTTAATGTGGTCTCAAAGTCTCATACATTGTCTCGTTATGCAGCTAATGATTCATCCTTGTTTAACCATTATGTGTTTTTCCTTCTCCTCGGTCAGCTGTGGGAAGCACAGAAGGTCAAACAGGTTAGTGTGGTGAGAGTGGGTCGAGGTGACAGGCAGCAGGCTTTGTCATGTGTGCTAGTTCTCGTAGCTGTGCGTTTAAATGACCTGCGCCCTTGCGGCGGGCAGCACGATGATGATGTCACACTCTTTGCACGCAGGCCATCATTCACCCTGACACGGGAGAGAAGATCTTCATGCCGTTCAGAATGTCAGGTATGACTTCAAATGAAGATCTTCCCCCAAAACGTGGACTTTTTTAGTTGTGTCTCAAACCATTCTGTCATAATCCTTCATGGTGAATATGGTTTTGTGGTTTGTGTGTTTGTTTGTTTGTTTTGGATTTTTTTACACTACAGGTTATGTACCATTCGGAACACCGATTGTGAGTCCTTTTTGTAGCCCATGAGATCTCATAAGCTTTCTGAATGCATAATTAAACTTTTCCACAAGTTGACTCCTCTATGCTGACGTCCATCTGCTCCGTGAATGCATTCAAATTATGTGCATTTATTTTCATTATTAGACTCAAGGGAGGTCATAATATTTAATATCACATTTTGTGTAGGTCATCGGCCTTCTCCTTCCAAATCAGACCGTGGTTTCTACCATAATTTGGCAGGTACGGTATACATCAATTCAGACATTATGCGGTTTAAAGATTGGAATGCAGTGAAGGCTTAAAGTATCACTTTGTAATGTACCTACCAACCTTCCTTCTTTCCTTCTTTCCATCCTTCCTTCCTTGCATCCTTTAGTGGCTAAATCAGAGTCACAATGCCTGTGTGAACTATGCCAACCGCAATGCTACCAAGGTAGGGAAGGTTAAACCCACTCACTTCAACATCATCATAGTTTCCAGGGTCACAATTAGAAACTGAAAACGAATATTATTATCTAAAGTAGATTTGATTTGATTTATCGTCGTTATTTTTGTTTATGTAGTGATTTCGCAGACTTCCAAGTTTAAGGCACCTCACAAGTAAACATTTATTTTAGAATGCCAGAGTAACAATAAACAGAGTAAATATTTTTTTTTACCTGATATATTGCGCACATACAATTTATATTGCTCTACAAGTAAGTTGTGTTCTATATGATATGTATTTCACACATATATAATATATATAAATATATGATACATTTATATCATGCATTTGATATTGTTATACAGCCGACGCCAACTGCTAAGTTTCTGCAAGGCTATGTGGGGGCTGTGACCAGTGCCGTCTCCATAGCAGTGAGTCCCTGCTCCTCATTAAGATGGTGCATTCCAACCTTTACTGCCAGGCCCAGTTCACACCATTGGGTTTTTACATTTCAATTGCGCTTATCAGAAGGATTAATCCTCGTGGCAGTCTCATGGACAAATCAGTGGTGCATGTTCGGTTTTAGACTAGTTGTAGTGGTATTGCATACATATAATAATTAGAGCTGTCAGTTAAACGCGTTCTTAACGGCGTTAACGCAAACCAAATTTAACGGCGTTAAAAAAATTATCGCGCGATTAACGCAATTATTTTATAAAAAAATAAAATAAAATAAAAATATTATTTTTTGGCTCAAAACAAAGAAGCAGTAGCCTGACTGCTATGTTCAAATGACATTTGTTCAAAGCAGTCGTTTAATTGCACTATAGGCTATTTTTTTGTATCGTCCTGTTTTGATCAGTATATGCCAATGTTGTTATCAATAGAAAATCATTTGCACAAGGCAAGCCGATACACTTCGGCTTGCCATCCATGTTGATAAGAGAATTAAAATGAGAAGAATTATGGGACAAAAAAATCAAGGGATATTTAGCATAGAAAAATAATTTGCGATTAATCGTGAGTTAACTATGACATTAATGCGATTAATCACGATTAAATATTTTAATCGCTTGACAGCTCTAATAATAATAAATTTAATATTAATAAAGAGGTTGTTAGAGTTCTACAGTAAAATTAACTGTTAATTAACATTATTTGTTAACTAAGGTATTAATTAACTGTAACCTATCCTAACCATAACCCTAACCCTTACCCTTACCATAACAACTATGCTAATACTGGATAGTAACGGTTACTGCTGCATCAACTAATGGTAATTAATGGATCATTAATGAACCCTAATTGTAAAATATTACCTATTAGTGTAATAGCAACTGATCAATGTTACCTAATTGGATATTTGCGCTGTAGGTTGGACTGAATGTGCTGATTCAGAAGGCCAACAAGTTGAGCCCATCCACCCGCATGATTATCCAGAGACTGGTCCCCTTCCCAGCTGTGGGTACGTACTGGTGTTCTGCTATGCACTGGGTCCACTGGTAGGACAGGGATTAAGACAGGGTTAGGGGGTTCGATTTCTACGAGGATCACCTTTTGCAGTCAAGGTGTATGTATGGACTGTATTCAAAGGTTATTTGGATGATATCATATCATCGTGTTAGAGTATGTTAAAGTATAACCAATTGGATACATTACAGCATGCACTCCCTATTGAACCCACAATTTGTAAGTAAAGTAAAATGGAGCATATCAAAAAAATAGCAGACCCAATATTTAGTATGTTCCCAATCAAAGCATTTAAATACAACCACACATTTTAAATCACAAAACACATATGCTTAATGCCCTCCACAAAAAAAGAAGTTCCCATTGAGGTAAACCGACTCATAGTGATTCTCATTCATTAAAAGCACCAGCTGTGCCTTACGTGCTTCTCTAAGCCCATCTCTTCTGTCTCTCAGCCTGTGCAAACATCTGCAACGTGGGCCTCATGAGGCACAGCGAGCTGACCGAGGGCGTCGACGTGCTGGACGGCGACGGCAACGTGGTCGGATCATCCAAAATCGCTGCTAAGCATGTGAGTGGGTGGTTGGTGCGACCGTGCCATAGGAAAGAAACACATTCCCTGTTGAAAGTTTTCTATATCGTTAGACTCATAGCATAGTTTCCTCGGTCGTATTTTAAGGTTCATCTTGTATTTCAAGTCAAATAGATGATACAGATCGTGATAATGGAATGTAAAAAGCACTCTGATTGGCTTAGGATACAGCCAATGAGGCACAGTGAATCAGCAGCGTTAGAAGAGTAGAGTAAGGTTAGCTTCCACAATTTGACCAAAATATGCCTGTTATACTATGAAGCAAACGATATGGTAACATAGGCGGCAACACGCAAAGCACACAAAACGTAATAATACATGTCATGAGGTCCCAGGTAGGGTTAAGGTGTGCACACCGAGGATCAAACCCTCTATCTATGGGTCAAGAGTCAACCACCCCAGCCATTACACTATCTGCGACCTCCTACAATAATATCTTTAGACATAACTGTATTATTTCATTCGACTGGGCCATCTTCTCCATGCTTGGGGAATCCATTAATTTGATGCGATTGATTCTATGTGGTTTGACATTAAAGTGCTTGGCTGTTGGTTCAGGCCTGTGCAATGCCACCGTATCACTACAACCATGCATCTTGTTCAACATTCAATTTTTACTACCATTTGTTCCTCTTCGGGCCATATCGATTTAAAGAGAAGCTCACAAATCTTGTTTGATTGATCCGTGCTTGGATGAGTTATATTGTTTCAGGATTCATGCCTCTAAGTACTATGAGTACCAAACCAGTCAGAGTGATCGAACCATCGCCTGTACAACCATCGATCCGGGCTTGACTAAAACATCTGTTGATGGCAATATCATTTGTCAACTGACTTCCTTGTAATGTTTCTGCTGAAGAGTATTTTTGCGTGAGAGCAAATTATATCGTAACGGATGCTTTAGTAAAGCCAGGAGAGACAGTTAAGACCACTAAGATTGGTATCGTCCTTAAAACATTCCACCAGACAACATACTGGACCTTTGGAACTGTTTTTAATCTGCACACAATCAGTAACTTATTTACCACTTGAATTGTCTGCATGTCTTAACGCAACCCAAATGAAGTTCTAAACAGAAAAATAAGGTTGAATTATGACTCTGGACAAAGCAATGATTGTGGTGAAAAAGGGACACTGCATATCTGCATGTGTTGCTGGGAATAAATCACATATACTGTATATCTCAACACATGTCCGTGCGTTGAACCTACAACATGTGAATTCTCCTTGTGTTCCCCTGTCCTTCTTCAGGCCATCATGGAGACTGCCTTCACACGCGTGGTTCTGCCCATGCCCATCTTCGTGTTACCGCCCATCCTCATGTCCTACCTAGAGAAGTGAGTGTACAGATAGTGTCTGAATGTACCGTGCATGGTTATTTACCGATATGTCTCCGTATGTGTATGTAGATACAGTCTTAAAGGGCCAGTGTGTAGAATTTAGTGCCATCTAATGGAACAAACTACGACATAAACGTCTCTTTATAGAGGTTTTGGCTTCATTTATTTTTGTCCTTTTTTTTCATTGCCCTTTAAGATGGCAATTGAGAGAATTTTTTTCCCTTAAGACTATGCACATCACTGACCCTGCTATTTTCACTCTAATGTTTTTGGTGTTCATTCACCAGAGGTCTAATCCAACATCAAGCTTGCCCCATCTGCAGATGGCATACTGAGCATTCCTCTAAGGAATAAATACACTCTTATAATCATTATGACTGCACTCATAACCACGACAGATAGACAAACAAGCAAAGCCACTCCGCACCACAGCCTTGTAGTTGATTTTTCAACCATGTTCCCATTTACACCGTACCTCAATAAAATAAACCCTGAACAGATGAACTCATCCCGCGCTTCCACAGAATGCGGTTCCTACAGAACCACCGCAGACTGCGGCTCCCCATCCACAGCCTGGTGTGCCTGGCTACGTTCAGCCTCTCCCTGCCGCTGGCCATTAGCCTGTTTCCACAGATGTCTCAGGTAGGAAACACGTTCCGGGCTGTTCTTGTGCCGCTGGGTGAACCGCAGCGGCTGCTGCTGCTGTAACCGCTGACGAAGCAGCTCCCCTCTTCTGTGTGGAGAAACAGCTGGGATAGAATTCCAATTACATGCACTTGGCTTGACAAGTACACCTCTTGCCCAACCCCCACCCAACCGCACGCCCCTTCCTCGTCCAACCCCAGATGTGTTCTTCCGCGACTAATTATGAGTCGCATCGATTTTCCACGGGGCCCCGGACATCTCTTCTACCCAATGACAGCAGCTCAAAGATTGAAGAAAAAATATATTGAATCGCGTGTTGTTTTTTTGTGTGCCTTTTTCCGCAGATCGAGGCTTCTCACCTTGAGCCGGAGATTGCCATGGCGACAGATTGCAGAGTGTTGACTTACAACAAGGGCTTATGATGAATGGTGTGTGCCGGAGAGTGGATGGCGGGGGAGTAGATGGGGCTGGCTGTGAATAATTGTCTCGGACAAAGCCCATCGGAGCACAGGCCAAGGACCCTCTCGCTGAGGAACAGGGGAGCTCACCACACACTAACTGTAACGCTAACACACGGTTCTGCCGGGGCCAATGGAATAACAAGACGACCACCACCACCGCCACCAAACCAAGCCTACTGTGAAACATCATTATTACTGTACGAGGACATAGCTAATATCAATCTCAGAAGATGTGTTTTATGTGTTACAGCCGTGTATGGATGTTTGTATACTTTTATGGTTTGAGCTTTTATGATATGATATATTTGACTAGATATCCACACACCAGGTTGTCTGAGCCCAATAATGTGAATATGTGAACTAACAACGCAAACACTTCCATCGAGGTTGCAGGTATTTGTTTATCTAAAAGTATTCACTCGTGCATTTTCCTTGGAACCCAATTAGCGGGAGGGAATTTGTAGCTACAGTATTGACAGAGGAAAACCATAGCGATTTTCTGCACACAATACTACATTTTCTTCCTTGTGCTACATGATTCTGATTAATTCATGCTAAATGTTTGCTAACAAGTGACTTACAATAACTTTCTGTAATTTAAATTATGTAATAAATACCTTTGCTAAATACTTTCAGGACAGAGTGTTTCCTGGCTCTAATGATGCCACGGCAGTACCTAGGTGGGGGTGGGGGGAGTCCTTGGCCTTGTCGGACTACTGTGTGTTGTTCCCCCTTCGGCTAACGCTTCCCTCTTCCCACTTGATTTAAAGCTGATATGGCCATACCCAGATAGTTCAGAATTAGTTTAATGATGGATATATAAAGACCACTATGTTTTCAATATGTAGTGTTCTGTGTTAAAAAATAAATGCATACTGTTTATGCAAAGGATAATTCAGTAAATCTACACAATTCAAATGAATGTTCTATTAATCAATCAATTAAGTTAACAATTGAGTGAACATGATATGCCATGTGATATTATATGCCTCCTAACCCTATAGTGACATCAAAAAGAGTAATGAACCTTCTAACGCAGAATGATAACCCTCTAGATAGAAACAAATATTAATTCTGCCATTATAAATACATATTTGATTGCTTGAAGGAAGTTACAAAATACATTTTAAATAATAAAAAATACACAACAAAGCCCAAATGCTAGTTTCCATTGTGGTTCACTTGGGGGGGCGGCCATAAGCAGCCTTAAAAAGAAGCAGATCTATTCCACTCGCTGCACTCCACCTAATTGAATCGACTCTTCCACACCGATAGCCGATGTAGTGACTGGGGGAGAGAGAATGGAGGAGAGTGATGGGCAGGGACAGTGCGGTTGGACCCTAGGTGGACACTCACATGTTGTGATGCCACTCAGGCACAGGGAAGGGCAGATTTTCTAAAGGCTTGTAATGGCTAATCACGCTCACACTAGGGATTATAATAGGTGCCATTTAATTGAATGAGCTTTGTGTAAAATTTGACTAAAAGGGTCTCCTTTTCTCTCAACTGACAGTAATAGGTCATTTTTCCATTCCATCTTTGTTTTTGAGGCCTACCACCTAGTACTGCAATACTTAAAACCCTCTTTTCATTCCAGCCAGGACCCGTCCACTACTGCCCTGTTGTATAAAATCTCTCAAGACATGACCACCACCTCTTCTCCTTATCAATTGTGTATTGCTTGTCAACAGTCTTCCAATATTGACAAGCAAGATGGCAATTACTTTGCAGTCAAGATGAAGCAAATATTTTTCAGAAATTCAAATGCTTTACTACAATGTCACTTTTTTATTTACAACAAAATCTGTTCAGATAAGGAACAATTATTGACATCAACATAACATCACCAGCATAATGTCGTCAGGGCACATCATTTTTAACAAATGTGAAACAAAAAGTGGTGCTGCCTTAATCCTCTCAATGTTCACATTGACGACTCACTAAGCAGTTTGAAGATCTTCAATTTCACATCGTTTTGCTTCTCAAGTGGAACCTTCTCCAGCATGTCGGCGACCACAAGCCCAAACCTCTCGCTTACAGTGTTTTGGCGTCTCTGAGGAGCTCTTTTCGCCGCCGTTCCCCAGTCCCTCTTCACTAGGTCATCTTCATTGTGTTTTCTCCTCTTCTTCGGTCCTAGTATAGGGTAGGGAATGACCGCTGAAGAATGTTCCACAGGAGTGGGAAAGGACGAGGGGTTTTGGAGGGCTGTGGTGCAGATGGAGCTGAGCTCTGATGCGTTGGACCAGGAAGATGATAACGACTGGGGGATCATCACAAGCTGCAACCCTGATGCCTCCACAGCAACCTGGGAACACAAGAATGGGTTGATTTAAATACAATGTTAGCAGTTATAGCAGTTATAGCAGCAAGCAGTTCCAAGGACAACATTTGTAAGCCCCAATAGCTTATTTAACCCAAATAGTGTTGAAAGTTGATTCCATCCAAATACTACATTCTGTCTAAGTACTTCATTTTAAAGGTTAATTCCGCCCAAATACTACTTTCTTTCCGTGAACATTGTTTTAAAATATTTTACGTAGTACAGGCATCAAACAGACCATTTGCAACTGTGCATTTGAGGTGGTGGGCGCAGGGAGAGGTGCTGGTGTTTGAGCTGGGGTGGTTTGATCTGGGTTGGCTAGGATGGTGGAAGCAGTTGGAGCTGGGATGGTTGTAGCTATTTTAAAGGGCCTCTTCTTGCACACAGACAGATGTTTATTGAAGTCCAGTTTACGTGACAGCATCGACTGGCAGTGGACGCAGTGGTAATGCAAACGTTGTCGACATTCCAACCCACATCTGTGAATGGTGTACCCTAAAAACATAACATAGAATTAGACTAACATAGAAGAGTGTAATTATTTTAGGATTGTTGTGTTTGAAAGTGGAAGTTGTGAACACCTGCAATCAGAAACTAGTAGCTGGTCACCATAAACAAATCAGAGAGGGACTCGATTGCATTCATTGCTCCAAATGGAATTTAATATAACATGCAGGCAGCCTTTCATGCATAGACCCATTGGATTTCTATTTGCATTTTTCCGAAAGAATGCTCGCAAACTTTACCTTCATGGAGAACAGCACGGTTGAAATGGCTCTCTAAATGAGTTCTGACCTTGCTGAGCTTTGTTGGTTTGAACACATTTGAGCTACAGAAGGGACAGTGGAAGTGCGTGCAGCATGTGGTGCATTTTTCCAATTCGGGCAGGGACCTCCCTTCTTGGATTGAGACATTCATCCTGAAAAGGAGAGCCTAATTGATCAAATTGAACATTTTATGATCACTTATCTGACATAGATCAGTCCTAAGCCTAATGGACCCAAATACATTTAGATTCTTGTCCTGGATTGAGCTTATTGTGTCCATGACATCACTTGATAAAGGCTATACCAGACAAGACAGATGTAACATGTGGTGAGATGGTAACATTTAAATATAAGGTGGGAGATTGTTAAGTTTAGGTATTAGGTTAGAGATAGTAAGGTGTAGGGTAGTTTACGGTGTTTTTAGATATGGGTACCGTTAGGTTTAGGCTAGGTATTAGTATTGAGTTTTGTAAGTTTAGAGTTAGTTTAGGTGTTAGGTTAGAAATGGTAATTTTAGGTATTACGTTAGAGATGGTCCCAGAACTGTGGTCCTGAAGTTGCTGCTTCCTCTATAAGGACCAAATCTTTTGCCGATTTCCTGAGGATTCAGTTTACATTTGCGATATATTATCGATGGAAGCTCACCTTCCCTTCGACTTGCGAACGTTAACTTTGCTGTCCAATTCCTGACACATTGTTTTGTTTTTAACGTTGAACAAATATAACTTTATTCACATTTAGTACTCACACTCCAGAAATGCGGTCCCAGGACTACGGTCCTGAAATTGCAGCCTCCTCTATTGGAGGAACATACCACTGGCATCGCGGTTAAACTCCATTTGTAAACAAAGAAGTTCTTCTGTATTGTGAAACTACATGAGTAGCTGTGCGTTTTCGAAACACTGCCCCTACAGTATGGAAAAATAGCAGGGGTGCGTGCACATGTGTTTTTGTAAAAAATGCACAATATAAAATATGTTTTGCATGCATTTGCATAATTTTTCTTAAATGAATAACAAGGACCACTCCTCTACTTTAACAAACCAATCCAAATGTGCAACATGTTGCAACAGTCTGAGGTGTTTTGTTGTCCTGTAGAACCTCCTTTCTTGCCTTAATCAGGTTCCCCCTCTTGTTTTTTCCCTCGACTCTCCGTCTGTTTAACCTTCTACTCTTCGTTGTTGGCCCTGGGGTAGTACTAAACACATGATCTCTTCTTCGCCCGGCCAATTCATGTACAACTCCATTAGCAACAACAATCAAGTTCGTCTGAAGTGTGCCATCATAATTTATATGAGAAAACGTTCGTTCTCGCAACACTGACCCCTACCGTTTGGAATAATATAATTTCAGAGCAGTGTGTGCGTGTGTGTGTTTTTGTCTATAGTCCATGGTATGTTGCTCTTGTGGGGGAGGAATACTGGGTAGCCATGTGCAAACTGTTTGATGAAAGTTCGTCTATAACAGCGGAGGGAGACTCTTATGCGTTCAACTCTAATACAAAATAAACATTAAACTTTTCTGAACCCATTTGTTTTTTATTATCTGCCACTAGAGGGAGCCCTCTTTGCATTCATTCGAACTCTACGTTGGTCCAGGGTTGAAAGGGAAAAGGTTACACAACTAAACATGGCTGCTCCCCAAGATGACATGTTTTCTCTCTGCGTGGATCCCGGCAAAGTTAGCAGTTGTGTGGAAGTCCGATTTATTGACAAGACCAAGGTAGACCCTCTCGCTGCTTGGTGGTGACTCGATTGACTAAATTGCCGTGCTTGAATTTGCTCTTAAATAAGACATTAGCTGTACATTAGCAGATCCACGTGAGTGAGCCATGATGATATGATCTCACAGCAGACTGTCTGTCCATAGGATCTGATGGAGATTCCGATTAGAAGCAATATAGGATTGTATCCCTAAAGGATCTCTGGGTAGCGTGGCAGAGACTTTAGGTCTAGCTAGTTTCCATCCTGCAAATATTGTTTTGTCATGACAGGCTCTTGTGTTAATGTATTCTACAACCAAACTAATGAATAACTTCCACGTTGCAGGGGAAAGGCCTGTTTGCCAGGCGGAGCATCAAGAAAGGAGACACTATTTTTGTAGAACGTCCCGTTGTTTCATCTCAGTTCCTGTGGAATGCATTATATAAATATAGAGGTGAGTTCTCTTGCACATTGTAACAGTTTGCAAAGGACTCTAGCAGTTGGAACTATCATTAATGTGGTGGAAGGATATGTATTTCTGTACATTTGTTCTAATGTATAACATCATTTCCTTGATTTAAATGTGTATGTATTGCAGAAACACTATTTTCTTCATAAATTGCATGGAGCCTAAATCAATACCGACTTTATTGATTTTAATCGAGTAGGACTGTACTGCAATCCGACCAAATAGGTTATATTACAACTGGCTTAATGGCCTGCAATCTTGCTTCTGTCTGTCTGTCTGTCTGTCTGTCTGTCTGTCCCTCTCTCTGTCTGTCTGTCTGTCCCTCTCTCTCTCTGTCTGTCTGTCCCTCTCTCTGTCTGTCTGTCTGTCTGTCCCTCTCTCTGTCTGTCTCTCTCTCTCTCTCTCTCTCTCTCTCTGGCACTCTCTCTGGCACTCTCTCCGTCTGTCTCTCAGCCTGTGAGTACTGCATGCGTGCTCTGGAGGGAGCGGAGGAGAATGCCAGGAGGCTCAGTGGGAAGCCGGGGCTCAGCCTGCCGTACCCGGAGCTGTGCCGGGTGCAGTCCGACCGCCAGCAGGCCTGCCCACACTGTCAGGTGAGCTGGTTGCTTGGTTACACCAAATCATGGGAGGCATCGCTCAAAGCATGACTGTATGAAACGTGTGCATATTGCATATAGTTTCACTTGCAGTGTACACTTTGGGAATCCTATGGCAAACTGGTAGTTGGCTCGTTGTATACCTGCAAATGTATACCCACATTATAGAATAAAATGTTTATGCATATGGCATGAAATTAAAATGGACATTGCCCTATATTTCTACCAAGCAGATGTTACAGTGGAGTATTTAGTGGAATAGCACTGACTTCCTTGGTTATAACGGTTAGCATAAAAAAAAAAGAATGACCTCCATATCCAAAGATAGGCTATGAAAACTGTGCCACGTCTGTAATGAAATAGTATTTGGAAGAGTGATGGGGACCGATTTAGGTTGTCTCTCCAGGTGCCCCATATAAGCCCTTTCTCTCATCAAAAAAGGAAACACAAGTTCTTTGTCTCCCCCTGCAGGTGATGTACTGTAGCAGCGAGTGCAGGCAAGCTGCGGCCGACCAATACCATCGGGCTCTGTGTTTAGGACCCTCCCATGAAGACCCAGACCATCCGCTCAACAAACTTAAAGATGCCTGGAGGTTAATAAAGTCATTGCGTGCATTACTTTAGACTTTAGAGGATCTTCCAACTCTTTATTCATCATACCTTAACCTTGAGTCATTTCTGTGTTATCCAGGAGTATGCATTACCCTCCTGAGTCCTCCAGCATCACGTTAATGGCCAGGATGGTGGCCGTTGTCAAGCAGGTGATTCTTTCACTATTGCTCATAGGTTCAACTTTATATCAGACTATTTTCCTGTAGTTCTCAATTTGGATGATCGCACAGAGTTGGTTTTAATAAAACCATTGATGGGTGACACTCGTGTTACAAGATGATAAAAATGTGTATTGCAATCATTAGTTAGGACTAGATGGGTCCCTGTCATGCCCCCCCCCCCTCCCTGGATATACGTATCACAGTCTGTAATGAGGGGTCCAGAGAAGTATAATAACCTATACAATAGAAACAATATGCATTGTTTTTTGACAGCGTGTGACCATTGCACGTCAAATAGCCGATTTAGAAGTCAAGTATTGTGGATTATTTCAATGTTTCCCAGGCCAACGACAAAGGACGATGGCAGAAGCTCTTCTCGCAGTTCTGCAGTCGCACTGCAAACGAGGAAGAGGAAATCGCTCATAAGCTCCTTGGGGAGAAGTTTAAAGTGAGTGTCCTACTCCGCTTCAAGTGTCTAATTTGTACTGCTATTGTGTTTTTAAAAGCACGTCATTCAGATTTTGTTTGTAGTTTGGTATTCTCCTTCCTTAAAGCTATTGTCTTATATTCACCCATCAAGTTGCCTGTTGTAATTATGGCAGACTTCCAAATTGTAAATCATGTAAATGCTAATGCTTCTTTTGGTACATATTTCCAAAGGGGCAGCTGGCGTTGCTTCAGGGCTTCTTTTCAGCGGCACTTTACGAAGATCACCTCAGTCAAGTAAGTGATGATGGAGCCCATTGTTTGGGTTTGTCTTTTAGTAGTCTTACATTGGTATTGTAATAATAATGTGATTACAATCATATTTTATTATGTTTGATAATGTATATACTAGGGCTGTCAAGCGATTAAAATATTTAATCACGATTAATCGCATTAATGGCATAGTTAACTCACGATTAATCGTGATTAATCATAAAAAAAATTCTATGCTAAATATCCCTTTTATTCTTTGTCCCATTAATTTTTCTCATTTTAATGCTCTTATCAACATGGAGAAGTGCATCGGCTTGCCTTGTGCAAAGGTTTTTTTATTGATAACAACATTGGCATATACTGATCAAAACAGGACTGTCCAAAAAAAAAGCCTATAATGCAATTAAACGATGAACATACAAAGATATGCCTTGAACATAGCAGTCAGGCTACTGCTTCTTTGTTTTGAAAAAAATATAAGTAAAAATAATAATTTGCGTTAATCGCGCGTTAAAAAATTAACGCCGTTAAAATTGGTTTGCATTAACGCCGTTAATAACGCGTTTAACTGACAGCTCTAGTATATACCAAAACAGGCATTCGATTTTCAGGTGTCATGAAGGAAGCTGACTGTTACTACTCAGGCTTTTTATTCGTTATCTTAAATTTTCGGGAGTTATGTACAGTTATTCAGAGATTATGACCCGATGTTCTGTTCTATTTGAAGTGTTATGTTAATCAATATGCTAAACATTTTAGGTCACTATTCTTAAAGAAATGTCTGATTGGTGGGGGGGAATTGGGATGAAAGCTGCATAGCTTGTGTTTAAGTTCTGACAGCCTTTTCTTACGCTGAACATCTAAAACTGAGCAATTCAGTTGATCAAATAGCCAATTGCAAAATCTATACTAACATACAAGTATGGTACAAGTATTCACAATGGTAATTCACGTTGGCCTACCACTACTGGCAGTGCTGCAGATATAATTTGGCTGTGGTCACAAACACAGAGCGTCAGAGAGTGCACATCAGTACACGAGAGTACAGCGCCAGCCTCCAACCATCAGGGGGCCCCGCGAGAAAGCATTGGGGGGGCCCTCATGTCCGCAGACATTGGGGTAGCGGGGAGAATACCAGAACGGCATCCGATATCGAGCAAAGCACTGAATTGTTACTCTTCTTTAGGAGGTCATGTGGCCCTTCATATAACATGTTTAAACTCTATGAGCCGCTCTCTTTGTGTTCCAGTGGTTTACCCCTGGGGGTTTCCGCTCCCTGTTCTCTCTGGTGGGGACCAATGGACAGGGCATCGGCACCAGGTGGGTCCTCCCTATTTTTCTTCCATTTGCACCCGTTATATTATCAAAGGCTATTAATTATTTCATAATATTTTCTGTGATTGAAGTGCTGTAATTTGAGAAATTTGTTCAAATTGCCAGAGCCATTAGTATTATTAATAATGTCATATTTTTTGTCTAGCTCCCTGAGTCAATGGGTTCACGCCTGTGATGCACTTCAGCTTCCTGCCCAGCAGAGGGAGCAGTTGGACTCTTTTATCGACCAGCTGTACAAGGATATCGAGAAAGGTCAGGATTTATTTTCCCTCTCTTTAATATTCAGACTTGTCGGCCTCATCAGTGCTGATTTGTCACGGCTTTATTGAATTAGAAAAGGGGAAATGTGAAACAAGTGCATCGGTGCAATCGTTCACTGTGTGCGGCGTGTGTTGCCAGGGCTGTAATCTTGATAAAGGTCACTTCCTATTGCTTTATTATTTATTTTCTCCCCTGTCTGTAGAAACGGGAGATTTTCTGAACTGTGAGGGGTCTGGGCTTTTCCTGCTTCAAAGCTCATGTAAGTTCCGACATCTGAGGGCTTTGGGGGAGAAACCACACCAAACCACTCTGACCTGTAAAGACTCATTACTTGCATCATGTTCTCCTCACCCACTCAGGTAACCACAGCTGCATACCAAACGCAGAGGCCGCCTTCCCGGACAACAACTTCCTGCTTCACCTCAGTGCCCTTAGTGACGTCCAGCCCGGGGAGGTACATATATGCATTTGGGGGGTGGGGGTTATATTTGAGCCTCGATATAGGATTGTAGTCACATGGTATTCAAAACGGCGACAGACATTAAGAACAGCTTCCCCCCCCCCCCCCCCCCCTCCCTTTCTGAATGCCATGCAGAAGGGCTTTGAATGACCAATGAAGCGCTGTCTAAGACATGCAGCGGTGGGTTACGGGAGGACATCTCTCTACAAGGGGGTGCTGGGGGGAGGGCACTGCCAACCTACGACGCAACGCTTGAGATGTCGTGAGATGTGTTCTCCAGCCATGACAACTCGTTGTTCTCCCCTCCCCCCCCTCCCCATCCCCTCGGTCTGTAGGAGATCTGCATCAGCTACCTGGACTGCTGTCAGCGCGACCGCAGCCGACACAGTAGACACAAAACTCTGAGGTAAACAGACTTGTCATCGATCCTGTGATCGAGTCATTCCACCCATTTTACGTGTGTGTGTGTGTGTGTGTGTGTGTGTGTGTGTGTGTGTGTGTGTGTGTGTGTGTGTGTGTGTGTGTGTGTGTGTGTGTGTGTGTGTGTGTGTGTGTGTGTGTGTGTGTGTGTGTGTGACCCCATTAATCACCAAGCAGTCGATCCCGCCCGTTGATTGTGCACTTTGGTTCCTCAGGGGGACAAGGGCTTGTTAAGATTGACAATTACTTCTCATGGGCAGGACGGGGGGGGCCGAGGTTCACCACCATATCAACTATGGTGGGTGTATGGGCAGATGTGAGATTCCAGATCACTGATGGGAATGCATTTTATTAGTCTTATGGGAGGAGCAGCCAGGGGAATGGGTGTGTTGGAAGGGGGTGGGGGTGGCGGTAGGGGGGGCTGCCAACGATGGTCCAAAAACATCTGATGTGATTTGCTCAGTCTCCGTGAAAGGACAAGATGTACGCTTATGCAACCCCTCTCTCTCTCTCTCTCTCTCCCTCCATCAACCTCTCTCCCCCTCTACCTCGCTCTCCCCCTCCCAGGGAGAACTATCTGTTCGTCTGCTCGTGCGCCAGGTGCACCTCCCAGGCCGACGAGGCTGACGTGACCTCGGAGGAGGAAGAGGAGGACGAGGCCGAAGGAGAGGCGGAGGGAGACGAGATGGAAGACGAGATGACGGATGTCTGATTCGGGAATACTGTTCTAAAAGATTAAAAAAGGAAAACAAAGGGAGCTGGAAGGAGAGACTTGACGCCCCCATTGGGAAGCCCTTGTGTGACCGGCATGATGTTTAGCCACCAGAACCACACACCCACGCGCAGGCTTTGAGCCAAAGCCCAACCCTGACCTCGATCTCCACAGCGCCACATCTGTCACAGTTGGTTGTGTGAACAATAAAACCAACATTCATACAAACCAGGTTCATTAACTTTTCTCGTCTTTTTTTCGTTTTTCGGTTATGTACTGAATCCTTTTCCAAGGAAATATTTTCAAAACAAACCATTCCAAATTGCACTGCAATTTGATATCCGAAAAATATAGTGTACTTTGGAGGGGTGTTTAATTGCTATTCAGGTGAAAAATGTAAGCGGTAATATTTTGTCCCCAGTTGTGAGTTTGATTGGCCATTACAAGCCATTTAAATCGAGCCCACTGAGTAGGCTGTTTCTCCTGTAGGCTGATCTATCCATAGTACATCTAGACTAGATGGACACGCCCACTTGTGATGTCACTTAGGCACAGTGAAGGGCAGATCTTCAAGCAGCTTGTATTGGCTAATTACGCTCACACCTGGTGGCAAAATATCCCTCCTTTAAGCAAAGCTCGGGCTAAATCTGGTGTGAATCTAGTGAAGCACATTTTTCACCAGCAATAGCTTACAAACGGCCCCCCCTTAGCTGTTGGTTTGGAATCGACTATCTCGCCTCTATCTTTTATTGACAATATGACATCAGCTAGCCAATAATGATCGAATCCACTTCAGGGTGAATAATTAAGAGTTTTGTTTGCAAACATCATACTGTATTCCAATCCACTTGGTCTTGTTAAACAACCTGGGGCAATGTAGTAACACATACCTCTTCTTTCACCATTGAGATATTTTCTGTGTCTGTACTGTACCACTGGCAGTGAAGAATGATTTCTACACTCTTGTGACGTAACTGGTAGAATCCAGAAGAGTTGATTTTTACAATTTATAAAATAAATCCTCAAAATTGACGGTACCTGGTTGGGGTAGGCTACCATAGTAAAGAGTGAAATCTCAGTCGAGTAAGTTGACAAGTAAGTTTACATTTCTTATTCTGTTTCACTTCTATTGTGGGGATGATGTGAACAAAACAACAATCAATTCTTCACCCAAAGACTATAAGCTCTTGCCTATATCCTCAGTATTGAGGACACAACTACATAAGTCTGATTTCAGCTGGCATTTAAATCAAACACCAAACAGACTGTGGCCCACTACACCTTTAAAACCCGCAGCTTCGTAAACTATTTTTGTGGTGTGAATTTTCTCCCAGTTTCCAAGTTATGTTGGTACATAATTGTTTATTTTGTTTCTTCTGGGCAGACCCTTTTAAATTAAATTATTTGTTAAATCAGTTCATTAAATGTTTGTGGCCAGCCTGAATCAACAATTAGCTGTCGGTGCCAAATACGAGTATACAGCAGATGTTAGCCAAGTATTCAACTAAGACGAATTTGTTTTGCATTGCAATCATAAAATAAACCAATGTTTTTCTTTTTCATTCAACATCCTAGGTTGATATTGGATAAAATGATTTCATGACAATCTTCTCATCCACTCACTATTCACATAAGAGTCTTAATTCACGACATACCTTGAAATAGGATAGTATAAGTTATGATGTTCTATTTCATGGTGTATGGTAAATAAATTAATAATCGTATGGTTAGGTGAAATTATCTAACCTCACAAAAACATAAATCACAATTATCACACATGTCTCTAATCGACTTGTTTGCTTCCTCACTCACCTCCCACCTCCTTCTCGATCGCCTCCACAGGGCTATGTACAGCACTGTAGGAATCATAAGGACGTGATCCATAATGTTGTCCATGTTTATGGATGGATTAATTAGTGTACTCTCATTAGAACGTGATGATGATCAATGACACTATGTCTCCCCATCTCCTCCTTCTGTACCAAAGTATTTTCAACCCATCTGGCTCTGCTGCTTCTCCTGTTTCTCTAACTAGCCCCTGTCACAAACAAGGGCACACGTATAACCAAACACTGCTGCAAAGATAATAGCTCTCCAAACTCCCAGCCGCTCGGAGCTCCACCGGAAGGCCATTACACACAGTGCAAATACAATTCAAGAGCACATCCACTCATCATCACTTCGCTGTTCGGTCTTCTGCTGGCGGGTGAAGGATCCTGAGGTGCAGCAACAAGACCCTGAGGTGCGGCTACAGGACCCTCAGGTGCAGCAACAGGACCCTGAGGTGCAGCAACAGGACCCTGAGGTGCAGCAACAAGACCCTGAGGTGCGGCTACAGGACCCTGAGGTGCAGCTACAGGACCCTGAGGTGCAGCAACAAGACCCTGAGGTGCAGCTACAGGACCCTGAGGTGCAGGTAAGGGATCCTGAGATGCAGAAGGGCTCGCTATGGCCATAGCCTGATACCCAAAGCCATGGCGGCGCTAAACATGGAACTGCTGAGGGAACTAGGAGTCTAGGAGTCTTAGGAGTTCTTTGTTGTGTGTTGATGTGTTATACTTTTTGTATTGTCACTGTCTGGTTTTGTTGTGTGATGACAAGTGTATTGTAAGTTTCTACTCGTAATGTACAGTCGCCCTGAAAATGATTTCAACCCGGGGACAATTAACTAACTAACTAACTATAATCAACACATCAATCTAAACATTCCTCATTGGAGAACATCCTAGATATATGCCTCGTTACTCAGAAACCTAATTAGTCACTTTTTATTGTGATGCTCTTTGTTCTAATGATGTTAAGTACACCTTGTATTATTGACACTCTTGTGTCGGGGACTCACCGATAGTGATCTGATGGTGAACCATGAATACCAAACGATTGTACGCAATAGTGCCTCCCTTCTTTACCTCTCAGTGTAAACACACACACGGCTTCCACCTCAGCGATCAAACCTGACATGCATCACATGCTAATTAGCTCTGGATGCTTCGAAGAGAGATGAAGAGACAGACATACACACACACACACACACACACACACACACACACACCACCACGTTATTTACACAAACACACACACACGCACACACACACACACACACACACACACACCACCACCACGTTATTTACACAAACACACACACACACACACACACACACACACACACACACACACACACACACACACACACACACACACACACACACACACACACACACACACCACCACATTATTTACATGAGAGGACCTCAAGCGTGGCAGAGAGTGTCGGACCCCTGGTTGTTCACTGAAGTACCCCCCCCCCCCACCCCCACACACACAGACGCACACATACACACACCCATCCCTGCCATGGCTGTCAGCTGTCCTCCTCTGAATCCATGCCAGGATCGGCTTCGGCGCGGTTCATGTCGGAACGTGCTGAACACTGGGGTAGCGTTTCCACTGCGGGAGGGGGGTTACACACACACACACACACACTTAGAGCGTGTGTTTCAAGTGTATCTATGCGTGTGTGCGTATGTATGTGAACAGATCTTATATATCTTATGTAATGCATAGATGCCCAACTCATGTCCATGGGGGGGGGGGGGGTCAAAAGAGCTTGGGTGGAGATGGTGGTGGGTTGAGGGGGAAGTGGGTCAAATTGTCCCTTGTTGAGGGATGAAGGAGAGGATTGTCAGTCCAGTGTTGGAGGGGGAGGATGAGGAGAAGGGAAGAGAGTCTGTACGAAGGGCAGATATAACTGTGTGGACAATGGGTTCATTTGTTCAAATGCACTCAACAAATTGGCAATTGAAACATGTTGAAACATGGCAGCAGCAGAAGAAAGATGTCAGAGTCTATTATGTTTGTGAACACTTAGGGGTGAAGGGAGGGAGAAGGGGTGCGCAATAAAAAGGCATCCATGAGTTGGAGGACATGCAGGCTCCTTAGAGATAGGTGAGTTTTCTCTGAGCTGTATTCTGCTTTGACGAAAGTTTAGTGATGGTGTAGGGCCTACTAATAAACCCATTAAAATGAACAGCATGTCAACTTCAAATTGGATTAATCCACACTTTGTTGCTGGTGTCCTGCTGTCAGTTTTGAGAAGTGATTTAAAATGTAATTAACGTAGACAATCCTGTGCTGTCAGCAGTGTGATTCTTTCAGGGCTTTAATTCACTTATTTGTTCACTTATTTGGCTGGGAGGGTGCCGAACAGATGTAAATGTCAAGAGCTTTTTCATTCAAGTGGCAGTTGGAGAATGACTAAGGGCTTCTAAAAGTCAAAAAGTGTTTTTCTCGTATCACCGTTCTCTATTGAGCTGTCATGAATTAACATATTTTTTTGGTAGTTGTAAGACCTCAAAAAGAAATAGGATATTGTATTCAGGCAAGCACTCAGCGAGTACTCCTTGATACACTTCAGTGCCACATTGTACTACAATTACTTCTTATTATTTTTTTAACCCACCTCTGTTGTTAATTTACTCAGCACAGGGTTAAAGGTGGACCGTTGTTTACGTTGAGCGGGTGTGAAATGTGTCCCTCCTTCTGTTCGCTACATGACTAAACGGCCACGAAACAGGCTAATGGCCAAACGCATGGACTTTGGGAACCAGGGCTGCCATATGGTAACCATTTTGAACCCATGCATTAGCACTGTCCGGTTGGGTTAGCGTAAAGGATACCATGGTCGCCTAGGAGGGTCGAGGCCCAGGTGATGGACGACCACTTCATATGAGACCAGCCACGCTGAGGCTTAGCAGTCGCACCGCAGCTCTGGGAACGAATCGCTGTAAAACAAACCAACGCTCTCTGGGAAAACATACACTGCCACAACAACAAGTGGATGTTTGTTTTGATTGAATTATGGGTGTTTCGATGGTGAGATCACCGCAGAACCGTTTTCCATGGCAAGGTTAAAATAACAAAGAATTGAATAAAGGGGTTTTCTTCTCATTGTTTGATAATGTAATGTAGTTCTGGTTACTAAGGAAGCCTTATTGTCTTTTATTTTAAGAAAAACCTATAGATATATTTTTTATGTGAGATGTCAAAGAAATGGGGAATCAATTGAGTGCCAGGTCAAGTTGAGTCCCAGATCAAAGCAATACTCGGAGATAGGCTTTTGCCGCGGAAAATAACGTTTTGCTGAAAGTTTCGTAACAGCAACAGCAGATTACATCCCTTTATGAACCCCTTCAGCACATGATCAGAAAGACTGAAATAACTATTACACAACCATGCCACAAGAGACACAGAACAAAAAAATGTTTTTCTGTCATTCAGTCCACACGCAATTGTGTGCGGTCATCCACACAAGGATAGTATAATCTTTTTTTTCTTCCTTGGCATCGTGCAAAGTCAGTTTGTTTTAGTCGGTTGCACAACCGCCCCACTCCGGTTTTTTAAACTGGTCGTTTGAGACCTGGGGAGCACGTTGAAAATGTTACCCATGTCTCCAAACCCAGCTCGAGTGTCGGACACCATTAAGAGAAAACCCATTGTACGTTGTTTGAAAGAAATCATCTGTGAATGCACAGATGAATTCTTCCTCTATGGTCGATCCGCGCGTTTTCTGAACCAAACGGCAGTGGTGAGTCATGCAGTGCCAATGCTAAACACTCGTACTATTCAGCTTTATCGGGCCCGATATCTCTCTAGTCATTTCCATATTTCCCACAGTGGGACATTAAGCACATTGTTGAGGGTAGGCTAAAAGGGCCGCAGCTTTTGGGTTTGTGCCCTTTTATTTCCACTGTGGAAGCGAAGAAGCAACACTATGCAATTATGTGATGGCTCATTCCTGGTTGGCAGAATACTTGGAAGTGTTGTGAGATTGCGCGGTTTGATAAGACTTTTTTTCTGCAATATGAAGAGAGGGGTTAGAAGGTGGGGGGGGTTTGTGGCGGTCAATTTAATCGTGCTCATCATAACAAAGGTCACGGTCATAAGCCTTTTACTAAATAAACCTATTGGGGCACATATCACACTTCCGTTCTTCACTGAAATTCGTTTTTAATTGTGATGAGCCTGAATGTGTGTTTGATTAGCTAGTGGCTGTTGTGCCACTTGGTCCCGAGACACACAGGAGACACACCGTTTAAATTGTGATACTGTTCTCGATTCCCTCTTTCCCTGTGAGCATAGGATGAACGTTCAGGTGAATCCAAATGTTTTTACTGTTAGTTAGTTAATTTAATTGCTT
>NC_082391.1:15241374-15251374 GCF_031168955.1 Gadus macrocephalus | reverse complement strand
AATTAGCAGAGCTGCAGGGCAATCAGCAAGGCTCTGAATGGACCCTTAATTTATGAATGGGTTGAGGGGGGGCTGCTCTTGGGGGATCGCGCCCTCCACTGCCCCCGACCCAGTTCCTACCTGACAGGTGGCCCCATCCCTACTGTGAGCGTCACCTCGTCTACATCTCACACTGTGCAAATCAAAAAGAACCGGCTCTCCATTGTTAGCACAGCAGGGGGCTGGTTGGATTGGAGGGGGGGCTGTAGGGGGGGGGGGGGGGGGGGGGGGTGCTCTCGGGGGAGTCCACGGTGTATATTAGATATTGAGTGTATTCTCGTCAGGCCCTCGCTCAAACTTATCTCCCATGTTGCCGCTATAACAACAACCATAACGAAAGATAAGAGAAATTACTCCTCCATGTGCGGCCTAGGGCTCCATCTTCCCTCCCTCCCTCCCTCCCTCCCTCCCTCCCTCCCTCGCCCTCCTTCGTTTCCGCTTGGGAAACCTGACACTTACTCCAAGGATTCCTGCCATTCAGTATCAGCAGCATCAATGCAGCATCTGTGTCTCTCCTCCCCCCTCCTCCTCCTTGTTGGGATGTAATCCCTCCGCTGCAGCAGCAGCAGCAGCAGCAGCAGCAGCAGCAGCAGCAGCAGCAGCAGCAGCAGCAGCAGCAGCAGCAGCACAGGGGATCCTGAAGCACCATTCCCTCTCCGGCAGAAGAGGAGTACGTTTTCCCATGGACCTGGATGACTCGCGGGGCCTCTGTTCCTGTGTGCTCCCCTCTATCGTTAATAGTGGTGGTGGGTCGATGCGCAGTGCTCCACTGACCTTATCCTCCATTAGACGCATTGTGTTATTGCCTGTGTGATGATGTGGAGTGTTCATATAAGCAGAGACCCTGGTTATGGAAACAGATCTTTCACGCCGCCGCTGCCACGAACCTCCTCTCTCTCCCCCCCCCCCCCCCCCCCCCCCTTGTGCATTAGGATGTATGGCTCCGTACGTGTATCATGGGTGTATGGGTCGTTTGCTGCAGGCGGCTGGGCTCGTTCATTACTCATCTGCCAGCGCATATTGACAGCGCTACACTTTCATAATTTTTTTTCGCCGGCAAAACAATTTGCATCACGCCGAGCAAATTGTCATTGTTGGTGTGAAGTGATAAAATCACCAAGGGGGTAAACGTATATATGTATATATATATATATATATATATATATATATATATAGAGGGGAAACAAACACGCGACCGAAGGCAGGAGTGAATCAACATAATTAGATTATATAATCATAATGGGAAAATGATTGGGTCTGTCGTTTGTTTGAACACTTTGTATCGGGAGCAGGTAATGAGTGCGCACATTGAGAGAGAGACACAATGCGTTTCAAGGCTAACTGATTCGAGAGGCAGATGCGGCCCGCAAAACAGTTACTAAATGTATTGATTTCCACGGGATTCGGCATTGACAAAGTGTCACCCGTCTAGAGAATGGCGTTTCCCTTTCTACAGGTGGGGATTCAACGCAGAGACGAAAGTCAGGCGTCTATACGGGCCGTGAGCCTATTTTCTCGACAACATAATGACCCCAATCCCCACCTAAGGAAATGGATATTACATAATTATCCCTAATCAGATCTGATTATGCTGCAAATTGTATGACCTTCTTCCTTCTGCGCCCTTCTCTCTGCGGTTGGAGGAGGGGGATGATTCGGCCCTTCCCCCCCGGGAAAAAGGATTAGATGTTTTCATTTGCGAAATTATTCCAATTCCTTGACTTGGCAAAGAGTTGCAGAGTTGAACCCCCAACTGGCAACAGATGCACGGCTTGGGAAGGACCGAAACTGGGAAAAGCAACGCGGGTGGCCAGCTGGCGAAAGGCAAAGGGTTGCTGGTTTGAGAACCTAGGGGTGACGCAGTTCTTGAGGAGATGAACTTAACCTTTAAGGGCTCACAATGTGAGAGTCCATGAGGTGTTATTGAGAGGCGAATCCATTGTGTGGAATCCTTGGACTGACGACAAAAGCACAATTTTCAAGCTAGCTACTGTTCGTACACGGGTTCATTCGGTTTCTGTTGTTTAAGAAGCAAAAAACAAGGTAATGTCCGTTGCGATGTATTCAAATGCTGATTTTATTTTATTCAGTCCTTCAGAAGGTTTAACGGTAATTTGTTAATTCAGTGCCAAAGCGAGGGAAGTAAACAGCAAAGCCTGAGAAAGCGGAGGAAGCAGATTCACAGATTTTGTGAATCTGTGACAGACTCAGAGATGTTTATGTTTGTTTTCATAATGTTCTCGAGGCCTCGTCGCTCCTCCGATATGCACTTATGTACATGAGCATACGGCCGCCGCGTTCCGACTACATTCCTCACCACCTGCTGCGACAGCTGCTCCGTGCACACAACTACTGGACTGTCAGTCAAGGGAGTCAGCAGGCAAAGTCTTGCTCACTCATTCAACCGCACAGACACACATACATTGACCCACAGCAGAATCAGCTCCGCTGTCCGTATCTATCACATCTATGTTTTGGATGCATGATGAAGTAGACGGGGTACAGAGAGAAGAACAGCTAGCTGGGAGAGCCCTGATGTACAGTGTAGTACGCAGAAATAGATTTCTGAGGTAACAGAGCACAGCCAGCGAAAGGGGCCCCCGGGGAAATGGGTCTGACAAATCGGAAATTCCGGCTGAAAATTAAGAATAGCAAGTTCTGAATTATGGATCCATTTTCTTTTTCTTTTTTTGTTCGAGTGTGATAGTAAACAAAACACATATTGTTGTGAGTGCTGGATTGGGGTGAGACGCTCGTGCTGTACAGAGGAGTAGTTATTTATTTAAAGCACGCCGGGATGACACCTTCAGCAAATTGCCTTATTATTTATAAAGCTCTCTTGTACGTTGAGACATTTTTACAATGACAGGTCTGTAGAGCCCAGCCTGCCAGGAGAGGGGAGGCTATGGATTCTGCCGAGGAAGCACAACCCTTCTTGCGTTCCTAATAAACCCTTCTGCTTTTTGGGGTTGTTTGGTTGTCTGCGATTAGTTGATGTCTCTATCCTCAACGTCTTTATGTGATGTGTGGGACAGGTGGGGGGGGATTACTGTATGCATTTTTCCATTAGCGTTTGATAAGCAAGCCGAAAATATGTGTATTGATCGATTATCATTTAATGCTACTTTCTAAATTCCACAAATTCTGTTCATTCCTGTAGCAGGTAATGCATCGATTGGGACATAAATAGGCCATCATTGCTCACCGTCACTTTCCACTTAAAACCTTAAGACAGGATGAGCATAGAAATAACTCGGAAGAAGGTATTCACTCTCTGGCACGATCATCCATCATTTATTAAGGAATTTGATTGACTGATGATTTACAAAATACATGTACTGCCATATAGTGCAGCATCATTTATATATCTGTGTGTGTGTGTGTGTGTGTGTGTGTGTGTGTGTGTGTGTGTGTGTGTGTGTGTGTGTGTGTGTGTGTGTGTGTGTGTGTGTGTGTGTGTGTGAGAGAGAGACAGAGAGAGAGAGAGAGAGAGAGAGAGAGAGAGAGAGAGAGAGAGAGAGAGAGAGAGAGAGAGAGACAGAGACAGAGATTAAGAGAGAGCGAGAGAGAGAGAGAGAGAGAGAGAGAGAGAGAGAGAGAGAGAGAGAGAGAGAGTCGGGATGGATGAATGGATGGATGGATGGATGGATGGATGGAGAGAGAAAGATTGACCACTTTCTGTTTTGGCATTAGGAGTCAGTAGCCAAAGATGGCAGCTTCTCAAAATCAATAGTGGTACATAACGACAAAGGGCAACGCACAACTTTAGGCATCCTGAGTGCCAAGTGCAGAATCCTGTGATGAACACCTCAGAGAGTTTTTGATCGATAGCCATATGGAAATTATATGAAATGTTTTTTTGTGTTTTGTGCGTGTGTGTGTTTGTTTGGCGTGTATTTTGCATGTGCGTGGGTTTTGTGCATGAACTCACAAATCATCACTACGGCGTGTGCGTGTTGTTGAGGTTTCATGGCATGGCACTGATGTCGGGGCGACAGAAAAAATGAATCAAACGGTGTTCCGTTTCACTTGAGCCGCCGAGCAATAACACAGATGCTCATCGGTTTGCTTAACGACCGATGACCAAAGCAGCAGCGAGTCCCCCGTTCGACCTTTGACCTCTCAACACCCTCTCATTTAGAAAATTGTGTGGTTCCCGTGGGACTGAGGCCCTGGGGAGGACATCAGTGAATTCTTGTTCTGGGGTCAAGTGTCAAGCTCGTCCCCGGAACATACCGTGGTTTTACTAATTCTCCCTTTCACTTTCTCTTGCACGCGCACATGCACACACACACACACACACGCACACATACAATCACACACTCGTGCATCTCTCTCTTGCTCCGATTGCTAATTTTCACCTACCAACACACACACACACACAGCATGCACACTTGCAGTCACACACACACCCACACACAAATACACGCACACACAATCACACACAAACACAAACGCGCACACACACACACACACACACACACACACACACACACACACACACACACACACACACACACTCGTGCATCTCTCTCTCTTGCTCCGATTGCTCATATTCACCAACGCACACACACACACACACACAAACATGCACACTTACAGGCCCTCACCCACAAACACACACACACACACACGCACACACACACACACACACACACACGCACACACACACACGCGCACACACACACACACACACACACACACACACACACACACACACACACACACACACACACACACACACACACACACACACACACACACACACACACACAAACATGCACACTTACACTCTATATATTTATGACTGTATGTGCTCACATGCACCAAATCCCATGAGAAGAATTACAGCTCCCACCACTGTGTTGATCCAGGTGTCATTTCATTATTCTTGCCCACCAAGTGTGTCTGCAATTTAGTGATAGATGGTCCAGGATAACCTTCTTCACCCCCTCTTGAAGCATCCACAGAGACAGATTGCCTTTGCCTCAAACATCTGTTAACCTAATAATGAATGAACAATACTATGGATGGACCCTACAATGCGTATTTCATTGCGACCGGTCTGAAAATACGCATTGTAGGAACAAAAATAGCACAAAAATCCAGCACACTTTTTTTTTAAACTATTATACTTTGGTTTTTCGCCAAAAGGAATCGGAGCGCTTGTGACACTTGAGTCGGTGCGCTCTGATTGAGTGAAAAGACTCAAGCCTTTAATGGAGGTCAGACATCAATATTTCGTGGAACCACTTTCACCCTTGTATTCATTCAAAGGCGAGAGGGAACAGAAATCGGTCAGTGTTCTCAGAATCTCAGATGTTCCCTCACTGCCCCCCTCCCCTCCTGGACCAATCAACACCACTCCCCAACCCTGTTTATCAGCCGTGTGTTTGTGTGTGTTTGTCTGTGAGCACATGCTAGGGTGTGTGTGTGTTTATTTGTCTGTGTCTGTGTGTGTGTGTGTGTGTGTGTGTCTCTTTGGGTGCCTGTGCGTCTATGGGGGTGCCTGTGTGTGTGTGCGTGTGTGCCTTTGTGTGTGTGTGTGTGTGTGTGTTTGCGTGTGTGTGCGTCTCTATGTGTGCATGCGTGGACGTCTCTGTTGGTGCCTGTGTGTGTGTGTGTGTGCGTCTTCGTGGGTGCCTGTTTGTGTGTGTCTTTACGTGTGCGTGTGTGTGTGAGTGCGTCTCTGTGGGTGCCTGTGTGTGTGTGTGTTTATGTGTGTGTGTGTCTCCGTGGGTGCCTGTGTGTGTGTGTGTTTATGTGCGTGTTTGTGTGTGTGTGTGTGTGCGTCTCCGTGGGTACCTGTGTGTGTTTATGTGCGTGTGTGTGTGTGTGCGTCTCCGTGGGGGCCTGTGTGTGTGTGTTTATGTGTGTGTGTGTGTGTGTGTGTGTGTGTGCGTCTCCGTGGGGGCCTGTGTGTGTGGTCCTCCTTGTGAATTTAAAGACACAAGCATCGGGGCGTCCATGGAACGGTAACCTGACCCCACAGTGTCAGGCCATGAAACTCACCATCTGTTGCAGCGAGATGACACACAGACAACCTCTGTCTGGGATGCTTCTCTGAGCTGCGTTGCGTTTATTATGGGCTGCAAATTTACGGGCATCTCAGCACATAATGCTCAAATTTTTCACGCATATCAATTATTTTGTGACAATCTGTCCTTGTGGTTATTTACATTTTATGGAAATAGCATAATGTTGAATGACAATGTCTGTTTCTCACTTTGTTTGCTTAACAAATTGCCTTCAAGGGAATAAAAGCAAGAAAGAAAAGCAATGTATTTATTCAAAAACGAAAAGCAACTGGAGGAGGATATGAGTTGGAACCCTGCTGCAATGGAACCCCTCGAGATGATTTATGCTTTATATGTATATATATATTTCAATTCATTTATTTATTTAAAGGACATTGCCCATTAATCAACATTTCTGTAAATGTGCCAGTGTTAGTCAGCAGGCAAATTTTCAACTGAAGTCCTTTGTTTATATATATATACATGTAAGTATAAGATATATACACACAGACACACACAAACACAAACACACACACCCACACACACATAAATAGACACAAATACATAAATAGCTATCGCTTACCAAAGTCAATCTACCGCATGCGAGCTGTGAAGAAAGAACAAAACAAGGAAGGAAGTGAGGAAAAAAGCTTTCCCACGGTTCATTTAAAACAAGCACCTCTCTGTGTGCAATCAAGCGTAGCCATGACATCACTGTCCTGGGAGGGGGTGCTCCGCGCACGGCTCCGCGCACGGCAGCACCCCACCGTTAGCCGTTAGCTCCGGCCCGCTCGGGAGGTGCTGAAAGAAACAGCGCAGCACATGTCCCTGCGGCCCCCCTGTAATCACCGAAGGGGTCCCCGGTTCGAGCCCCTTCGCTCTGCCCGACCGACCTCTGTGTTATTTCGGAAATCTGAAACAAAGCCAATACCTTGAACCAAAACACGCGGTCCAAAATGTGTACTCGAAATCAAGCGTTTTTTCCGCCGAACTCATTTGTAATGTAAACTCTACGTTCGATTTTCCTATGGAATAATTACGAAGTTAAGATCGGGGTGGAGGGCGCAGCTGTTAAAACGCGTCCGGCAAATATTTACAGAACCCCGTAAAGACCAGCGCTCAGCCCTGGGATGGCATGTCTCCGTCGCGGCCCATTGACAGAGCGATAATTACGGGTACAACAACAAAAGTCCCCCGTTAACGTAATGTCCGCACATTGCCTCGGCTCCAGAGGTCAGGAAATCAATGCACCCTCGCCTGCAGCTGCTACCGGGAGCCGCCCATCTCCGACCTTCATTGACCCGTCCATAGATCCTCTTCCTCGTGGCCAGTGAGGGAGAGGATGTATAAGTAAGACGCTTGTATTGACAGCCGTGAGGAGCAGTAGTAGGGTCCTAACACACAACTAAGAGGTTAATAGAGGGCAGGGTGTGACCAGCCCCCTCTGGCTGATCTGTGCCATCATATCCACCATAGTGTTCCTCGCTGAAGGTAGGGGGAGGGGTCGGGTCGGAAGGCATTTGATGGCTTCTGTTTCACTCGAGGTGTCGATGGAATGAAGAAGAGCAGGGAATCGGTGATGGGAAACCCCCAAAAAAGATCTGATTAATTCTTCTGTATCCGTCGAGGCCAGTTATTGCTTTCTTGCACATTTTCCGGGGGTTGATTTGAATAACAAATTAGGATGCGGATTGCAAATGTGGCGCTCTCTCTGCCACGCGATCCCAAAGCACTTTATCACTCTTTATACATTCATAAAGCACGCCTGCAGCTCATCTCCCCACACTTAGGCTCTGGGAGGCCCCACAGAGATACTAATGTTCAAATACTATTTTCTCCCGCAAGCTTGTTAGCAAGTTATACTCACTTTTGTCGAGTCATTCAATTGTTTCACAATTACAAAGTCTCTCTCGGCTTGCCCGAGTCCCACGGGTAAAACAAAAAGTTTAAACCAACTCCGCGACGACTTTGAGTCTGGGAGCATTTTGAATCCTAATGTCGCTGGTATGTGAGCGCAGCTGAATGTGAGATTAAGCCACCGCAGCGTGGACAGCCAGTCTGGAAAAAGAATAAGGATTTTTCTTTTGATTCAGAGGTCTTCATTCATTCTGTCTTTGGCACACAGCTGGATCATCCTTCTGGACCTGTGGGTGGCGTTAGACATCACACACTCTCACGCACACACACACACACACACACACACACACACACACACACACACACACGCACACACACACACACACGCACGCACGCACGCACGCACGCACGCACGCACGCACGCACACACACACACACACACACACACACACACACACACACACACACACACACACACACACATATACGCATGAGAGTACACATGCATACATCCACACACACAGATGCACATATATGCACGCATGCATGCACACACTCACATCAGCACACACACACACACACACACACACACACACACACACACACACACACACACACACACACACACACACACACACACACACACACACACACACATATACGCATGAGAGTACACATGCATACATCGACACGCACAGACGCACATATGCACGCATGCATGCACACACACAAACACACAAACACATACACATATAGTCACACGTGTACACACGCACCCACCCACTCATAAAGGTACGCATGCGCACACACACACACACACACACACACACACACATACACACACACACACACACACACACACACACACACACACACACACACACACACACACACACACACACACACACACACACACACACACACACACACACACAGACACACTCATTATACACAGTGAATCGGGGTGACCCAGCATGGATGACAGTTTTGTTATCTGCGTGGTGCCAGCTCCATCCGCCTCTGAACTCCACGATCCGTGCTGGGGAACATCGAAGAGGTTCGTTTGGTGCACTGACAAACAAACAAAAAAAAACCTGGTCGTGTGTTCTTAAAACGAAATGAATCCGAGATGGATCCTGCATCTTAAAAAGGACCAGATGCTACAAAGTGTGGATTGGTAACACAAAGGAAATCAATACGGGTCTCCGGAGCTAAAGCATCTGTACTCCAAGGCAACAGGGCCGTGCATTGGGAATGATTCTCGGGAATGGGAAGGCTCTCTCTACAGGCTGGGTGGTGTTTAATTTGATACATGCTGAAGGCTGACGTACCGATGTGCCTTGAGATTTGATGTATATTCATGAGTGCGCCAGTTCATCAGTAGGCCTGATACATGAACACACAAGTAGTACTGAATTCAGGCAACTGATAATTAAAACATAATTGCCTATATAACAAACTAATGCATACTTATAAAGTTAACATAATGAAAGAAATGCGGTCAAATCCTGGGCAATGGGATAATTGTATCTCTATAGAGAAGCGATATAAAAAGAGTTGTCCTCGCTATTGCAACACAATGGCCAATGTTCCATCTTCAAAACAAGGAAAATACATTCACAATTTAATTAGTCCCCAGATCACACCCCCTGAACAAATATATTCAGTTCCAAGGCTACGTTGCAGCAGACTCGTCTTCCTCGCTAGTGCGCCGTTTTGGGATTTCTATTATTCTGACAGTCACCAAGAGCACTTTTCCCAGTAGGATGATTCACACGGAGCACGTGTGAACCCCCCCCCCCCCCCCCCCCCCTCATCCTCTCCGCTCTGTGCTGACTCCCTTCTCACGGCGGCTCTCCCCCAGCGCTGGTCGTCATACCAACATCGCACGTACTGGACTAGGAAGTGAACCGGCTTCGAGATCTCAGAATACACCGCACCGTGCGTACGGTGCATCGGAGGATGCCCGCGTACGAGAACTTTTCCAGCATCATAGCGCACGGCTCACCATCGGCGCACACACCACGGACGGTCGTACTGGAAGAACTTCACTAAGAAGGAGAAGAGGAAGAAGAAGAAGTGGAATT
>NC_082391.1:15231374-15238874 GCF_031168955.1 Gadus macrocephalus | reverse complement strand
ACCTTGTAATTAAAGTCAATCACCACTGGTACACCAGACTTGTTTGCCAATCGGGAGCAATTGACCTGATTGATTGTAACATTTCTCTCCGGCGCACACGTTTTAATTAACCTCAGTCATATTACGTACTGAATTTGACATAATACCTGACACACATATATATGTGCATATATAGTGAGAGAAAACAGAGTTAAATAGCGCAAGCTCTAGAGAGAGAGAGAGAGGGAGAGAGAGAGAGAGAGAGAAAGGTAGAGGAAGATATGGAGAGAGAGGGATAGAGACATGTACGCACACACACATAAGCACACACACAGAACACACACACACACACACACACACACACACACACACACACACACACACACACACACATCCACACACACACACACACACACACAGAGGTATTACCGGGCATCACCTGTTTTATTGCCTTGCCACTACTAACAGATTTGCAATGAATCTCATTTGAAACAGGGATTAACTCACAGACCTCTTTTGGAGAATGAAGTAAACTCGAAATCAAATTAAAACCACTCGGTTAATCTCTCAACCCGTGTCTCTTGTTGTTCTGCCAAGTATTAGGAATCGACTGGCATAGGTGGTCACCAAAGGCTAATGGCTCGCTGAAAATACCGAATCACTGCCTGATATCCTATTACCCTACTCCTAAACATGTAGTGTTCGTAGCTCTGGGCTGAGCAGGTCAAATGACGATGATGACTCTTACAGCCTGGCATCCTATCTTTCATCACTTGATAGCCACAGGAAATATAAGTAAGGAAGGAAGCGGAATGAGAGTGTTCCATTTGAGACGTATCAATAATTTGAAGTGACGTTCGCCCACAGATGTGGGTTGAAAGCTTCGAAGACTCTGCGGCGGTTTTCTACCGCCCTGGCTCACTTCTTAGAACCGTTGGAGAGAAAAAAAGGGCTCCATATTTAATTATTGAGATTTTAACTTTTTTTTTGCATCTGAGATTTTGCTCGGGCATTTCAGTCTCGTGTCACTCAGGTGAAACATCTGACTCCCACCAGAAAGTCAGGTGGTAAGGCGCCGGCGGTAAAGTCAGATACAGCCTTGACTCTATGCGACTGAACTAAAGTGACACATTTTATTGACTTTGAGGGAATGTTTGGTGGATAGTGTCAATGGTTTGAACGGGTAATTGATGTTGACTTCAAGAAATAATGCCAGCGAAAATACTCTGACCTTGTTATACAAACGTCTAACATCGACTCACTATTCATCCCCGGCTTGATTGTACTTTATGGTTATTTGTAATTTAACACTGGCTGTGAAGGCAGGCTTACTGCAATCTGCTCCAGTGGTCTGTTTTCCTGTGTTGCCCAGAATTACTCATGCTACCCCGCACTCAACATCAGGATTAGACAGCTGGGCCCAATCCCAATGTCCGGACTCACGGACTCTCGCGAAATTATTAAGGCTTTAGGGCTGCCCCAATGTCGAATTCCAAAGGGCATGAGGGTTTGAGCCAACACTTACCGAGCCCTTTCCGTGAGTCTGCATCAGTGCAGACTTCACCTAAGGGAATTACCCACAGGTCAAAGCGTTGTGACGTTTACCGCGGAGACCATAGGGAAATCCGGAAATTAGTAAGGTGAACAACAAGACGACGCTACTGTCAATAGCTACTGTCAACAAAAAACAAAATCAAAGCCCGCGCCGACGCCGGTTAGTTACACTGGCCTTTTTTTCACCAACAAGAGCCGGCTCTTTTGGCTCCCAAAGGGCTCTTCATATTACTAATTATTCCTTGTATAATTCAGCCAAATGTAGCCTGTTGTGTTATGATTAGTATGTGTAGGCCAATAATCACCTAATTCAATACATCCTTTATACTGAAGTATTCAAAAGTATTTTTTTTATTATAGATAGATATTATTCTAATATCAATACATTGCTGTAGCCGATTGTTTTCATTGCATTTACAAAAAAAAAAAAATAATAATAATAATTAATTCCCAAACCGGCAAGTATCAGCAGCATCTTTGTCATTGAACGTTGCCAAGGTAAGATGTGCTCTCATGAAGTGCTGTCCCAATCCCATATATACCTATCTGAGCCCATGTGGTCTTATGCACTCACTCACTTAGCACCTGAGATCAATTAAGTCCTTGAGTCCCTTAGTCCTCAAGGCTCACTTTGGGATTGGGCCATGTGACTGGGCTAAAAGAGTTAGCCTTGCCCTCCCAGCTGACACTATCGTTAGCTGGGAGAGCAAAAACATTAAGACAGAGTGTATTTCAATGTTAAAAGGCACAACATTTAATTAAAATGCATGTCAATTCATGCATTTTGAATGCATCTTAACTGCTTTAGTACAACACTTGAGAATATACTTGAATAATCTTCTCCCCTTGGAAAGGAATTGAGTCAAATTGGGCTGCTCATCGGGCTCAAGTTGGAACATGCAATAATATGCAACTAGGAAAGTTCCTGCTTTGATTCGTTTTTGAGTCAATCACTCAACTCTGGCAGAATTTGATTGGGCAGCAATGTGTGCCAAAATACACAGTATGTTTCACTGATACATTGTGGTCTAGAAATCTCATCTCTTTCCTGATTCTTACCTTTGTTTTACCATCGTGATGACAGAAATAAAGATTCTATTTCTTCTTCTTGAAGATTCTTCTCCAAGATTCCTCTTCTTGAGTGGTAAAGCATGTTGTTAAATGGAGTGTGTCGTGGGACCTTATGCAAGAACCGTTATAGAAAGCAGGCTACTTCAGTTTGTTTACAGACAGCATGAAGATGATGAATTGTTAATTTGTCTTTTGCTTGCCCTTTTGACTTCATGCTTTGCCAGAGGGAGCTCTACGTGTTATAGCTGAATGTTTTCACACACCTTAGCTTCGACACAGAGGATCAACAATTCTACTTAAAGTTGTGGGAAAAAAGATAAAGGGAAGATTTGAAACTTTCATATAACTCTGCTCTCTATAAATTGTTTCAATATATAAGAACAATAAGACAATTGGTAATGGTATACTTGCTCACAATTTCATTTAAAACTCGAGTGTACACACAGAAATAACAGTAAAATAGAAATGCTTTTTATGCAGTTCCATTCAGCACCATGGCCAATTCGGGGTCTGGTATTAAAAGCCTTGGTGGTTGTGGTTGCGGAAAAACAATAAGGGACATACTGTATCTCGTCTTTGGAAAGAAAACTGAACTGAAGCCGGTGGCTGGATATCTTGTTGTTGGAAGGCGCATTGACTCTTGGTGGTAAAAAAATGGATCAATCTTTCTGACACAGAGCTTAATATGGTTTTGCAATGGCAAATGTGGTTGGCTGAAAAAGAGGGGTAAGTAGGGTCCCATGGGGTGAGAGAGAGAGAGAGAGAGAGAGAGAGAGAGAGAGAGAGAGAGAGAGAGAGAGAGAGAGAGAGAGAGAGAGAGAGAGAGAGAGAGAGAGAGAGAGAGAGAGAGAGAGAGAGAGTGCGTGTGTGTGTGTGTGTGTGTGTTTGTGTGCGAGTGTGTGCAATGTGTGCAATGTGTGTGCTTGCGTTTGTACGTGGAAGGGGAGTGTAATATGTGGAATAAAATTGTGAGTTGAGGCCTGGTCACACTGTATATATTATGTAAACAGCGAGAGCACATCGAGTGAGGCTGGATGGAGGGACGGCCGACTGCTCACTTTAGGCACCTGGATGTGTGGCAGACTTTAATTGAAGGAAACATCTGTGATGGGTCAAGCTGATAACCCCTATAATTTCCTGCCGCCCACTGACCTCCTTTGTTGCTATACCTTCAAATCAGGTTTTCTTTTTTCTAATGGAAAAGTTTGTGTAGCCTAGTTTCAGAAGTTCACAAGGAAGGCTGTCTGAAGCTGTGTGGAGTGCAATGCTCCTGCAGTCATTCTTGAAACGGAATGGTCAATTAATTTGTACAGTTATGTATCACTGCGGTGAGATTAAACCCATTAGTGGGCATTACAGTATTATCATCTCCATTAAGTGGCCCATCCGACTGTGTTTGCTCCGTAATCGGTCGTTTCTTGTTGACATTTTCTGGCGAGGGGAAGCGGGGCAGACGCGAGATCACATGACCACAACATTATAGGACACAGTTTGTTTTATCTGGCTCGATTTCAGAATGTAATCGTCAACCCTTTTCTCTGCAGATCTCAGACGGGTGCAGGCTGAGGATCTTAGAGGTACTATTATTTGCTAAAACCATTCAGGTATTTAGCAGCATCTCATCCACTTGTGCCTTCAGATTCACGCTTTGCTCAAGAAGTTTGTCTCCCTGCCTCAGGGCAGGGAGACAAACGCAGTACTTTTCGTCTTGGCCTCCAATACCCCCGCCACGGCACTGCACCTCCAGCTCCCTTGCCGCCATTTGAGATACATCAGACTTAGTGAAAAAGCAAAACACATTTTCAATTGTCAGCTCCCTACCTGAGGACCAAAGCATTAAAGCACGGCCATGGATTCAGAGCTGAACCGTACCAGTCGGCGATGATTCGAGTGGGACCCCTAGTTGCTTTACGCAGTGTCTTCTCTATTAAAAGACCAAGACATGGTGGAGTGTGCGGTGTGGAGACTAAGCGTGCCCCCCTCCCCCCCCCCCCCCCCAGGCCCCTGCAGAGCCTCATTAGGTGGGAGTTGGTGTTTATATGCTGAGAGAAAGCTCGTCGCTGACAGGCAGCCACGGCCCCTTGGTGACAACATTTCAGAACCGAGGGCCTAAGCTCTGCTTCCGTCCCTCTCACGCTGCCCAAATGCCTTTCTGGGACACTTTAAAATCTATTCAGGGTTCAAAGTAGAAGTCGCCATCCAGATTGATGGAGGAGGAGCTTAAATGGGAGCGGATGACAAAGGTCCAACAAAGTGTTTTTACCGAGATTATTGGTTTCTTTCTTGTTTCGCCACATCCACCTGAGTCTGTTTAATGTCTGAAAGTCCAAAGAACACTTAATCTCAGGACTTCTAAATGCTTGGTTTGGGCTTTTAAACTCGCTGCTAGATCTCAGATGGGATTCATGCAAATTATTATGTGCTTTCATATCATATCTTATTTAATGTGAATATACTTGATTGCGCTACATATATTACGTTTTATCAAGTTATGATGTAGAATAACTGTGAATCACCAAAGAAATGTTAATGTATTGTTGTCGTCGCCCTCACATATTTTGCATATGACCAACGAAACTCGAACTTGAACTTGATCTTTTCCAGTCCGTCGAGTGGGGAATAAATATTTCCATAGCGCATACGGTCGGACAATATGGCAAGGAGACATTTGAACTTACCTGACTGTGTGTTTTTTCTCTCCTGCGGACGACTTCGCCCACAGCTGTGACATTAGACCTTAGTCAGTCTGTGACAGTCGGAGAACGCTCTGACTGCAGCAGACCTTGGTACATCCTGTGCACTAATCCTTTTGTAATGGTGAGGCTTCAACACGCACTCTCCCTGTGTAAACATTGTCCACTCTCTCCTCCTCCTCCTCCTACTTCTCTTTTCCGTACATTTTTAACATCATATCTGATATGCTTTCTTTATTCTTAGCGTAATATTTCCATACTCTTTCTGATCCGTATCCTATTTTGATGTTATCCGAAACTTTGTTGACGTCGATTCAATGAAACTGCATGAATGGGAACATTCAAAATATTAAGGACAAACAATAATATTATTTATTCTATGTTCATTTTATTAACCTCCCTCAAAAGGCCATGAATAGGATCCATCTTCGCGACAGATTACATTACAATACACAACTTAATTTACGGGATCCTTTAATCCAAAGAGACTTACAATTAGATCAGTCCCTCATGGAAAGCTCACGATATTGACAAATCTCATTAAGCCCTATTTCCCAAAGCTCTGGCCAAAAACCCTTGTGTTGTGTGTGTTACGAGGAAGCTCTTCATCAGAATCGACAAATGTAACATTTATCCCGGTTCTGCTGCAGAGACGGATCTGTTTCTCCTCAGTCCCGATGCGTCGCCCGCGTCGTTGTTTTATGTAGTGCCGCAAAATGTGACAAACGTGATGAATGTAATGAGCCAAAAAATTAAGGAAAATTTGCAAACAAATTGAAGTGATCAGGGCGCCAGGCAACACAATAACACGGCGGCCATGATGGATGCAGCTGTCTCGTATCGTTGTGGTCACATCGCCGTTCCCATGACAATCACGAGGTGCTAACCGACTTAATGAATGCATTTTATATTGAGTCGAGATGGCTGAATTAAATCCTGTGTAACTATTATTTTATTGAACATAAATAGAGTCTATTTATTACCCAGGGCGATGTCGGTGTTTATTTAAACATGGAGGCGAATGAGTTACATTTTATTTCAGAAGGCTGGGTGTAATAGTTTTTGGCTCAGTATTCCAAGGCTGCACGATGCCTGTAAACAAGTCAAGTGTTGGCACCAAACGGTTTCTCATCCAAATGAATTCATCTCTTGTTCGCAGCCACAAGGAGCCCTTAGCCTAATCAAATCAATGGAATCTAATGGGTGACCTCATTGTTGTTTCTAATAAAATGAAAAGACAGTTTATTCCTGTTTGCGGGTTACTGAATTAGATCTCCGTCTGAGGCAGGGAACCTGAGCTCTCTCGTGTCTCATGCGGGCGACGGATCACGTTCCGGAAACGGATCGAAGGCAGAGAGAGTCCGACCTGACAGTGATCCACTGACCCTGATGGCCGTGGGTCCAGAAGAGGAAGCGTCGGATAGCGTCTCTCATTCATTAGAAAGGGGGAGGTGGACAACAGCAGTCGGTAGTAGTGATGTAGTGGTAACACAAGCACCCTTGGGTGGTGGTTACACTCGACGTCAGTGGTTACACGCGACGTCAGTGGTTACGCACACACACCATCAGTGGTTACACACACACACACACACACACACACACACACAAACAAACACACACACGCCATCACTGGTTACAAACATACCCCAGGGGGTACATCAACAGCTGGTTCCAGGGGGTACGTTTATAGATGTTCACTTAAAAAATGTAACACATGGTAACATAGTAAATAGTTACATCACGTATCTATATATCTTCATATAGCTTTACATATATTATGCCGCTGGTCAAAAAAATCGACGGCTAGAAAGAGAGGAATCCAATTAGGCCGTTGCAGACAATCCTATTAGATTTGATTTCTTGAACAACTCTGTTTACTCCGGTAGTCATTCCGAACTAAAACCTCCTTCAGAATAATAGGATATTAGATAGAGAGAGAGAGAGAGAGAGAGAGAGAGAGAGAGAGAGAGAGAGAGAGAGAGAGACACTATGCATCATCCACCCCCCCCCCCCCCATTTTTCAACCGATTAGTCGTGGGGGGGTTATGTTCTGCGGTGGATAACCTTGCGACGCAGCGACGACAGAGGTTGAAGCGGGCTCTGCTTGGGCTCCTCGGTGTTCCAGAGAAGGGAAACACACCATTACCAGGGCAGCAGACGGGAACGGGCTGGAGGGCGCCTGTCTCTGTAAGCGGCCGTGGAT
>NC_082391.1:15163874-15226374 GCF_031168955.1 Gadus macrocephalus | reverse complement strand
AACCGGGGCTTGATGTTGTTTTGATCACGGATTTCTTGTTGTGGCTGTTGCTCTCGCACGTTCCAACTTCTCAGACCGGGCTCCAGGATGTTCCCAGAAGCCCAGGGGGCTCACGTTTGGGCAGCTAAGACAGGAGATTTAGCAGGGCTGTCAAACCCAGCCCACTGTGACACTGACTGCTTCTACCTATACCCGCAGCCAGCTATGATGTGACCGAGGTCTGGACCTCTGTTGATTTGTTTCAAACCTATATGCAACTGTATACAAAATCAGTTGTAAGCAATTGTAAAGAAAAGTCAGTTGTAATCAATCGGTTGAGGACTTCTCCGAGAACCCCTCCGAGACCTCCCCCCCATATTTTTCCAACCCTGGCTTCTACCTATTGTGTCATTCATCATTAACAAAAAACAAACGAAAAAAGGAAACTACCGACTGATTCCAAAGGCTCCCAAGCATGAAACATCCTCTCAATGTTGCCATTGTCAAATAAGAGTAGAATTGGACTAGAATTAAACTACTAGTCAACTCATAGGCTGAGGTTTGGCTTTGCATCATGGTGGTTGATTTGCCGACCAAACCTTGACATTTCTGGAGGGCAGAGGGTTTGACCCCCCCCAAAAAGGGCTAGTTTCCCTTGAACTTTAACCACACCAATGGATTCTCACGATAGATCTGGACAAGCTACCTGGAGACATGGTGAGGGTCATCCAGGCTCTCCCTGCTGACGCTGTACCCCCAGATGTAGTCTTGAGATGGCTGACGGACGTCCCTGACATAACCAAGTGGATTCATCCAGAGCCATTCTTACTATACAGAAGCAAATCGTTTTTTATCTATAACGTTTTTCTTATCCTAATGAAAAACAAATGCTATCTCAGAAAATGTAATTTATCTTTTAGATTGAAAATGCATATAAAAATAGCTCACATTAAACTTTTAGTCAGCCATGCATATCCACTAGTGCATGCAAGGCATTCGGCAAGAATTTATTCCTTCCTCTTTCCCTACTATAATGTGTTGTCAAGCAGTAAAGCACTATTTTTTTCTTCTCCTTAAGCCTCTGTGGTGTTCTCATTCCCCAGTAGATCAGCAATGTTAGAAAAAAAACAAGAGCACTAAGTATAACTCTCTAAAGTAAGTTTATACATATTGATAGATGGATAAATAACAAAGGTGTTGTGTGAAGAGAAGCCACTTGTAAGATTACCTTTCATGTCCCTGTTTGACATGCAAATGTCTAGAATACCATTCATAGCACAAATGATTTAGGAGATTCCTATGGTTTATTGGAAGTGAGTGCAAACTGGGAGGTGTTGCGATTTTGGAATGATATTAATTAATTATATATTATTAATGATACAATACGATCCGTGCTATATCTCAACAAGTTCAACAATTAAATGAGTTTCAAATGTGACAACAAGGTTGTTAAAAAAATATTCTGTCCATATTTATTCCCTTATTGAAATATTTCACCAAACTTTCTCAAGTGTCACAGCGCTTTTCACTTAAAATGTTTCCTTTAAACCCATCATCTGGCAACTACTCAAAGTCTTTTTGGGCGCTGCTACACAAATGCAGTGATTTAAAAGATGAATTAAGAGTAACCTGTATATGACATCCACTTTCATGCTCAACCCCTGTGTCTTACACCTTGAATATTAACATCACTCTCTAGCCATGGCTCAATCACACCACAGGAGGATCTCAGATCCAGGCAGTTTTCTGCCTCCCCGTTTGATGCCAGGAGGCTTATTGGGCTTGATGCACCTTTGAAGCAATTGAAACTGGACGACTGGATGGTGTACTCGCAGTGTGAGAGAGAGAGGAGGAGGAGGAGGAGGAGGAGGAGGAGGAGGAGGAGGAGGAGGAGGAGGAGGAGGAGGAGGAGGTATGAGTTGCCTCAACCTTTGTTCGAGTTGTTTGCTTCAATTCGACTTTTATCAAGCGATCACGCCAGTGGGAGCGGTGTTAAACATCTGAAGTCCCGTGTCAGGTTCTGTTACTGGCCAAGGCCAGTGCAGGCTCAATGCCCTCCTCTCCACCTCCGCCATGGACACGACTCCTGGGAAGTATGACGACGTGCGCCAATCTGGCAGATCACTCAATTGAGCATTTTAGTTTCAGTTAGAAAGCCAAGTTTAAGACCAAGGCCTTCTTTTGAGTACTGCCACCCGGCACCCAGCTTTTGTTCAGCCCTGGATGGTGTCTCCAATCGTTTTTTAGTAGTGTCTTTAGAGCGATCGAAGTCTAGGTTTCTTCTGAAGAAGACCCACTTACACCTCAGAATTGTGTCGGGATTGCGAGTTGAGTTTTGGTGATTTTTCCGACAGCTTGTCCGATGTGCCGTGTCTAAGATGTGTGTGTTACGACCACTAACGATGTTGGCTCTGATTGGCTCACAGATGGTGTTTATTTCAGTACTTTGATCGGGTTGTTTAGTCGGCGTGTGAGGGGGGGCTTCCAAGTTTTTCCAATTATGCTGTTAAATGGAGACACAAAATCAACATGTGATTTAAAACAATGGCGTTTACAGCAGAAAAAAAGACTTCATTATTTAATTAGCTCACAAAACAAGCTTTGCTAACAAGACATCGACTGGAGATTGTCTCACATCAATTACGGCAGATTGCTACATAGCCCCATAAAAATCTAACAACGTGTCAAATACATCATCGAATATTTGCAGCCAGACATTTTCATGACGCATTCATGGAAATTGTCACCTTTGGACACCTTTTGGGATCAGAAGGCGAATTAAAGTGGAGACAATTAACTTAAAGGGGTTTATTTCAATATGCATAACCGTCATCCAGTCTCCACCTCGTTCATTGAACTCAGCATACCGCATGTGTCACTCCCAGGGCAACTTGTTTAGAGTAATGTGTGGGGGAAAGGGAGAGGGAGAGGGGGGTGGAGAGAGAGAATGAGAGAGAGGCGGATAGAAAGAGAAAGAGAGGGGTGTAATGGGGGCAAGGGGCGAAGACGTTGGTTAAGGTTTTCATCAGTAAAAGTGGCCATCAGTCATTGTGATGGAAGGTCTGGCTCCGCCCACTATTGAAAGGGTGTGTTGAGTGACAGCTGCAGCTGGCAGACATTACGGCCTTGGCCCCGCACCGCGGACCCCAAAGCAGAAGGTTAACACTTCATCACTATGCAAATGGAGGTGGGAGGGTTGTACACGGGGCTACTGTTATGAAAATTATAACCTCTCTCTTTAACCCCTAAAAAATATCCTCATAAAGGCAACACTTTCACTGAAAAAGTTTTTGTCATTCGCCACTCACTAGAATTTTGGTCAGATGTGGCATAACTCAAATATTAAAATGTGACAAAGTTTGACATAATGTCTGCCAAACCTTCCCTTGCGAAAAATATGCTTAATTTCAAAAATGTTAAACGTTTAAAGAAAAATACATTTCGATGTAAAAAGGCCAGATAGCTAGTGAGTCACGGTAAGAGGAGTTTGCGGGGAGTGTGTTATGATTGAAAGATTACGTGCCACCTGAAGTGGGCCATCAATGAGCCATGCCCTTGAAAAGAACCACAGCATATGGTCCATTGTAGCGCTCAAGTCTGCAATCTTCTTCCAAGGAGAACAATAGGGTCGGTCTGCTTCCTAGCTGGCTGGCGTTTGCCGCAGGAAGCCGGCACTTTCACTGGGGGGGATAAAAAAGTGATGTGTCATGCACTCACCCCCTTAGCGAGCGAAGGACGATAGGCTGATAAGTTAATTGTGACCATTACAAACCAATACTGAATGCTTTCATAATGTCACTATTTTCAGACAGAGATAAAGGGGCCTTTTGTAGCTTGACATTGAGCCTGAACTTGGCAGGCCATCACACTGGCACAAGAGTACCCCCCCCCCCCCCCCCCACCTCCATCCTCCACTCGTTACACAAAAAAATTATGTTTCATCCGACCCAGAGTATAACATAATCACACAGCACACATGAACCATGTCAAAGTTTTCTGACGTTTTGATCGAAGCCGCTTTGCATATTAAAGAGAGACTTTTATAATTCTCCTCCTCATTAGCCAATACACGTCGCTTCTACCCCTTACCACCCAAGAAATGTTTGAAAATGTCTGCATTAGAATAAAGAGGAAAAAAGGGCTCTGTTGGAGTACTTGGAGGTCTGGTATTAAATAGTTTAAAAAAAGACAAGAAGCCTCGTAGACAAACGATACGAATGAATAATGGAAGCGGCTTCTTGTGTCTGGCCTTGGGGCTTTTACCCAAGCTTAATAGCCTCAGAACGTGCCTATAAATTAGGTGGTTATGCTTTACATGTGATGGTTGCGATGCGGGGGTGTATCTCCCAGTTCTATAATAAGAATCCGAGCATTATTATATGTCAGGGTATAGGGTTAAACCTTAGCCTAACCCTATTTAATAATTAAGTTAACATAACACCATTAGTAAATCGAATCCCTTTAGTAAATGATTACTTGACACTCAACATACTGTTAATTAACTGTCCGTTAATTGTAAGTGAATGCTTATTATTGCGTGGACTTATTTTCATTAATGGTAAATCAATGTAAGTTAATGTAACGCATATTGTTACCAATATGAATGCACATGTTGATGCCTTCATTTCTAGTATATTTTTGCCTATAAAGCCACAATTGTGACCTTCCTTTCTCATTATAATTGAAATACATGAAGAATGAAGGCAGAGGGATTGGGTGGCAATCACATATCACATTTCCATATTTGCTCTTGGCCTGCACCTACACGGGGGGACGGGCTCGTTGGAGCCGTCCTCGCTGGGCAAGTTGGGAAACAAGTGTGAATTAGACACATAAATTACAACACGCTGTAATTGGCTAAGAGGCTAGGGTCAACATCTAAACATATGCAATGTGTGTGACTGAGTGTCCATTAAGATGTGATGGCTGGGTTGCAATTATCATTGTTGAAAGGATATGGTATATCCTATGAGCTGTTGGGAAGCTCAAGCACATGCAAGACCAACTCTGTGAGTTGGTTTATTGGTGTATCCCCTGGTAAATTGTCTCATACATTGCATATTTTAGATGGTACTAAACTTCAGTTGACAGCACCATTTGTCTCATGTAGGCTTCTCCATGGGTATGTGTGTGTGTGCGCACGTGTGTGTGTGTGTGTGTGTGTGTGTGTGTGTGCGTGATTATATACAGTGTTATTTTCTGTGTAGATTCAAAAATCCCCCCTTCTCCCTCAGCCCTGCATGACTAGAAGTTTAATTTAAACTGTGCACGTTTGTTTCTTGCACTTGTATATGCCCACAGCCTTGGTCCCTGTCAGTATGTGTGCTTGTGTGTGCGTTTTCATGCAAGTGTGTGTGTGTGTGTGTGTGTGTGTGTCTGTGTGTGTGTGTCTGTGTCTGTTTCTGTGTGATTGTGTGTGGGTGTGTGTGTGAGTTTGAGAGGGTGGGATTGTGTGTGTGTGTGAGTGTGAGAGTATGTGTCTATGTTGAAGTATGTTTGTCTGTGTGTATGTGTGTGTGTGTGTGTGTGTGTGTGTGTGTGTGTGTGTGTGTGTGTGTGTGTGTGTCTTGGCAGCGGACCCAGGGTAGTTTGACCGCTTCAGCCTGCCAGTGTTATAAACCTCAGGTGGTTTCAAAATCCAGTGGAACTGAGCCAAAAAGGACTTCTGCAGCACACAAATACGCACACAAACACACACACACACACACACACACACACACACACACACACACACACACACACACACACACACACACACACACACACACACACACACACTCGCTGAGCAACACTTCAAAATACACATACACACACACACACACACACATACACACACACCAATGATCTAACATTTCAAGGACTGAATCAACAAATGCAAACCAATTCGCGAGCCCCGAAAAACAGCATGGCTTAATCCTGGAGCCTCTATCTTGGATAATGGTCACAGAGCAGTGTACTTGATGCGGGTTATCGAACGCAATCACCGCCTCCATCACATGCCTCCAACCGTAATCTACGACCAGCTCGCACCTCACGGCGGCCCGGCCACGTGGGATAACGCCAGCCCATCTTGGGAGATGTGAAGCGGAAGACAGGGTGTTTGGAGACTATAGGGTGAGGTATTGCGTGGTGCAGATGTTTCCCTTCCCTTTCCCCGCGCACCCCCCCCCCCCCCCCCCCGGTGGAAGCTGACCCTCCGAGCACTAATGGAGGTCCTTGTTATTGCAGCTTGTCAGGATGGCCGCCACATACTGCTGCGGTTCTCCGGCGATGGCGGGCCGATTCGCATTAAGAGGGATGTTTGTTAACTTAAGTGGGAGAGGGTTGGGTGGTTGAATCGAACACATCCACACAGACTCCATGAAGGGGACTAATTATAGGAGGCAGCCATTGAAGGGGCTGATTGGTGCTCCGTATCAATTTACCAATTCATTCAACAATGTATATACTGTAGCGTGGGTCTAGACTGGCCTTGACCTGTTGATGCATTGTTGTTTTAATGAGGCACTAATTTATACTGGCACTACCATTATATCAGCTTTGTTGTTGACACTGGCAGCCATTGTGTGTGTGTGTGTGTGTGCGTGCATGCGCGCAAGCGTGTGTGTGTGTGTGTGTGTGCGTGCATGCGTGCAAGCGTGTGTGTGTGTGTGTGTGTAGAGTTCGGTTTCCATTAGACGTCGCTCTGCCCTTTCAAATCACTTGTGCATTCAGGGAAGTTATTTGCTCAGAGGGACCTGATGTTGTCAAAGAGAAGCGATTGTTATCAGAGACCTGCATGGTGTCCGTTCTTCAAATAACCTATTGTAGAGCGAGAGCAAGGGTAAGATACCTTGTTTGTGCCTTTCTCTTGCTCAACAGCCACCCAGGTCAATAGAGGTGTGTGTGTTTGTTGGTGGGAGAGAGCCAGCTTTAGGTGTCGCCTGTGCTTCACACTTAACTTTTCCAATCGCTTACATTTGCATCACATTTCCACAAAAGCAGCCTAATGCCCATATCGCTATGTGGACCATGTTGCTTTGAATCTGACTCTGTCTCTCCATCCTATGCCAGACGGCCACCGTCGCCTTCTGAATGTGATGTAGTTGTCAAGGTAACCCACCCAGTTCCTCAGAGTACAACTAAAAGTCTCTCTGGGATGCTGTTCGGGAGGTCGGACTGCGTTGGAATTGCGGCCGACGTATAGTGTGGTGCCAATACTTATTCTACATCTCGTATTGATTATTGAACGTAAAAATCAAAGAAGACCGGTCAGTGAGTCTTTAAATTTGTAAAGAAGCCTATCGGCTGTCCGGTGGGGAGATAAAGTGCTGTAAAGCACGCTACGGTTCTGTGTGGAGTACGTGCGTGTGTGTGTCCGCGTACCCCTCCGGCCGGGGGGTTTATGTCATCCATCCTGGTCCCCCGCAGTCCGTCCGGCCCCTGGGGGGGGGGGCTTACGTGTCCACTGACTTCATTAGGGCTCCCCTTCCACCTTCGCTGAAGTGCAGGGGCCATTAAGCAGGCGCGCCCGGGTAACTGATCAGCTAATCTGCCCGTGATTTATGTGGCATGGGAGAGGCAGAGTGCTGGATGGAGACTCGGAAGGCATTGATTACGGACATGGTTAATTGGCTAAACCCACTGGTACATTGAGAGAGGCTTATTGGAAATGTCAAATCAAGTGACTCATTTGCATTCATGATGTATGGTGTCGGTTCCGTCTTCTTGCCCAGGCTGCGAAAACTGTCGTAGGCAGCCACAAAGGCCTGGGCCTTTCTATTTGCATCTGGCCCATCTGTCGGCGCTAAGGCCTTGGTTTGGAGGAGGCTAGATCGTTTTTACCTCCCCCCCAAATAATATAAACTTGATATATATATAATATAAATAAGATAAACTTGAAGGACGGCAAAAGGCTCCTCATCTGGTGTCCGGACCCGAGTCAATACAAGAGGATAGGGAGTGATTCGGCCCAGTATAAGAGTATGTTTGTTTTTTTGACAAGGATGAAACTGTGTTTTTTTATGTTTGTCATTCTTGTGTGTGTGTGTGTGTGTGTGTGCGTCAAATCATCTTAATTGATTGTCCTGGATATTCCTTGTTTGACTAAAACACGTTTTTTGCCAATGACACATGTCCCAGTACATGTTGGATTGAAAAGATAGGAAAAAATGCAAAACATAAATAAATAACATTTAAATAACCGTAAAAAAGACATGGGCAGAAGGAGACTTCTTGAAAAAAAAAATCCTTTCATAAAATGCCTGTATTTTCTGACGGTGTGCAGCATTGTTCCCACTGTCAGATACATCTGTTTTTCCAGGAATCTTGGGGAGTTAGGAGAAGTATTAAAGGCAACAATGGCAGGTCCTCTGACAAAACCTCAAAACCTTGCCAACACCTCATGATTTTCACGTCAATTGCATGTGAGGCCTAACAATTGTATGCTGAATGAACACAACACCAGAAAATGGTGTTACTATACCATTTCTGCTTCTCAACCGCGAGGTGAATACATACACAAGTTTGTTATTGGTATAGCCCCAATAAAGGCTTGTTCATAATAACAACCTAATACAATTCTTACAAAAAGAGGGGTTTATTTCACAAGACCTGTTTTTTCCCTAAGACACCATACTGAGTTCGGGAGATCAGGCAATCCAAAGCATAAGAGGGAGAGACACTGAACGGACCACGCACCAGGCGGTAGGACTCAGTGGATCTCCTAAACTATCACAAACCAAACTAAAGTCTAGACTAAGAAATAAAGCTGTTATATCATGACTGCGGACCTGCTTCCCTTAGCAATATGACAAAGAGAACCAACAGCTCTGGGGCGACACCAGCCATTATCAACCGCTGTGTGCTTTCCTCCACCTGGCTTCACAGGCCCGCCACGACCATATGATGGACGTCAGCCACAGGTACCTGGGCGGACCTAGAGAGAGAGACAGGTAGAGAGAGAGACAGGTCGAGGGAGACAGGTAGAGGGAGACAAAGCAAAGGGAACGCACAGCAGGAGAGCAGAGCAATTAGGTTAAGTGCTCATGAGCACCTTTTCATGAGCACAATGATGAACGGGTTTGATAGAAATCTGTTCTATTTTTTTACCGTAAAAGTGTTGCTATGGATAATATCAATCAGGGTATGTGCCGTTCCAATATTTTTGATAGGGTCAGATAACGGCCAAGACCGCTGGATTGGATATCAAAAATAAAAAAGGTTATAATCCGATCTGTTGTTCCCCCTGAAACCTGTGGCTGACACTTGTAGCCCCCCACAAGACAGAAGTAGTAGCTGGGTGGTTCGAGAGTCAGAACAGTTGTAATTATTTATCCAGCAAAAAATGATGGCTCCCTATCATCAGATACAGAGCATTATCAGACCTGAAATACAAAAAGTCCTTTTGCGTCAGTATCCGTGTTAAGGTTCCCATTGTTGGAGAAGGTGAAGGAGGACTATCTTGTCTGATTGACGGATCCACCCCAGTATCTGACTGCACACATCTCCCGCACTAGTGCTCGGTATCTCCTGGGTATACTATGTGTACATTGTACATTCAACACATATCTCCCGGCCCAAGGCCTCTGCCACTCTGTTTTGTACAGCCAGTGCAGATCCCATCTTAAATGAGAACTAACGGAGTACTGCTTCAATGGATTTATGATTGTCATCTCCAAGAGGTTTGGCCCACATGCCGCCGTTGTGCCAGACGCCTGTGTGCTATTGAGTCACTGAACACTGCACACGTCCACTTATGGTCCTTTGAATATTAATGCACCATAATTGATTGTACATTTCTATATATACATGTAATCTAGGCCCAGCAGTGAAGATTTATTTATCTCTTTAAAATGAAGTGTGTAACCGAACTACTGGGCAAAGCAATCTTTTAAAAGCCTGTACTTAAATCCGGACTCTGATTGAATTGCGTGTTCCTTTCACCCTGACCCGAGTGCTTTACATGTGAACGACACGGAAAGAACACAACAAAAAAAATAAAATAAATAAAAGCAGAATGAAACCAAAGAGAAAAAGAGAGATAAATGCAAGCCAAATGCTAGATGCGGAAGTCTCCCATTCCACCTGCGTCATTCCTTAAGGGCTGATTATGGTTCCACGTCGACGCAACGCAAGGACCACGCAGACGCTTCGACGCAGTCCTGAACCTGTTTTGGTTCTGGGTCAGGTTTTAGTGAGCGGACCAATCACAGCCCTTGCTGCTGCGTCCATAATCAGCCCTTAATTGTCGTTTTTTTGACAAGGATGAAACTGTGTTTTTTTATGTTTGTCATTCTTGTGTGTGTGTGTGTGTGTGTGTGCGTCAAATCATCTTAATTGATTGTCCTGGATATTCCTTGTTTGACTAAAACACGTTTTTTGCCAATGACACATGTCCCAGTACATGTTGGATTGAAAAGATAGGAAAAAATGCAAAACATAAATAAATAACATTTAAATAACCGTAAAAAAGACATGGGCAGAAGGAGACTTCTTGAAAAAAAAAATCCTTTCATAAAATGCCTGTATTTTCTGACGGTGTGCAGCATTGTTCCCACTGTCAGATACATCTGTTTTTCCAGGAATCTTGGGGAGTTAGGAGAAGTATTAAAGGCAACAATGGCAGGTCCTCTGACAAAACCTCAAAACCTTGCCAACACCTCATGATTTTCACGTCAATTGCATGTGAGGCCTAACAATTGTATGCTGAATGAACACAACACCAGAAAATGGTGTTACTATACCATTTCTGCTTCTCAACCGCGAGGTGAATACATACACAAGTTTGTTATTGGTATAGCCCCAATAAAGGCTTGTTCATAATAACAACCTAATACAATTCTTACAAAAAGAGGGGTTTATTTCACAAGACCTGTTTTTTCCCTAAGACACCATACTGAGTTCGGGAGATCAGGCAATCCAAAGCATAAGAGGGAGAGACACTGAACGGACCACGCACCAGGCGGTAGGACTCAGTGGATCTCCTAAACTATCACAAACCAAACTAAAGTCTAGACTAAGAAATAAAGCTGTTATATCATGACTGCGGACCTGCTTCCCTTAGCAATATGACAAAGAGAACCAACAGCTCTGGGGCGACACCAGCCATTATCAACCGCTGTGTGCTTTCCTCCACCTGGCTTCACAGGCCCGCCACGACCATATGATGGACGTCAGCCACAGGTACCTGGGCGGACCTAGAGAGAGAGACAGGTAGAGAGAGAGACAGGTCGAGGGAGACAGGTAGAGGGAGACAAAGCAAAGGGAACGCACAGCAGGAGAGCAGAGCAATTAGGTTAAGTGCTCATGAGCACCTTTTCATGAGCACAATGATGAACGGGTTTGATAGAAATCTGTTCTATTTTTTTACCGTAAAAGTGTTGCTATGGATAATATCAATCAGGGTATGTGCCGTTCCAATATTTTTGATAGGGTCAGATAACGGCCAAGACCGCTGGATTGGATATCAAAAATAAAAAAGGTTATAATCCGATCTGTTGTTCCCCCTGAAACCTGTGGCTGACACTTGTAGCCCCCCACAAGACAGAAGTAGTAGCTGGGTGGTTCGAGAGTCAGAACAGTTGTAATTATTTATCCAGCAAAAAATGATGGCTCCCTATCATCAGATACAGAGCATTATCAGACCTGAAATACAAAAAGTCCTTTTGCGTCAGTATCCGTGTTAAGGTTCCCATTGTTGGAGAAGGTGAAGGAGGACTATCTTGTCTGATTGACGGATCCACCCCAGTATCTGACTGCACACATCTCCCGCACTAGTGCTCGGTATCTCCTGGGTATACTATGTGTACATTGTACATTCAACACATATCTCCCGGCCCAAGGCCTCTGCCACTCTGTTTTGTACAGCCAGTGCAGATCCCATCTTAAATGAGAACTAACGGAGTACTGCTTCAATGGATTTATGATTGTCATCTCCAAGAGGTTTGGCCCACATGCCGCCGTTGTGCCAGACGCCTGTGTGCTATTGAGTCACTGAACACTGCACACGTCCACTTATGGTCCTTTGAATATTAATGCACCATAATTGATTGTACATTTCTATATATACATGTAATCTAGGCCCAGCAGTGAAGATTTATTTATCTCTTTAAAATGAAGTGTGTAACCGAACTACTGGGCAAAGCAATCTTTTAAAAGCCTGTACTTAAATCCGGACTCTGATTGAATTGCGTGTTCCTTTCACCCTGACCCGAGTGCTTTACATGTGAACGACACGGAAAGAACACAACAAAAAAAATAAAATAAATAAAAGCAGAATGAAACCAAAGAGAAAAAGAGAGATAAATGCAAGCCAAATGCTAGATGAGGAAGTCTCCCATTCCACCTGCGTCATTCCTTAAGGGCTGATTATGGTTCCACGTCGACGCAACGCAAGGACCACGCAGACGCTTCGACGCAGTCCTGAACCTGTTTTGGTTCTGGGTCAGGTTTTAGTGAGCGGACCAATCACAGCCCTTGCTGCTGCGTCCATAATCAGCCCTTAATTGTCGTTACCCCCCCCCCCCCCCCCCCCCATTGCTCCCACAGCTCTGACGGAGGTGGTGCTGGCCAGCCAGGACTGCCTGGTGGCGGGGGACACGTGCTCCAGCGACGAGACGTGCAGCCCCCGCCTGAGGACCCTGCGCCAGTGCGTGGCTGGCAACGGCAACATGAAGCTGGGCCCCGGGGCCAGGAGCCAGTGTGCCAACGCCGTGTCGGCACTCCTGTCCAGCCCGCTGCACGGCTGCCAGTGCAAGAGGGGCATGAAGAAGGAGAAGAACTGCCTCAGCATCTACTGGAGCTTGCATCAGTCCTTCATCCACGGTCAGTGTTGCGGCAGCGTCTGGAGCTCTGTTGTAATACCGTAGATGGAGACGAAAATACACAGGCAACGCCTGAGTACTCGCAGGAGAGCGTGAGGTGTTTTTTGCGAGGAAAAAAAGTTGAGTGTAAGATGGGGATGACTGTATGTGGAGTGTGACATGGGGGTTGATTCTTAGTTGACTCTGACATGGGGGTGCGGTGGGGGGGGGTCGCTGTTGTAGCCTGTGGCTCCTCCGATTCCTACGTCAGGTTCCATCGCTCAAGCTCTCTTCCCCGTGCGCTCTGATTGGCTGCTTTGACCTCCAGTTACTAGAAACAGTAAAGTTAAGTTCAGATCATATTTGGCTATAGCGAGGGAAATTCAGTCCATCAGCAGGGCGTTCGTAAATAGAGGCTTCAGGATTAAGCCATTCTGTTTTTCGGGGCTTGCGAATTGGTTTGCATTTGTTGATTCAGTCCTTGAAATGTTACATCATAAACATCTCAAAAGCAGAAATTACGAAAACATTACAAATACAAATTCATACATTCAACGCTGTAAGGCAAGAAATATATACTCAAACCAAAAAGTCTCTCCCACACAACCTTGAGTATGCACAAAAAGAACATGAATGTGAAGCAGCTCGGCTGATTGACTTCGATTGACGTGGTTACACCGGGCTTGGAGGAATGGTTGCTTTTCATTTCCACGATGAGGATCTGATTGCCTTTGTTTGATTGTTGTCCTCTAGGTCTGAACCTGGTGGAGAGCTACCCCTACGAGGCGGTGGAGCGGGACTATGACTACGTTCGCCTGGCCTCCATCACTGCAGGCAAGCCCATTGACTTTCATTCAAATTCATTTTATTTTTACTTTTTATTTGGTTTTAGGAAACTTCAAGGTTTCAAAGCTGTTTGTCATCTGTGGAAGACAACGCCATGTCAAATAATAATACCAACACAAATAAAAAGATTCCTGCGAGTACTTCTGCACGTTGATCACTGGTACGGCGGTCATCGGCGGACAGGAAGTGCTCCGGTTTATAGCACCTCCAGTGGCCGGTGGTTACAAGGGCAGCTATCGAAGGCAGTGTGTTCACATGTACGGAAACAAACTCCTAACGTAGATACTAGTTAAGTGATTCCCACTAATCGCCAATTCTTTTGGTAATTTGTCGCCGATAACGGGGACAAGATTGCTTTAACTACACTGTGTCTGAGACTAGCAGCAGCAGCAGCAGAAGCCTTGTGATAGGAACCCTCGACGAGCCACTGAAATCTCAGCAGACGCAATGTAACTCCAGCTCGTCACTTCTAATCAGGCGATGGATATGTTTGATGCTTATGCGAATTATGCGAATTGATACTTAGTTGGAACTTAATGTACAAGTTCTTACATCTCTCTCTCTCTCTATTGCCTGTTTGAGCAAACATGTTAACCGCTCAGACAGAATGAAATAGCGTCATCGCTATAAAAATAAGCAGAAGACAATATCATCTGTGACCTCGACGACAGCGCAATTACTCTTTTTATCTTACATATTTTCACTCTCTCTTTCCTGCTCTCTTCATCTTTCTCTCTCTCTCTCTCTCTCTCGCCATCTCTCTCACTCTTTCTCTCTCTCTCTCTCTCTCTCCATCTCTCTCTCTCTCTCTGCCTCTCTCTCTCTCTCTCTCCCCCTCTCTCCATCTCTCTCCATCTCTCTCTCTCTCTCTCTCTCTCTCTCTCTCTCTCTCTTGCTCTCTCATTCTCCATCTCTCTCTCCATCTCCCTCTGTCCATCTCAATCTCTCTCCGTCTCTCTTTCCCACCTTTCATCCCGCCCTCGTCGCCGCAACAGACTCCGAGGTTGGCATGGCGACGGTGAACCGTTGCCTGGACGCGGCCAAGGCTTGCAACGTGGACGACCTGTGCCAGAAGCTGCGCACCGACTACGTGTCGGCCTGCATCAAGCCCTCCGCCAAGTCAGGCCTGTGCAACCGCTCCAAGTGCAACAAGGCCCTGCGCCGCTTCTTCGACCGGGTGCCCGGAGACTACACCCACGAGCTGCTCTTCTGCCCCTGCACCGACACGGCGTGTGCGGAGCGCCGGCGGCAGACAATCGTGCCCGGGTGCAGCTACGAGGGCCGCGAGCGGCCCAGCTGCCTCACCCAGATGCGCATCTGCAGGGCGGACTATGTGTGCAGGTGAGGGGGGGGCGGCGGGAAAGGACTGGGACCCCTGGTTCTCAATTTAAAGGTGGCCTATTATACCACCAGGTATGACTATAATATAATTAATATAATAATACAATATTTTATTTAATACCCCTTTGCTTAAAGGTGACATATTATACCACCTGCTGTGGGTGTGCCATTACAAGCCGTTTTGAAAATCTGCCTCTTCTGACATCACAAATGGGCGTGTCCACCTGGATCTACAGCATAATGGATAGATGAGCAAGATTTGCTACAGTCCACTGGGTAGGCTGGTAGCCGGATCTATCCAGCAAACATCTAGGTAGACACGCCCACTTGTGAGGCAGATTTTCAAAACGGCTTGTAATGGCTGATCACACCTGACGGTATAATATGGGACCTTTAAGCAATGGGATATTATAGTGATTCCTCAGTAAGCCTAGATTAAAGGGGGTTATGCAATGTCGCAGACCGGTGTAGGTTGTGGGGGAGAGTAACGGATTGTTCTAATATAATTGTAATTCTTAATGTCCTTTTTGGCTTTAAGGGGCCGGCTTCGGTAATTTCCCTTGATAGGTCAAATCAGCCCCCGAATAAAACTGTGTTCAAGTTCTTTCTCTGGCGTTCTTCCCGACGATTACTCGCATGGTGAATTTACATGGAATTACATATTGAGTTATCATCGGTCTGGTATTATGGCCTATTGAAACCAAGCAAACATCCGATCAATCAATGGAATGGCCCTTTGTTTTAGCCTGCAGCTTCCTCCCGCCATTGGTTAGAAGGCCCTGGAGAGCCTCTTGGAATAACACATTAAATATTTAGCGCGGATAAGGGGGCCAGATGGATCAGAGTTATCGCTCTCTGCTATCTCTGGTCACGACTATTATTTTTCACGGGCCCATTACACTTGGAGGCCTTCGCTAATGATCCAGCACCTGGGGAGGTGGGGGTTGAATTACAATACTCTCTTTCTATCACTATCGCATTAGAGTCTTCACTCCCGCCAACGTTGCCCAACCCTCCCCCAGCTCTCAATCTTGACCAATAGGAACAGGCGATAGGACTACAAGTAAAACTCTTGAATAACCGACCTTCCGTTGGCTGACCCGGCTAACCCGATATGTGGATGTGTTGCCTTTATTTCCACCCTTTTCTTTCCTAGATCTCGTCTGGCACAGTTCCAGTACGACTGCCAACCCTCCCAGTCTTCTGCAAATGGCTGCAAGCAAGGCAACTACGGAGCCTGTCTCCTCGCCTACACAGGGCTCATAGGTAGGTACTACTGCGCGCCAGAGAGAGTTGAAGGTGTGTTGTGCGTGAGCCAAGGAAGGTGGGGGGAAGTGTGAGCGTGTGTGTGTGTGTGTGTGTGTGTGTGTGTATGTGTGTGTGTGTGTGTCAGCCCCGGAGGGAAATCGTAGCTCGGCAGCGTGTGTCTGTGTGTCCGCGGGGCTTCGGAGAGGGAGAAAGGATTTCGAGAGGATTGAAGGGTGAAACAGAAGTCAGGAATAAATGAAGGAATACGTGGCATGTAAACCCATACGGGCACGGGCATCTGAGGAGTGTGAGTGAACTGAACACTGGCTCTCAGCCTCTCCAGCTAAAAACAGAACAGGTAAAGATGTTCACAGAGAACATCGCTGAAGCCAAAAGACCCAGTTTTGGATTTTCTGCAACAAAACACCCCAAGGGCCCGTCCGTTGCGAGTTTTCAGTCGAGTCCTAGAAAAAAGTAGTGTGTGTGTGTGTGTATGGGGATAAGTCGTTCAAACTGACCAGTCAAGTGTCCTTACCAAACGGCACCATTTTGTTGCCTGAGTTCAGTCCAAGACAAAACAAGCAGCTATTTATTTGACCCACCGTGAGGGGAAAAGAAATGAGAAAGCCATCCTCAACCCCTTAATGCAGCTGAGAATCCTCAAACGCTGCCCGCCGGCACAAACAACCGCTTGGCATTTCCATTCCTGTCTTGTATTTATTAAAGCACTCAAGATCCCACCTCCATCCGTCAGATAGAGGGGAAAGGCCGGCAGAAAGAAAAACAAACGGCCCATGTGACCCAAAAAAACCCACTGAAGAGAACATGTCTTATTCGCGGCTAAAGGGCATCGGAAGTTATGACATATTACACCACAGCACTCTAACGGACACAATCCAAATCAAGGTTTTATTCCTACATTAGGTCATGCATACACAAATTACAATATCCATACATATTTAATAATTGCAATCACCACATGACAGGCCAGTACTAGCTCCTCAAAAGGGATGCATTAAATATTTATCAGGGACTGAGATCCGATTGCTTCCCCCCGGCAGGAAGTTCAGTGACCCCCAACTACTTGGACAACTCAACGTCCAGCGTGGCCCCGTGGTGCTCCTGCTCTGGGCCTGGGAGCCAGGGAGACGAATGCAGCGAGTTCCTGGGCTACTTCACCCACAACGTCTGTCTCCGTGAGTCTCGCCCCCTGTATGCCTGTGTGTCCTCTTTGAAGGAATCCACCAACAGTTCTCTTTTGTTTCAATGCACCAGGGGGGTTGAGTGGTTCTGGCTGGTGGTTCTGGGTTATTTGTCTGGTGTGTTGTATCTTGTTGTGAGTGTGTTTGCCGTGGTGCTTACATTTTTTAGTCATAACTAGAGGCGCGAATGTTGTGTTGGGGTAAGGACGACAACTCCCAGCTGGAAGGTCCTGGGTTTGATCCCACATGTCTGAAGTCTGCTTAAAGTTAGCTTATTTGGCCCGTCTTGTTATTTTACTGTTAAAATGCCACATTTTTGCAAATAATTTTCTTCCTTCCCTTGCAGATGCGCTTCAAACCAAAACGCATCTGTTTGAGAACTGAAACTTATACTGCTGCCACCCACGTTGTGGCCCAACAGTAAAGGGAAGCAGGGAATCAGGCTGTGCGGGAACCCTGCATATTTGGTAGCAAGAGCAATCTGATTTTATTCATCCAGCTCCATCTCTGGTCTTTCTCAAAAAATGTGTTGACAATATCTTATTGTCATTACTCCATCCTGGCGCAAATGAAGATCCATGCAACTGTTAATAAATTAAATCAACAAACATAGAAGTAATTTCCACATCATCATGATGTTTGAATGTTTGTATTCAAATCTGACTTTAGGTTATTAATCTAAAGTCTGACAGCAGGGGAGCCCCAATGTGCTCTCTCTCTCTCTCTCAGTTTCTCTCTCTGTCTCTGTCTCTCTCTCTCTCTCTCTCTCTCTCTCTCTCTCTCTCTCTCTCTCTCTCGATTAAACAGGGCCAGCATTGTCCACTTGAGCAAATCTGTTTACTCTTTGGTAGAACATATAAGGATGTATTAAAAATATTTTGAGCCCAGCATTTGCTTTTTCAAAACAGTTGTTCTTCGTTAAACTTTATTCAATTATTTATAAGCTCAACAAATGAGGAAGGGCAAGGCAAGGGGTACATTTTGTATTTTGTGATTAAACAAAGGAGAAAACTGAAGAAAATTCAGTTTCAAAACAGTCTTCTTAACATTTTTCCTCACCACTATTTGTGAGCCAAGTAGAAATCCTCATATAGGTCTTTCTACTAGTTTTGGCATCAAAGACTAGATTACGTTACTCATGGTGTGGAGTTGGGAAATGTATTATGGGACCGTGATAACATTGGCAGGCAGGGGCAAAGATTCAGTAAGTACAAATGATTCACTCATCCACTGTGACCCAACCCCTGCAATTGCTATTCAATTTTATTTTATTTTATATTTCTTTACTTTATATATACTATTGGAGTGCTATGACTTGTGTTTGGTTCCATCAATGAAATTGTTTTCAACCTTGTTATTTGCGTCCCTCATTAATCTACACTCCTTTCATGGCAACACTTTGGTTCAGGGACTCATCAGTGAGTTTGTGTGCATACGTGTGTCGTCAGTGTCTTTGGTATACGAAATGTTTGGTCTCAGTGCCCCGCCTGCATTTGGCTTTTCCCTGTCATGATAAGCTGAATGTTGTGACCCATTTTCCAGGGAATATACTTTTTGGGGAGTCTGGGGAACTGTATGTGTGTGTGTGTGTGTGTGTGTGTGTGTGCGTGCATGCGTGCGTGTGTATTGCATATGTTTGAGTGCACCTGTGTGTGTGTGTGTGTGTGCGTGTGTGTATGTTTGAGGGCACAAGTGTGTTTGTGTGTGCACGTGCCCGCGCGCGCGCGTGTGGGTGTGTGCATATGTGTGAGCGCACCTGTGTGTGTGCGTGCACGCATGTGTCTGTGTGTCAGTGTGTGTGTGTGTGGTGGCCTTAATCCTTGGTGTGGGTTCTCCTTGGGGCCCCTGTTTAAAAACACAAAGAGAGGTCACATAGTTGTTGGGCGACTGCCGCTGCTCCGTCAGAGAGCTAGTGAGCGCGTTCCCAGGGAGCAGGTGCAGAGTGAGAGGCCTGAAGGGAATGCTTAGTAATCCATTTCTCCATCCCCGCCAACGCCAGGGAGAATGCGTCGATTTGGCTGGCGTCGAAGCGCTACTATCTTGTTTCACTTCGACAAATGGAGGAGGGGAACGAGGCAGTGTCAGATGTTTTAGGGGACATCGTGTGAACGTTAAAATGTACAAAAATAAGATGTGGATAGCTTGGTTGAACAAGAACCTTCATACAGGAAATTATTAAATTAAATATGTTGAATTGGTAAGACTTCACCAACAGGGTAGATAAATGAACTATTAGCTAACAATCAACTCACAGTTATTGGTCTACTAATTTAATCATTTCTGCATTATTTAATGTTTAGGGTTAACCAATATGTGGAAATACCGACCAACCCTTACCCTAAGCCCAACTCCTATGCTTACGCTACAACTAATGTTAATTTATGCTAAATTAATTAACCCTTATAGTCAATTTTCAGCGTTCTTTTTTTTTATTTAATCCAGATGACAATCAGAATTTGGGAGCCTTCAGCCAACTTAAAAAATAAATAATTAAATTGATACAGCCTCTCTGACCCTGTTCTTGTCCTATTGAAATTAGCTGTTTAGCTGAGCCGTCATCAGAAGAGAAGTCGATCCCATTGCAACAAAAATAAAATATATATATGATTTAACTTTGTCTCGGTACACAGGAAATGCCCTCTTAGCTTTTGGAAGCGAACCGGACCTGAATCAGCCAACTCTCAACCAATCGAATGCCTCCATTCCGGGCCAGCGGAGCAAAGAGAGGCAGAGCACCACTTACCCTCCCGAAACCATGGAAACCATGCAGAACATTCTGGAAACAATCATTCCCACACAGGTATTGTCTTGTTTCATATACATCCATAAATCCTGTTTTTTCGCTCCTCCAAGGTAACACTTCTGTAGAAGCACGCACAGAGCCCTCCTCGGTATAACCACCTTCATTTATGTTTGTGCTTTTTCTTCAGGCCGTCGACAATGAACAGATGCAAGGTCACTCCATCCTACCCCCTGACAGCCTCCCAAACTTGTATTCTTCTTCTTCTTCTTCTTCGTCTCGAAGCCCAAGGCCTTGGGCTACCTCCAGCATTCTTCTTCTACTGTTTGCTCATTTGGTTAGTTACGGACACTGAAACCGTCAGAAAAGAACCGTTCTAAAGAACCTTGCCCGTGATATAGGGAGAAGATACAGATGGGAGAGCGAGAAGTGGACCCTCTGACCCGTCTCTCTCTCTCTCTCTCTCTCTCTCTCTCTCTCTCTCTCTCTCTCTCTCTCTCTCTCTCTCTCTCTGTAATATATGTACAGCATATGTATGTATACAAGTGTTTTTTTTTTTTTGTTTCTGTTCCACCTGTCAACATCAGCCTCTCAGCGATTTCAAGACACTACAGCGTGCACGAGAGAGAGGCGGGGAGAGGGGTGAAAAAGAGAGCGAGAGGGGAGAGCAAGGTCGGTTTGTACATTTGAACATTGCTACTGCATTCAACTAAAGCCAGTTGAGGTAAAGGACTGCACCACCACTAACCCGGCGCCAAGCTTCTCAGCCAACATACCATTTCATTTTTTATTCCAATAAGTTCTTATAAAACGTTGGAGCGTGTGTGTGTCTGTGTGTGTGTTTATCGCTTGAACAATTGTGATTGCCTTTGTGGAGATCTGTATTATCTAAACAAAGCTCCTTGCGGGTGATAGTGTATAAGACAGAGAAAAACCTAACAAAAAAAAGTTGGAAAAATACCCGTTTGGAAAATTTGGTTTGGTATGGTTTTGCAACAACAACTGATTCAGGGTCAATACTGAAATAGTTGTTTGGGACTCAGAAACAATTGAGTAGAACAATCAGGGCGCGCACTGAGCATGAAGCTCAACAAGACACTACAGATGTTCCAGAACACTCTGCTGCTGCAGCGGAGATGTGGCGGACCTTTGCAGAAGGACCCAACCGTTATCTGGACCTGTGTCCTCAAAGCTCGCACACCCTCAAGCTGAGTCTACGCCATTCACGGCAGACACAGACCCTCTGGTTGAATCGTTTGGATGGGTGCAGCAACACCACCCAATCCAGCTACGTTATCTGAGTTTCTCTTGTGTTTATTCGCGAAAGGAGGAGAAGATTCCTGTTTTTGTTTCTTTTGTTTGTATCTCATTGTGTACGTGGACGTTTTAAGGACCTGGGATCAATGTGCCATATTTGACGAGCTTCACTTGACCCGCAGAGCGAGGGGAGAACAGCATGCAGCTGGTTGGGGATCACAGTGCTGAAGGAAGCACCATTATCTGTTGGCTGTGGTTGTAAATTACGAACTGCAAAAAAAATAATTGGTTCAAGTACCGCAAATAAAGGTTTTAAGATCATGATGGCTTTACATTAACTTCTTTTGACCTCGGCAGCAATCATGTTGCTCCCCCTCTTCTGGGTTTTTAATTGCCACTTTTTGAATGTTGAACACCCACTCATTGGTCTAGTTGAAGGAGTTGGACTGTGACGCTTAAAAGTGTGTTTTCCACAAAGTTTATTTTTATGAAAAATACATCTGCACTGACGATACAGCCAGCTGAGGTAAAAGGGCACACCAACTGGTGTTTGTTGGTGTTTGTTTGTTGGCTTTTTTACCAAATCGACTTAAACAATTCAATAAGAAACTCATGGTCGACATTTGGTTTTCATCAATGAATAAAGATCCAGTGATACAAATACATTATGTATCTCATCATTAAAACAATGGAAGTAAAAAAGGCCAAAACCTTTTCACTGTGGGCCCATGGTAAAAGAAATACATATAAATAATATATATCTGTCAATCCACTTTGCCATTGCTTTCCTTAACCTAACCTCAAACCCAATTCAATCATGCACATCTGGATGCAATTAACTCCCAAAATAAGCAGAGGAAAAGAAAAAAAAAATGAACTCCCACACAAAATAAGCATAATGGATACGAATGCTCTTGTCGGGGTTCAACGTGTGCTGTGCTGCATTTTAAATCATTGAACAGAACGTTGCCTTGGAAAGAGGCGATGCAATGAGAAAATAAACAAGGTGTCCACACCCAAGGGGTAAGGTGGTGGTATGTGTGTGTGGGGGGGATGGTGTGTGTGGGGAGAGGTGGTGTTTGTGTGAGGGGGGTGTATCATTCCATTTCTGAACATGGGAGACAAGGAGCCTTGAAAGCGTAGGCTACCTTGATATGGTCATGGACACCACATGTTGTTTCCATCGACTGGGTTCAACCATAGTTGGCAAGGTAGCTGCTCTTGGAATCTCTTTGGAGGGTTGGATTTTCAAAGTAAAAGACCACAGGGAGAGGCAGTGCTTCCTTCACTCTTGAAATAATGATAATAGAAATAACAAGTGGTGGTGAATTTTAATAATTTGCATACTGTCTGCCTATTGTATAGGTTTAACCATATATGATACGATGCAACTTTATTAATGCCCCGTAGGATAAATTAGTTTGTTGCAACAGCCCAGCAGCAGTGTGTAGAGCTACATGTCCTCAATTAAAAGAACAACAACATAGAGGGGGGTAAGAGTAGGGTGTGAATAATTGAGATTTTAAGTACATAAAATCAGAATATGATGTTTGGAATGCAGCCAAAAAATGTATCGAAGACATGGCAGCTCAGATGTAAAAGAACATTGTTGAAGTTGCTTCAAGCAATTACTTGGCAGAATTGACTTGGATTGTACATCCAATCCAATGTCAAAGCTATCATTCTAAACTATTTAAAATGGCAAACTACTAAAGACATTCATTGCAATGTGGGTCTTCAACGACGAAAGCCAAATGATGCCGGCCAAAACGTTTGGGCGTAAAAGAAAAAACGGTTCTTAAAAAAGGGAGTATGCATGCAGTCCTAACGGATAATTAGGACAGTCTGTATTATTGTAGTACAACACATTGGCAAAATGGAGTTAGCAAATACATCGCTGTGACTTCGTCCCACTCTGACTGGGATTTTTAATTAGCTTCAGATGAGCTCCAGTGCTGAGCAAGAAAAGGCCTTTAGCGTCTGAAACTCATCAGAGTAAAAGTTGGTGTTTCTGATCCACAAAATAAAATGTGAATGCTGAGGAGAACATTTCCTTTGAAATTAAAGCCCTGACAAAACACCGGGTCTCAAAGAAATGCATCATCATTGCTTTTATTGTCCTCTTATTTCCTATTAACAAAGCTGAATGTGCGAGCATCGAAAGGCACATCCCCTGTTGAAGAGGGACAACTCTGGGATACCTTCGCACCCTGAATGAGAGCTAATAAACACCACCATCACGCTGTGAATGGGTACTATTCGATATTTGCCTGTGAGAAAAAGCTTAAAAGAAGTTACCTTGCACAATCAGACAACTGGACAGACCACTACACCATCGTTACCACATCTACCTTGTATTCCAGCATTGAATATATGCATTTTTCATGGTGCGGGGGAATCTATGCAGCAGAAGGTGCTTAAATATTTACCACAGAAAACAGCAGGGAACAAATTCCTCAGCATGTTACGTGATTGAGATAGAGATGAAACTAAATGCGGGAACAACTGTTGCGGAATGAAGTCAAGCCGCCGCGAAACATAGTTAGGTTGTCAATGGCAGAATGATAGAAGAGCATTGTATGCCATTCAAAGTGAATCGCCTACATAAGAGAGTGGAGTCATGCGAGTTTGGCTTCTGTGGTGTGTTAGACTGGCTTTCTATCTTTGCCTCAAGGTCTTGGTTCATTTCACTCTGACCCAGTACCTCTCTCTCCTCTCCTTCAATCCTTGCCGCCGGTGACGTTCTCTGAATAGACGAGGCGATCGATGCACCACAATTGAGTGGGCTCTTCTCCGCCGCTTTCTACATGATCAGAAGTTTATAGGCCTACTCGTCTAACTTGCTCGGCTTGCTAATGCCTTTTTGTATCTTCAGTTACTCCAATTGTAAAATTTAAGTGATTAATTATTCCCTGCAGTCATCTCCGGTACAGAGAAGAACATTAGCGTGGACGTTTGACACGAGTTAACTCGATGTCCTTGTTCCATTCCTTTTTTGTCTTTTTAAAACACAAAGAAAGTATGATTCATTTACACCGATTTCTTCAGACCAGTCAAACATAATTTGTTTATTATAAATAATTATATATTAATAATACGTATATTTTATGATTTGTTTCTATAATGAAGCACTTGAAGCAGTTTGCTAATTTGATAAACGTACAATTCCTACAATTTCTGGGATGCATCTTCACGGTTCAATCCACTTATTGTAAGTTGCTTTGGATAACAGCATCCGCTAAATAAATGTTATGTAATGTCATTTAGCGCAATGTGTTCGTTTGTGATGCGTGAGAGAGCAGATGCTTTATTATTTTGGTGGGGGGAACAGGATATACATCCCGGATTCCTGGTAAAGTTCTAATAGACATGTGTGATAATCAATCATGCCAATGATAACTTTGTTGGAGAATGTTCCAAAGAAGACACCCCTCTATTTTTACAAGCTGCACCATTTACACAAGCCTGTGCTTCTCTCTGTGAGGCTTGTTTAATCCCCTGAATGCAACTTGTTTATCCTAGAGGGTGTTTAATTAGTTCAACTCTCTGGAGGTAATCTTTCTGAAGGGCAGATTTGTTTTTATCACTCCCGACACTTGTTGTCTTGCTCATGTCCAGTGTTTGTGCCAATTAACAACGTGCGTGTTGCACTTCTGTTGTATGTATGTACTGTTGACAGGTAAATACCAGCTAATGTTCTCATGTCAGGTCTTATTTATTAATCTAAGATTCAGGAGATACATTTGATTTTATATTTTTAGAAATTCAATTGCCACTAGCTATGAGTGAGTGAAATGTGCGGTGAGAATATCTGTTCTGGCTGCCTCTCTATGAACCAATATAGAAAATAAGTTTGCTTATTTTCAAAATGTTGCTCTCATCTGCTCTCTACAACCTTCCAATATCACCTTAAGCAACTCTAACTTGTCTTTTGGTGTGTTAAAAAGATAATCTAGGTTTCTGGTACCACAATGGACATCTCCTATATATTGGTGTGTTCCTCCATCCTATTGCTTGTTCACTTTACTCTGGCGACGACGAGCAGTATCAACTAGTGGTCGAGAAGGAGGAAACGAGAAAGTGCAATTAGACGGATGGGGTACTTCAGTGCCATTAAAAGGTGTCTATTGGCTATGTGGCCCAATCACTACCTTACGACTTGCTTCAAGGAATAAACCATTATAGGGGGGGGGGGGGGGGGTTCTGTTATTGGAAAATATTGTACGACAGGGGGATAACGCAGCCTAGAAAAAGCTGAGGTATATTATTTCATTTACATTATATAGCTTAGGTTTATTTAGCTTATAGCACTGTTACTAACAATTATTTGTTACTTTCATGTCTAGGACTATCATTTCTGTATTCGAATAATCAGCTGAAATAAAATGTCCACTACAGTGCTTTGAGCATATTGCTATTGTGTTTAAAAGGAAACATCTAGTTAATAGTTGTGTTTGACATTAATCTTGTATTTTAGTGCAAATTTGTTGATTTGATATTAAGGTTTCTATAAAGATACATGAAACATCAACCTCCAAACTAAAATATGCAAAAAAAATATCCAGAGTTACTATAAAATTAGAGGCATAGGAAATCCATCCTTATGAATACTTGGTTCTCTGAAATATTTGTACCAACGGCAAGACACTGAAATGATTGCATTGAAATATATCTCTCTTAGTGGCTAGCAATTTTCAAGTCCCACAAAATGTTTTTCGATAGGTATCCAAAAGGAATTGCACTGAACGGCACTCAAGAAAGGTACGATGATGGTTATTAAAGCACACACTGTCTACACCATGAAGAATGGTCTTTGATCGAGGCAGGGAAAATGTCTAGTAAAGGGCCTTTAGTCCAAAAATCACACTGGTATTTTAAGCACATACAAATGGGTTTGATTGATAATGTATTTTGAGTGTGTGTCTACGTTTGGACATGTGTTCGTGGAGTGTTTATGGATGACCACCCAGAATGCAGCGATTCATCTTAAGTGAACTTAAGGAAAGAGAATGTACCGTTGGTATTTCCACCCATCACGACACAATGTTTAGCTATGCATAACTATACCACCCTTACAACTATTACATCTCTATTCTTTATTCCTATTTTAAATCATCTAATATCGTCGTTGTTACCATAAAAGGCGGCAGTCCAATGGAAGTTCGCACATAATAACTGGAATTGGAATAAAAATAACTGGCGGTCAGTTCCTCACAGCTGCTCCGGGCTAGCCTCCCTCCTCAGTGTTCCCAGAGCAGGAGAGCCTCGCTGGGAGCCATCAGCTGTATGCTTCCCCGAGCTGGCCCACCTATCGCTGTGTCTCTGTGGCTCCCGACTAAAGGCTAACCTCGGAGGCCTAACATCTGAGACCGAGGGTCCCACGAGGGTAGGGGATGACGAGGCTAGCCCTGCCCCTTGACTCAAGGCCTTCATTAGTTTTTTTGTGTTAAAGCAACCGTTCAAGCGACTGCTCAACAATAATAACTACTACACTTTCCCTGGAATGTTATTTCACGGTGTGTTGGTTAACATTTTGACAACTCTGGGCATAGGAACTCTGACAGCTAGCTCTAATTAATTGCTCAAACGTTCTTGTTACGGTGCTGATGTGATACAGCAGGGACTATTGCTCACTTCATTGTAATGGATAAAGGGGACCCTATCGCCCTTCTAACAAACACAATTACATTGACTCTCGAAGTACTGTATGTGTCACTCCTTAAAATGTCTTTGTTTTGCTTTTTATTCTTTATTGTTAAGATGGACACAGCTTAAAAAAGAAACATAACAATGAAACGATGGCGTCAATGCACTGAACTAGAGATGCATCGCAACGTCCCCTGGCTAATTCAGAATGGGCCAGGTGACGCGTGACCTTCGTTTTAGGCCACATCTACAAGGTGACGGTCACCAGCAAGGGGAAGAATCAATACGAGGCTCAAACAGGCGCATCGTACCCTTATTGGATCATAAAACCTTGCAGTATTCCTTTAACCTCTGGTTGGAGCCATTCAATCACGGTGATGCTTGGTCTTGACTGAGGTTATGTTAGGCCGCACAGCCACAACATTGCTAATCATATCTGGTTGGCACTGTAACAGGGGTGACCCGGGATCCAAAGGAATGGTTAAATTATAATCACCCGAAGCTAGGCCTATACAAAGGTTAAATATGCTGTGCCAATTGGCTTTGCAGCAAAGCTAAGCTGAGGTGGAGGATGTTGAACTATTAAAGTCTGCTTTTTCCCTGGGGCAAAGCATTGATAAAACCTACATTGAAAACCACTGAACATATAAGTTTAAAATCCTCTATTGAAAGGACCTGAATGCTTCCTTTTTCTCGGTTCATTTCCATGTCCCTGAACCTATTACAACATAGACCTACAGAACAGCAGGACACCCTTGAATCCACAACTCACAATTGCCATCCGTTCAGCCGCTATAGGCCACCAATTGGAAAACAGCATGCACAATAAGACCCCACACACAAACACGAATGGGGAGTCCATTTGATTCAATGCGCTGATGTCAAAAAGGTGGCACTGACGGTAATCTCTTGCGTGTGTTCATGGTCTATTGATAAACGGGGCATTCTGGAGGCAACAAGCTGTTGTGCCGTGGGTTCCTGGAAATGTCAGCTCTCATCTGATATCAGCCATTCCCTGAATCGGTGCAGTCGTAGGAGAAACCACCAAAAAAAATGCTGCAGATTGGAGCGAGCAGCAGTTCGCCCTGGAGCTAAGTGTCTGGTTGAGTAAAGATATGGATACAGGGTTGGCATGTTTGCTTCCTGTCTCTGTCCTTCTCGCAGACATCTACCAATGGCTGGCAAGCGTTTCCACTGGTTGGCTTCCAACTGTAAACAAACTAGGCACCTGCTCAGAAGCAAAATATCACCCCATCCCCCCACCTCGCCAGAGGCTCAACGGTAAGACAGATGTGCCGTAGTAATTCAATTTTTTTTGGGTCAAATTGGTCAAACATATCACAAGTTCAACTTTCTTACTTTTGACTGTGTTTGTTCCATTTTTAAATGGAAATTTAAAAATGGTGAAATTGTGTTGCAAAGTAGTGCAATTCCGCTCTTCGATAAATTATCGTTATGTGATACTTTATGATACATTAACTGTGATACATTCACTTCAATCAGTTTAAAGAAACAGGGCTTGCACAGTCAGAGTCACATGGAAATCACCACCTCCATTATGGAAGCATAGGAGCATTGAATATTCGTTATTGCGTCAGTGGTAATGATTTTTTGGTCAATGTTTAGTAATTATTCACAAAATAATTTCTCGTCATTGGAAGACATTAGTGTTTTTGAAACCGCCACAGCCTTTATGAGGCGAGACGTATATAGCAAAACGAAGCTTTCATTAGCCTAGTTTACAGCCATTCACGTTGATTTAGGATTTTACAGACATACAACTATCTTGAGTTCTCTTATTATGGTACAGTATCGGCATTAAAGGAATACCATGATGCATTCAGATGTAACTACGAGCCCTATTGGAGACACTGCAGTTGAAAAAAGGGGTTAGCTTTATAATGACCACAGCAATGGGGCTTTAAGGGAAGGTGGAGGTATGTAAGAGTGGAAATCGGTCTGACGATGGCAATTAGCAATCAAAATACAGAGCAGTAGTGTAATCAGTAAAGGACCTCAGACAATCAGCCGTGGTTATTAGTCATTATGTGCTTAGAGAAAAAACCTTGGTTTCACTTAAGAGCTATGGGTGCTTGCATGTCAGCATGCAAGTCACACACTCATTTGCATACCTTCTTGTTTAACATTAGATCACACATCTATCAGTCAAAGGCAAGGGAAATTAGGGGACATTTTTTTTAAAGTACGTGGGTGACTTGTTCAAATAGCATGCCACATTGACTGAACCTTTGAACAAGACTACACTGCCCCCTCTTGCTTTTAGAAAATGGTGCAGGCCTTAAAAATCCTGAAAACTGACCACGTACTGTATTTTAAATCCTATCAGAAATTACATCACTTGCACATGTAATGACATATAATTGCATCCGTAAACTAATGACCTATAATTGCCTCCGAAAGCCAAATATTACTTCCTATTTCAATTTCCGATAGTGCTTTCAAACCAACCCCACAAAATGCATTGTGTCTTTGTCCTGATATAACTTTGCAACACACACCACACACACACACACACGCACAAACTTACACACACTTAGTGCCCTACGTGTGATGCGTGCTCTATAGAAGGTGGTTACAGAACAGCCACGTAGACAGTACAGATTCTGATCCTATGTTAGTGTTATGTAAGTCTCTTGCTCATGGGCACTTAGCGGAAGCAGTATAGCAGAGGGTATAGGCCTACGGTAGATATAACCAGATGTAACCAGAGCTGGCTCTGGAAAAGGATTTGACACTTGACGCTGTTGGAGAAATCAAGACATGTCAATATGTCTCCCCCCCCTCCCTCCATCAGCTTTATTAGTGCTGTCTCACTGCCCCGAGGCCCCTTGGCCAGGGAATATGTCACCTATCCCTGTCATTATGTCCCCATTGCTCTGGAGCTGTGGGACAATGGGGTAGAGCCACACACGTTGTCCATTGCCCCGGTTCACACTCAGCCTGCATCGCTGGGCAACACACCTAGTGAGCTGGGCTCACTGATTACCTAATTGTAGCTCATTAACCCCAGAGCAACCCAGGTCGTCTGTTGCAACTGCCCGCCTTATCAAAGAAGGCATTGACTTCAAAGATTTCATATCGTTTACCTTTGTGGCATTACATGACTAAGGCCATGAATGGGATATAGCATTATGAAAATGGTGTGACAAGAGAAAGGATGTACATCACACAAGATAAACAAGGCAATCCCAAAAAGAATGGACACACAAAAAAATGTAATCGGCCTACTACTTTCGAGTCAATGAGTTTCACAGTCAATAGCTCCAACACTTGAATACTCTTGTGAAAAATGGCTATGTCTCCAAAAAGAACATCAATCCTGTTGAAACACCAGAGTCATTGTGGGATGGAGCAAAGCCCTCCCAGAGACAGACGGCGGCAGCCGTATAATGCATAATGAACTCCTGGTTGTTGTTCGTCCTCTTAATGTTTTTCCCAAACTGTTAATGGACCTCATCAATCATATCTGCATCTCCCCTGCCTCAACCTGAGAGAACCTATCTTAATCAGATAACACTGTAAGGATTATATGGAAATACATAGGAAATAAATAACTTCCCCTGATGTAAATCCTCCTCCACGTTTTGATGGATTTCCCTTTAAAGCAGCCCAACATTCCCATTATAACAAGATGCCCATTCAGGTGCAAAGTGGCCTTCAAAACATTCATGCAGGGAAGGTTTTGGAATGCCTATTCCAGAATTGACCAAGGCTCAATATTGCACATTACCATACCAGCTGCGGTACTTCTGTAGGTAATTGCTCTTGCCACCGTATATCATTAGAATCGCCATTTTGTTTGTGTCATACAGCTGCTGTGGTCAACAGTAAGTGCCTCGCCACTCTCCTTCGTGAAACTAAGTGTGCACCCAGCGGGCATACGTCCAGCAGAGGACATCGTGCAACACACAACACACCGTAGTGAGATCCTCATATATCCTCATATTGCATATATATATAAAAAATGTAATGGATTACTATAATATAATATTAAATACTTAAAAAGGAAATTAGATAAACATATTTAGACAAATTATGCTGTTGACAGAGTTCCACATGTCTGTGTGAAAGGTTATGTCACAGAATTAGTCTTTTAATGAGTAGCCTAACATTCATTACTAGTGAACTGGGGTTTAAAATATGGGAGCAATCAGTTCATCAATGAGTCACTGCTTGATATAGAGCCAATCATAAGAAGATGGGGAGTGTGTTCGGACTGGGCTGGTTTAAGCAGCTATCTTCCACACAGACATCTGTCTTTTTTTTGCTAGGATTTCTTTTCATAGCTGGCAGTCAAGAACATTGACAACCATTATGTTTAACAGTTTTGTGCATCCACCAGTCTACCATTGGATCCACTGGGAGCGGAATGATATTTGATATTGTCCAAATGGATTTTATATTAATACCCATATATCCATGTTTTTGTTTTGTTCATTCATGTTTGTTTTTTTGTTTACAATTCCATGGTCTAAAAAATGTTAAATAGGGTCGCCAGATATGGTGAACACCATAGGGAGCCACAATATTTCCTCCTTGTGGCTCCCACCCTCCCTATGGAAGGGAGGGTGGGAGCCACAAGGAGGAAATATTTTATGCTACCCCTGGGTGGCACTATCCATTCATTTAGATTCTACATTAATATTATTATTAATATTATTTAATATTATTAATATTATAAAAAATGCAACAAGAAAATGTGTCAAGAAAGTGGATATGAGGAATTTGAGTATATTGGCACCAATTTATTTTTTGGAAATGTCAGTCAAAAACACTGGCTAATCGTGATATTTTGAGCCTCAAATATTAATGTTAGCAACAGTAATATGGCAGATGTAGATGTTTTGATTGCAAACTTGAGCTTCTGTGTAGTTTTATGAATGAGTTTTAATGTGTTCATAATGTCAACCCAAATACCGTATTGTCCATGACAACCTAACTAGCAGTTACAAGATTCAACATTCACGAGTGTATCATTACAAACTGACACAACGGAAAATATATAAACCAAAATATATAAAAGAACAAAAACATTATGATAAGTGCATTTGCTATTCAAATGATTGATTGGTAGCCTACCAGAATATTTGCTGAAAGTGTAGCAATAGAAAGGTCTATATAAAAAGTAGTAAAGTTTGCATGGTAACACAAAGACAAATGCCACTTCCGACAGTAATTGCCTCGTTCAACCCACCAAGGTTCAACTCCTGCAAACTGCACCTTTGGACTCATTATGAAGGAGATTGTGATCTATTCACACCGCGGTTTCAGTTGCAGGGGTTCAGTTTTGTTGAGGGGGTCTAAACTGAATTAACCATGCGCTCATCTCTGAGAAGTATTGATTCAATTATTTTTTTTTATGCAGTTGAATTAAGGTTTAAATTGTATTTTTAGCCCTGAATAAATAACAGAGATTACCTAAGGGCGTATAGCTAATGTTCGGCTGAGAAGGGCTGACACAATAAGTTACAGATTGTGCCTGAGGGTAGAGAAGTACGTTTAAATGCCATTTCCAAATGCATTCCTCCAATATACTTTGTGTGAAGGTAAATATTTATACTATTACTTATGAGTGTGTGTATGCATGTCTGTGTGTATGTATGTGGGCAGTGATTCATTCAATGCTCAATAGAAAAGTAAAATCATTTTTGTTGACCCTGTTAGTTGTATATTTCCAAAGCAGTTACGCCTCACGGTTCATTGAGATTTATTCTCAGTGAACATTCAATTTAAGTTCAGGGTCCCCATCTGCTCCCCAGGGAGTCTTGGAAAAGAGAAAGCTTTGACCATTGAACGGTTACCTGGGACATGTCATAGACATTAACACACACTAAACAGCTTTAGCTTAGGCTACGCCAGTGTACAAACCTTAACATTACAATAAAGGGGAAACAGCGGGAGGGAAACGATACAAATGTACACATCAGAAGTGCACACCTTCATCCTCGGTCTTCTCTTTACCACCTCTCTTCACACGACCCCTCTTCTTTTATAGTGCAGGGCACAAGGTCGGGTCACTCTGATTGGCAGAGAGGACGTTACGGGTTATTGATTTCTAGTGTTGCTGTTCTCTTGGTTTGAAGGCGGGCCTGCAAGAGCTGGCACATGAGCTGCCTTTCCCCCTCAACACAAAACCCTTTTTTGGATTGCTTTTTGGGTTCCTGGCTCCTCCGCCAAAGACGACCAACAGACCAGCCACCTGAAAGATGGCGACGGAGAAGTCTGGAGTGATTCTGACACATTTTAATGGAGGTAACCTTCAATTAACCCAGCCTTTCACGTCGACCGATGCAGCAGGTTGTACTAATTCAATCAAGTCAGCACTTATTTTTCTGTTTCTGTGACAACTGGAATGGTAGCATTTACCGCTTTAGAACAACTGTAAGAGTGCACAGTATTAAGATGCACGGAAAGGTTAGCACTACTATGTTAATGCTAAAATGGTTATGAATGGGTCAATAATGTATTTTAGGTCGACTAAAATTATGCTGAAAATGTTGAGTTTAAAGACATTCTTTTGGCCTAATTGAGACCTTTAGGGGTAAGGTAGAATGCCTTGTAGGCCTACCTAACAGTTCATTCCATAAAGCAACACATTGCACGTATTTATAATAAGATAATAGTGAAGTAATAGGGGATACAATTGTTTTGGTTCTATTGGTGTTCTAGCAAGGACCTATTTAATGGTTGACTGAAGAGGAATTGGCTATAAGCAGTGGCATGCTGCCTGTTAAATATTTGTAGTTCTCAGTTAGGGAGATATTTCCGACATTGGCCCTTTGTCCCTAGCTGGGAAAAGAAAAAACGAGAAACAGCAATCCCGCTATACATTAAACCTTGGTTGCTCTAGTGCCTACATTTTTAGATCATTTATTTATTTACATATGGAATAAGTTTTGTTGACATCATACCCGGCAGTGCTGCTCCAGTCATGCTATAAGTTTGTTCTACGGTTCTAATTGATGTTTTACAGTCAGTAACAATGTAAGGTTTGTACGACCTCTTTGACCACTTTTTACGATATCCAATTAACTTTCATTTAGGCGCTCCTCTGCGTCCACAGCTAAAGGATGTTCACCATACACACGAAAGGATATTATTGCATAGAGGACAATGTTAAATTAAATCGTAATCCTTTTAAAGATGAAGGAACTAGGTTTTTTAATATGTTGGCGTAGTATTGGTAGGTCTAAGTAAAGCCTTATGTTGGGCAAAATAACCTGCCGAGTAGCCTACATCACATGCACATTATAAATATAGCTAACTCCTACCCTAGCCTGATGAGCACGTCACATGGCAGTCACATTACAATATAGTCAACTTTTAACGCCTGATGAGCACATCACATGGCAGTCACATCACAATATAGTCAACTTTGTTTTAACACATAACACACACATGATAATATGGTCAGGCCAAGGCCAGAACCAAGGCCCCATTCCTCCTCCAGGCAAATGGTAGACACTCAGACAATGCACCAGTCATCCTCAAGAACGGGAGAGCCACAAACAGGAGACTCTTTGAAGCTCTCCCCCGTTAGGAAGAACACAAGAAGATACACATGCATACAGAGGCGGAGTGGCCGTCGGGACGATCGGGAGATTTCCCGGTCGGCTGGCCATCTGGCCGGCCAGCCAGCCAGCGAGTTCAGGTGGACCGGCCCACAATTGTGTAGCGGCCTGCGAAGTCAGTTGGACCGGCCCACAGTTGTGAGCGACCGCGAGGCGTCTGCAAGCCGGCCCTGAGCATAATTTATTCCCCACCAAGACGCCGTGAAAATCCCCGAAATAACCAATATGTCTCAAGAACATCCAACCAATATTTATACCACTTGCTTACTCTCTATGTCTCATTCATGGTTTTTTTTTAAAAAAAAATTTTTTACTTCATTTAATTCTTCATTATTCAGGCGTTACAGAACTTTCATGGCCATGAATAAATAATACGAACTACAGTTTACTTTAATATGTTTGTTCTTGAATTGACGTAATGGAGCAAAGACTCCTGGGATTGGGAAATGCGTTTATCCAATAAACAGCTTGCAGGTGAAGTCCATTTTCGGAAATGTAGGGGGATAGCCCTAAAGACGCGTCAGACAGAGAAGGCGAGCAAGTTTGCGGTTGCTTGCTTTTGCTTGTTGTGGCACTCATGGAAGGCAAGAAGAGAAAAGAGAAAGGAGGGGCTGAAAAGGCCAGAATAAAGAAGAAGCGGATGCTGGAGGGGGATGCATCTAAGTGCTGAAATCAGGCATTAAAGAGTTGTGCAGGTGAATTAGCCAGAGCTCCACCATTGACGTTATTGCTAGGCGGGAGCTAGCACAAGCTGCTAGTCAAATGTGTATGTGCTGGCTGGTATATTTCAGACGAATTAATGACTTAACTGATCTTTCTCTTTTAATGGATGGAGAATACGTTAACAGATTTGGAACATGTAGTAGTAGTAGTCGTCTAGTCGTGTCAACACGTTACACCGGTATTACCGAGCATAAATGGTATAAACTTTGAAACTAGGTCACTCCGTCAACTCTCCTCTCACACTAGGTGACAGCGTCTTATAACGTTCTATATTATATAATAGTATAATATAATTTTATAGATAATATCACGGCCAAAAGAGTGCTTTTGTTTACCGGCGTTGCTATGGTTACTGGTCTTGTAAGGAAGTGCGCCAATTCTCGGAGTGCCAATTCTCTTCCGCACAGAGCAGAACTGTGACCTATTTTACCCATTTTTAATTTCTTAATTATAATTATATCATTCATTTTTACCAATTTTTTTTTTTATTACTGAAAAAATATATAAATAAACGGTGTTGCAGGGGGGTGGGGCCGGACCGGGGAGGATTCTCCCGGTGGCTATTAGTGCCCCACTCCGCCCCTGCATGCATATACTAGGGCCTGGGAGGCAAGGTCAAGCAAAAACACACAGAACCATACACATCTCAAACGCACACACCTCATCGAGAGGAGGATACAGCATAAGAATGTATCACACAGGGACTCATCACCTTCTTCTGAAGCAGACCTTCCACGGAGGCGAAGCTCTGGACGAACCATCAGCGCTGATTAGGGACTTAGACATATTCGATCTCTCACGCTTTATGACTCTGTATAACCGTTGCCACTTTACTTAATAAATCCAAGGTCCTCGTGCCGACAGACTTTATTACCTCTCCGTCTCATTTCATCTGGTCCAGTAACTAGACAGACCGTTTTTCCCCTCACTTACGTCTATAATACAAACCAAATGTGGTGTTTAATAAAACACGGTATGGAATGTCAAACGGTTGACCTGACAACCAGCTGACCCTGAAGAAAAGAGGACTAGAAATACTAGAGGGCGGCTGTTACATAAACTACAGAAAATAGAGAGAAAACCACTCACTTTTAATAACCTTCAACGACGATTGAAAAGGATGCACTCAGAGGCCTCGAGTTGGTGTACGTTTCCATCCGAGCTAAGTGGATCTGGTTCCCATTGAACGTTTCTGTCGCCTCTCTGCTTCTCCTGCTCTGACTCTGCTGCCACCCAGCGGCAGTGAAGGTGGCTTAACGTTGCTGATCACTGCCAACTTGTTAAATGTTGCATTATTTATTTATTTTACGCCGTGTTTGCGACCAGTTAATTTCCCACAGTCATAACCAAGCTATTATTGCTCTGACTGATCGTACGACTCATTTATAGTTAATTTTGTCTATGTTTGCATAGAACAACGAGTATTACGAGTAGGCCTACACGTCTCTTCCGTTCCTGTATGCTACCACAGCCTTTGCTATGCGGAACTGCGTTCTGCTGTCCATTAAAGCAAGCCAGTACCATTTGACTGTGCCTTGTAACCACCATAGAAACACGCAGACCCGCCGGTGATTACATCATGCCGGAGGGGATTCTCGGGATCGGCCCTACTGGGAGACACTCAGCCGCCGTACGAGAGCCAAAAAACGGGTTGTCTTGGAGGCACATGGGCGCCTCTTTTTTTTGTTGTCTGCCTTGTTTTTTTAAACATGCTTTGTAAAGGCATTTTTACCCGAATTCTTTTTCCTAAGCGACTGGGGTGTATTTCGTCCTCGTGCGAATCAACGGTTCGGTTTCCTAGGCACAAGGACCCAGCAGTTGCAAACTTCTGTCACACGCCCTTTCTTCCGCCCCACCCCCATCACCATGTGCTGCTGCCGGCAGACTGGTTGTTCACCTCTACCAGTGTATCTGTATGCGTGCGACTTTGTTGCGTGTGTGTGCGTGCCGTCTCTATGTTTGTGTGTGTAAGAGAGAGAGAGAGGGGGGGAGAGAGAGATAGAGAGAGTGAGAGAAAGAAAGAGAGCGGGAGAGAGAGTGAGAGAGGAAGGGGGGCAAGAGACAGGAAGGGATTCTTAGACAAGGAAATGTATTAGGCAGAAGTGCTGAGCAACATGATGGGATGACCTGGGAAAAAAAGCATACCTGAAAAACTGAGAACCATGGAAGACAAACAGGTCCTCCATTTTGTGCCATGTGGTAAGTTACACATAGGTGGGGTGAGGGTGAGAAGGTATTTACTGGTGAAACCTGAGCCTTCTTGTGCCACACATGTGGAGGACCATATGCCTTCGCTTCCCTTCTCACTGGTCTTTGCTTCCTCTCTCTCTCTCTCTCTCTCTCTCTCTCTCTCTCTCTCTCTCTCTCTCTCTCTCTCTCTCTCTCTCTCTCTCTCTCTCTCTCTCTCTTAGAAACTTACTTTCGCTCTCCCCTTCCTATTTGTTCCTCACGTACTGTGTTTACATCCTTTGTGTGTGTGTGTGTGTGTGTGTGTGTGTGTGTGTGTGTGTGTGTGTGTGTGTGTGTTTCAATGGTGTCTTCAAAGTGTTATAACATGTCCTTACATTCTCAGCATGAATGTGTATTCTGCTCTGTGAGCAAACTGAGCATGTCTATGTGTGCTATGTTGGTTTCACAATATGATGCTTGAGGATTTCCCAACATTGCAAACAGTAGCACATCACGAAGATCATTCATTGCAAGGAGAGGAGGCAAATCAGCCGGTAGTGTGGGCCACTGTTTACGATATGTCTATAAATGGGGCTCTTCTGTTTTGTTGACATCAGCTGCCTTATCCTAAATAATGCAGAGCATTCATTCACTACTTGCCACAGGGTCTACCAGATGGGCTTCCCTATCAAATTGTTACAAGTTGACTGTTGAAATCATTTCACTATTGCCGTTTCAAATGTATGGCTTCTGTAAGGAGAGACCCCCACCATTAGCCACCATAGCCACCGTGAACCTCTAGGTTCTAAAGAGAATTTGAATAGGATTTGCATGTGCCAGGGAGGCCTTAGCTTATGAAAAGCCCAGCATGTCTTTTGTTTTAAAGCACTCCACCTGATGTGGTGTCTATTGCCTCCTCACAGAGCAGCGTTCAAAAGGATTACCAATAGCCTGATGGTTATGTATATACTCCATAGTCATGCCCTTCGAACAAAGCATTCACCAGTCGTAGACACAATCGCATACAGTTGAGTTTATACGAAAATTGAGGTTTATAGATAATCTGTTGGTGTATGCTTGTTTACCTACTAATAACCAAACGACTGCACACAAAATAGTCTCCTCTCAAATTGGTCTGAATGTTTTTGTATATAGTTAGTTTGAGTATTAAGGAAAGATGTGTTCAGGAAGGTGCCACATAGCAGATAAACCCGTCGTATTTTGTAGTTGTTCACGGGTTAAAACTTCATCAAGTTTCTAAGGCTGAGGATTAAGAAGATTATCCCTGAGAAGAATGTTCAATATTCTTAAATGGCTCAAACATATAAGCTTTTCCTTTAATTCATATTGCATAAAACAATTTAGTCATCCTAAAGTTGGACCGCCTGATAAACACAACTAGTGATCTCATGCTCCAGAAAATAACTCAATTGCACTTAAATACTATCATTGAATAAGCAGTATTAATAAAGCCCTCTAATGTGTCCATAGAGGCTTACAACCATGTGGCTTTGAACCATGTGACTTAGCAGGATTGCTGCAGTGGAGATGGAAGTTCTTGAATGTCTAAAGAAGAGAATCCAACCCAACATAAGCCCTTAAAGTCCTGTCTTGTTACCTGGTCCGGCCACAATTACCATTGGTCCAGCACTCATATCCCACCGACCTGGCTGAATACAATTACAAACCCATCGTAGTATTTACTGTTGGATTTGGATATTGGTTCTTCAGGTGTTGAAGTGGAATGAGCCATGCTTCCTGTTTCCTGTGTGTGCCGTTTGGGACGATAGTGAATGCGTGTGTTGTGTATTTTAGTGCAGTACACTATGGCCGCTGCCACACGTGTGTGTGTGTGTGTTCCCTTTTCCATGGAAATGAATAAGTCGTTGTCTCGTATATGAGTGGATATCAGTGTGTAAATATGTATATAATGATTTAAATCGTCGTGGAAACCCAGCTATAACCTTTTTGACAACTAGAAAGGAAGAGTTCATGAGATTAACTTTAGTTTTCGAGCTTTAAAACTCAGCTGCATCTTATCCATGGAAGACTAAACAAGTATATTTTGGGGTTTGCAGCGTCCACAAGGACGTTCAGTAGCAAACAGAACGATTCCTGCAGTGATACTGGCAGAGTAGGCCCAGGGCTGAGGCAACTCATAACTTCTGCTGAAACTGTGCCAAGTGTTTGTCTACTAATGTGCTCCACAACAACCACAGACAACCCCTTTGGTAGGATTTAACAAAGAAGTTGGCATTGGTTACGATTTAAAGACACAACATTTTACTCAAATTACATGGAATGACTTAGCCTCCTCTAGGCATGTTCTAAAAGGTGGTTACAAACGGTACAGGGGGTACCAGGTCAGAGAGCAGGCTATTTTGAGCAGTGGGTTTAAGGTCGGTTGCTATGCTGATGGAAGGTCTCAGCTCACCTTCTAGAGACGTCCATCAGAGAGGAAGTCGGACAGGAAATGACGCATGGAAACCTGTTTGAAGGCAGGACAATATTTGGGACCTTATAGACTGTGTCCTAGTTCTAGCTAAAAGCGTATCTGTTACCTTTCGTTATATTATCTCTTATCTTACAAACTAAATATGTTATTTTATTCAAACTCATTTCACGCTAGTAAATCCTTATTCCCCCAGGATAATTGATACAAAGTACTGAAATTACAATTTTTTTCTCTGCAGTATACCAGCATTTAGAATCAACCAGGAGAGACAATATAGTGACACTAAACTTAATTTATTTCAATATTTGGCATTAGGATTCCGGCTATGTAAACTACCAACCACATTTGCAGCTTTATGGAGCCTGAGGGAGAGATAACAGATGGAACAGGAACTGCTGGATGTACTGCAAGGTGGAGTGAAACCGCACCACAGTCACAGGTGGGGTTGGGTGTAGCTGCTTGTGTTTGGCATCTGCACTTCTTCTGGCTGATAGCCCAGCGATTGTTGCGGGTGTGGTGACACTCCTACCTTGGTAGTGAACAGGAGATTTTAATACTGGCCTTCCAGGCTGACCTTTTCATTGGAGATTCATGAGCAATTTCTTCACGACACCCAAGAGCTATTAGCATTCCTCAATGTTTTATGGATAATGCCAATGCTGCCGGAAAAGAAAAATTCAGGCACACCTGGACTCCAAAAAACGCATTTTGCACCAGTTCTGCCATACCCTAACCTCACCTCACATCTCTCTCTTAACATCCTGACAAACTGAGAACCATGGAAGACAAACAGGTCCTCCATTTTGTGCCATGTAGGAATTTTCAAATAGGTTTGGGGTGGGTGAGAATGAGAAGGTAGTTACTGGTGAAACCTGAGCCTTCTTGTGCCACACATGTGGAGGACCGTATGCCCTCGCTTCCCTTTTCCCTGGTCTCTCACTTCCTCTTTCTCCATCTCTCTCTCTCTCTCTCGCTCCATCTCTCGCTTTCTCTTTCTCTCTCCCTCTCTCTCTCTCGCTCCATCTCTCTCTCGCTCCATCTCTCCATCTCTCTCTCCCTCTCGCTCCATCTTTCTCTCTCTCTCTCCCTCTCTCTCTCTCTCCCTCTCTCTCTCCCTCTCTCTCTCTGTCTCTCTCTCTCTCTCTCTCTCTCTCTCTCTCTCTCTCTCTCTCTCTCTCTCTCTCTCCCACACACAGCCCGGGTGCTGTGTGTGTGCGTCTGTGTGAGCGGGCCTGGGAACGTTCTGTCAAATCGCTGTTGCGCAAGGGGCCCTATCAGGCATCACAGGCAAGGAAAGGGCTCATCCCTACAGCAGTGGTATGTTCCCAGGGTCAGCAGAGTGGGGGGGATACCTTACTGCATACACAAATATCTCACACAGCAGGCCCGCTTTCTTTGTAACCAAGCAGCAGATACGAGTTTTGAGGGGGTTTTATCGTCAGGTACAGAGACCGCAGCCTGTGGGTTTAAGGTCCAGTGTTTTGCGTCAAGTGGTCTTTCTCTTAAAAGGATATTTGACTATGATATAAGACTGTGTATAAAAAGAAACCATCTGAGTTTTGATTTTCCTGTCTTAAAATGTGTAAATGGGCACGTTTGACCATCTGCAGTTTCGATCCATTTGTAATCGTTTTAAGAGAAAAAATAACACATTTTCTCAAATGCATCCAATATATGCCTACCACCAGCTCTGCAGCGGTTCAGCATTCACATACTGTGCAACCAAAGCATTGTGTACTGTACTCACTCTCGTGCAAAATCACTGCTGGGATACCGAGTCCCACACACACTCCAAACCATATGACCACTGGCTTTATGGATAGTATGGGCATCTTTATTAGACAGCTGCCGTTGTTTCTTCTTAAGTGCATTTCTCTACAGTCACAGATCTGGACTGAGGGGGTTCCGGCCTTTCAACTCAAATTGGAATGAATGTTTTATTCGTGGCCATAAGCAAAGGTCTCATGAATGCGGTCTCTTCTCTTCTCCCCGCAGACGACGCGTCAACCGGGAAGTCCAAAAATGGCTACACTTTCCAAGAGATGGGTACGTAGTCATCACAATCTCCCACTCCCCGCACCGCAAGGGATTTGCAATGTGATGCATCCTGTCCATGGCCATGAATATCTTATCTGTAGCGAAAAAATATATACAGCTTTGCAGTGGTTCAGTATTCACATACAACTCTGCGTAGTCGCTGTTGTGGATAATCACTGCTAGGATTTTGAGTCACACACACACTGAAAACCATATAAACCCAAGCCACTATGACTAAACCAATGATTGAATAATAATTTGAATAATAATATGGCTTGATGTTATTATTTTGTCATTTAGATGTATGTGCAGCACTTAAGAATAGCTGCAACTTTTAAGCATTAATGTAGAAGTATTACATAATGAATTCCTCATTTATGAAGAATTGTTCATACATGACTCCTAATAGTTAAGCTATTCATCATGTTATAAAGCTATCATAAATTATTATTGCCATAATTAGCTAATGATTTAAAGATAATTTGTTAAGCATAAGTTAATGATTACAAACTAAGAACAATGTGTAAATAATGTTTTAAAAATACTTAACAATTCATGATTAGTTTAGGTAGGAAGAAAGCATAAGTTTAATATTTTGTGTGAGCTTATGTAGGACCAGCTATACAACTAATGGTTTATAATTACCTAATTAATTAATTACTATAATTACTAACTAATCATGAATTGCAGCATTATTTTAAATGAACATGTTGTAAATAGTTTGTATACGTATGCTTTGTACACTATCTTAAAAAACATTTTCTCATTATCGTATTCATATTTTATTTGATTTGAACTGATAAGGAATTGCTTACTGATGAGTAGTCACTTAGGGGGTGTTCACACAGGCAGTTTTTTTTTCAGGTGCGGGTGGATGTTTTACATTATATTCCTATGATACAGGGTGTTTTTGTAAAAACATCCTGGGTGCTTTTAAAAACACCGCTGCCAGCGGGTTTTTTTCACTGCTCTGGGTGGTTTTCAAGTTGGGATAAATTCAACTCGCCAAGAAAAAGCACCCGACGTCAGGCAGTTTTTTGACAGCTGACCAATGAACGAGAACCTACGTCACTAGGAAAAACGTTGGAAATTCAAGAATGGCGACCCAAACCAAGACGTCTTTCCCGACGGAGCAACTTGTTGTTCTTGTTAGTGAACATGTTGAGTTATATGACATGACCAACAAGTTATACCACAACATATATCACAAGGAGAGTATCTGGAGGACGATCGGTGGGATTTTGGGACATTATCAAACCGTAGCTCCTGAATACAACTATGAAACGCCCCGTACTGCTGCCGTCCCCGGTTTATGTCATGCACCCACAAACGGGAGGGTTCATCGTTATCCTCGTCGTTGTCATCTAACGCCAAAACAAGGGTTAATTTTCTCATCCTCGACATTGTAACTGACACACTAAATTCCCGTAAGACCACTCTCTCCCACCAGTCTTGGCTGCGGACTCGCATCCAACTTCCTCTTATTTGCGGCGGCGCTTAGGGTAAATATAAAGATCTGACGAGAAATTGACGTTGCTGCGCTGTCCTCCTCCTTCTTAATTGAAGGAGCAGGCAGAGAAAAGCTCTCTCCTGCTGTGCTTTCATTAAAATCAAATTTAAAATCCCCGATAGTGATAAGACATCCATTATGTCGCCGCCGGTCCAGAGACGTGTCAGGTGTGCGCGAGAGACATAACGGACACTTTTGTTACTGCCATACAGTTCATTCGGAACACATTTTAGGAACAGATCTATGCCGCATAGAAATCTATGCGGCATAGATCTGCCATGTAAACGCGGCTACTGTAGCGTTGTCAAACCACTTTGATACGGTAACCGATTGGCAACGTTGGCTCTAGAACATTCTGCTCTAGAATGAACTTGACAAAACCACCCTGTCAGTTTTTTAGTTGGTAAAAAACCGCCCGGGTCAGGTGTTTTTTAATATAAAAAAACTGCCTGTGTGAACACGCCCTTAGGATGCTTTATAATGCTGAATTCATTATGAATACACAAGCGAATCAGAGAATTCAATGCATTGGGTTGAGGGTGAAGGTGGAGCATATATCCCAGTTGTATCCCAGTTGAATCATGGTAATGCCTACCTGCACTCTAAGGGCGTGTTCACACAGGCAGATTTTTTATATTAAAAAACACCTGACCCGGGCGTTTTTTTACCAACTAAAAAACTGACAGGGTGGTTTTGTCAAGTTCATTCTAGAGCAGAATGTTCTAAAGCCAACGTTGCCAATCGGTTACCGTATCAAAGTGGTTTGACTACGCTACAGTAGCCGCGTTTACATGGCAGATCTATGCGGCATAGATTTCTATGCGGCATAGATCTGTTCCTAAAATGTGTTCCGAATTAACTGTATACATGGCAGTAACAAAAGTGTCCGTTATGTCTCTCGCGCACACCTGACACGTCTCTGGACCGGCGGCGACATAATGGATGTCTTATCACTATCGGGGATTTTAAATTTGATTTTAATGAAAGCACGGAGAGAGCTTTTCTCTGCCTGCTCCTTCAATTAAGAAGGAGGAGGACAGCGCAGCAACGTCAATTTCTCGTCAGATCTTTATATTTACCCTAAGCGCCGCCGCAAACAAGAGGAAGTTGGATGCGAGTCCGCAGCCAAGACTGGTGGGAGAGAGTGGTCTTACGGGAATTTAGTGTGTCAGTTACAATGTCGAGGATGAGAAAATTAGCCCTTGTTTTGGCGTTAAGATGACAACGACGAGGATAACGATGAACCCTCCCGTTTGTGGGTGCATGACATAAACCGGGGACGGCAGCAGTACGGGGCGTTTCATAGTTGTATTCAGGAGCTACGGTTTGATAATGTCCCAAAATCCCACCGATCGTCCTCCAGATACTCTCCTTGTGATATATGTTGTGGTATAACTTGTTGGTCATGTCATATAACTCAACATGTTCACTAAAAAGAACAACCAGTTGCTCCGTCGGGAAAGACGTCTTGGTTTGGGTCGCCATTCTTGAATTTCCAACGTTTTTCCTAGTGACGTAGGTTCTCGTTCATTGGTCAGCTGTCAAAAAACTGCCTGACGTCGGGTGCTTTTTCTTGGCGAGTTGAATTTATCCCAACTTGAAAACCACCCAGAGCAGTGAAAAAAACCCGCTGGCAGCGGTGTTTTTAAAAGCACCCAGGATGTTTTTACAAAAACACCCTGTATCATAGGAATATAATGTAAAACATCCACCCGCACCTGAAAAAAAAACTGCCTGTGTGAACACCCCCTAATTACTCATTTGATATGCTGCAGAGCACAAATTCATTTGCAGGTGAATTGAGAGGTTAATTAGTGGCCAGATAACGACCAATATGATTTATGAGCATAATGAGAAAAGAGAATATTTTTTACTGCAGAGCTGAGACACTTGCATTTTACGACCACTTTTAGTTTATAATTGCAGTAAAACTGTCTTGCTGTTGCCCCTCATGAAAACTAGGGATCTCTCTATATATCCCTGATTTATTCTCACTTGGATTAAGTTTTTTTACAAGGGCCTTTTGTTTATAATGGTGCGGCATGAGGTGGAATTTTTTATTGGGCATTTCTCTTCCTTTTTTACCACTTTTCCCCATACCCCCATCCTTTCCTTCGCTCTCACCTTCACATTCTCACTTTATCACATCGCTTTACTTACATCCCTTACACTTCCTTTTTCTCTCTATTTATTGCTCTCTCTCTCTCTCTCTCTCTCTCTCTCTCTCTCTCTCTCTCTCTCTCTCTCTCTCTCTCTCTCTCTCTCTCTCTCTCTCTCTCTCTCTCTCTCTCTCTCTCTCTCCCGCTCTCTCCAAGAGACAATGTTTTGTGTTTGGTTGGTGTGGGCTTTTTCACCAGATGGCAGACCGGGGGGAGTACAGCCTCAACAGTTTCATACTTTAGATAGATCTAGAAACCTGGCCCAGTGAAGCAACTTAACCTTGACTTAATGAGTGTCGATTATCATGCCATGGCTCAATTATGTTGTGCCACCATTTCTTTTTTGGCCTGAAATCCATTGTTGGGATTGCAGGCGCAACGGACCAAATCAACCTTGAAATAACAACCTTAATTATTGCCATTTGTTACCCCGGTACAGTTGATTAAAATGCACATTAATGTGTCTGGGTTATTGAATGTGCGCTCCCACCGCCGTCTACATCCAAACACTGATTGGACAGAGATGAATGGGCCATGTGATGGACAATTAGGGCTCTTTAATGAGGTTGATGACTTACTTACTCTGTGTGTTGCTCTTATCTTGATGCCCCCCCCCCCTTTACAGAGCTGCGTACGGAGGATGCGATGTATGAGGACGTTAAGGAGCATGACTTCCAGGCCAATGTTTCAGGTGTGTGTGTGTGTGTGTGTGGGGGGGGGGGGGGGGTGTCTGGGTGTATGCGTCGACTCTGATTCTGCTCTACTTTAAAAGGGCGTTACAAACTGCTTTAACCCCGTTGTGGCATCCATTTGCAGATCACGATACACCAGAATATGGGCTACTGAACACAACTCGCAAAGTATGATTTATTTTCTTATCTTTAAGTTGATCACTGAAACGTTTTTTTAATAATTGTTAGTTTAAGCCTTCAATATATTTTAAGGACATCTATCCCAATTGATATGTATTAATATGATATATACATGAGATATCATCACGTAACGTTCGAAACATTTGATCAGATACCACTATACGCAGACGACATTGCGTTCAATTTGCTATACATACGTTTTTCGTTATGCCTTCCCCTCCCCAGTATGTGAGCTCCATGAACTTCCAAGAGGAGGTGCGTGCCCACAGGGACCTCGACGACTTCCTGGCCCAGTCCAGCATCTTGCTGGAGGAGGATGCCGCCACGCTGGAAGAGGTCCTCAAACACATGCTCACACTCATGGTGGACGAGGGCGGGGAAGCCTTCGACGTGGATGCCGTCATGGAATCCTTGTTCACCGACGCCAGCGGGTTGGATGCAAACGGTAGGGCCTTTGGAAGAAAGTTCATGAACATGTGCTGAGTGTGCACTTATGCTTTTTGCCTGAGCGCCACTGCTTTTACCAAGACTTACGTTGTTAAAGTAATGGTCATCTTTGTCTTCGCTGTCCCGCAGTGCATCTTCTGTCTGAGACCATCCAGGGAGTCACCACGACCCCAACAGGAATCCACTACCAGCAGTCCTGGCTCTGTATTCTGTACGTCTCTCAACTGAAATAGCAATGGTCTTTAACATATGCATTGGATTTGTATTGTTGTTGCCCATTTCATTTGTATTCTTTTGAATTTGTTTAAATTGTAATGCACACGATAAACAATCTACTTGCAACAGAACTCAACGTGGCAACACATCCACCTGCAACCAAATCACTTACTGTATAATCCCTATCACTGCACAACATCCAGCACGTTGATGGTTAGAGAAGGCAACTCCTCTCACATGTCATGTTCCGTTGATAAGGGGCTCGGGAACGCCCCATTCCACGACAAATAAAACAAACTACACATGATTCATTCATACCAAGTTCCCATCGACGTGCGTTCATTTGTGGTCCTGCTATAAAACAGTCCCATGCACAAAATCTCTTAAAGGAACACATCCCAAAGCATTGGTTTCATCTACTTCCTCTGTGTTTCTGGGACTCTCAGCACCAACGTCAGGAGCCTCCAGAAGCGCCACGTCTGCATCACACGCCTGGACCGACCCCAGAACTGGGGGGTGAACTGCTGCGAGGCCCGCTATGTGGTTCTCATCCTGGCTCCCTCCAGAACGGTGAGGACACCCCCACCCCCCACTGGGATACTTAGCTAACTGCTAGGGTGCTTTATGTAGCACGGTATCGGGAAACCAACAGAGGATTACACTGATGTCCTTTTAACACACTCTTCCGCCGTTATGGGTTCAGGTGTTATGTCTTCGCGAGCTGTTGGGAAAACACTGAGGCGAACTCGGGGGATGTGTGAACAGTTGTGCATCTACATTAAAATTCGCTTTAGACATTTTTAACCAGTGTACACAGCAATAAATGTTTCCCAAATAACGTACAATAAAAGAAGGCGAATGCACTCCGGAGGAAAACCACCAATACATTTTTGTATAAAGGGCTAAGGCTGATGCTAAACGCGATGCAACCATCGATTTTATTTCGTCAAATGTAACATTACCGTTTCACTTCTGTTTTCCCACCTAGAAAAGCACCAAGACGGCCATCGAGCTGGGGAGGACGTTCGCCACCCTGCTGTCGGACATCTCTTTCCGCCAGAAGCTCCTGGAAACCCGCACCGAAGAGGAGTTCAAGAAGGAGCTGGTGCTCCAGCGACGGCTCCTCTCCAGCGGCAGCGACAAGCCCCTCGAGGAGGTTGTCGACGACACAGACCCCCGTAAAGGGAAGCCCCTGGAGGTACGGTCATGGAGCAGGCGAGCTGCGCTTTACACAGTAACGGACTGAGACTTTGGCCCACCTTTTGTGGTGGATGAGATTTGTCTTTACATGGAGGATTCAATCAGTTTCCCTTTTCACTCTGATATTTATGACAATGTTGACTGTTGATACGTGAGTAAGACAGCGTGTTTTGCGTGTAATGTAACAGGAAAAACATTTTGAGCTTTCGGTCCCTAAGAAGTTTTAACCCAACAAGTAACAACCATCCAACAAGCCTAAGATATGTATTTCGATCACCACTGTCATTATTCTTCAGAATGACTCTTACCCTCAACCCTCAACCCTAACCCTGACTTCCCTAACTCAGTGCACAGATTTCCTGAAACCATTCAAGGGTGTGTACGACGACCTCCGCAGAAGACTCCCGCTCTACCCCTCAGATTTCACAGACGGTACGGCTTCTACACCCCTCTGAAGAATCCTGGTGGAAACAAAGCCTTTGCCAAAGCCCAACGCATATGGAGCAGTGATTTATTCTGATATTTGTTGTGCAACACAAAATTAAGGATATAAACATACTGTTTTAACGGGGAGAAGCATAAGGGGTAGCAACTGTGTCTGGGCTGATTTTAGCGCTAGCCTCAAATATAATAGGACTCAGGTCTATTTTAAAACATAATTTAGCTTCTGCCGCATCGACCATGTGCTTTGGGCTTAACACAAAGAAAAAAATAAAATAAATGACTAACTCTGTTCTCTGATTGGTCCGTCCAGGTATCGTGGGGCCTGACCGCTCATTACTGAAGTACACCACCACGGCCATCTTTCTCTACATCACCATTCTGCTGCCGGCCATCGCCTTCGGCTCACTCAATGACGAGAGCACCAGAGGGGAAATAAGTAAGTAATGGAAGCTCAGAGAAGCTCAGCAGTATCATCATCATTGATCCCAAAAGCCTTATTCAACCATTCAAGTATTCTGTATCTGGCAGGAGCATCAAATACAAATATTGACATTACTAGTTGAACTACATTTCCCAGTAGGGTGGTGGTAACGTTGCTGTTTTCTAAATCAAATACCTTCTCGGTAGCTAAGCTTTTTTATGGATCAGGTAGCACGGCAGTGTCCACAGAAGCTACATATCTAGAGGATTTCTGAGGGCCATGCACAGTGTAGATTTCTGCTGGAGTCAGGAATATATCTACGAAGCGGTACCCCTGAACCAAAAATATATTTTTCTTGATCTTTTTAATCCTGTAAACTCCTGTCAGTCTGGCATGGCGTGGTTCAATCTCGCGTGTGGTGTGAGTTGAGATCGCAGGATATTGTTTGATAAATTCAGGGTTCGAGTTAGGACCATACCGGTCTTGTGCTCAGTTGTTGACGGGGGGGTGGGGGAAGCGTACCGGCCTTGCGTTGGTTTGTTGACGAGGGGGGGTAAATATAGGAAGTAAATATATACATATGAAACGACTCTTCTCAATGCCGTGGAACGCTCCTTCACAACAACGCTAGCGTCTTCGGTTGCTAAGCAACGTCAAAGTCTTTGGCTAACTATTTCTCTGCTGATCAACACTACGAATGGTAACAAATAAATTGCAGAAAGACACCTTGTGAAGTTATTTTTTCGTTTGGCAAGTGGCCGCTCATTATCAAAAATAAGCCCCTTCAGGTAGAAGCAAGAAACCTCAGACAGGTTCGCCCTGTCTTGGGTTATTTTCTCGACAATGACCGGCGTTCTATTATCCCTTACTTAACGTCAATATTACTCTTTATGTGGAAGGGAAAATAGCTTTATTTGTAATTACAATATATTATGCTGCTGTATTTTCAGAGACCCCCACAGATATTTTAGTTTGCTGCTTTCATGGGATCCAGACCTCTCTATGGGAGCTCAGCTCCCACTGGCTCCCACATAATTCGAACCCTGGATAAATTGTGTTATCCACAATTTAACTAAACATTTTTACCTGCGTATCTGTTTGACTGACAGGTATACAGATAACTAAGGTAGTATTGAATAAGCATGAAGCTGGCTTAAGATAAAGAAAAGTCTGATGGCTTCTGATGTAGTAAACTACTTCAGGCAATTTTTTTCTAGCTTAGCTCGCAACATTTATCTGACTGGAAGCTTCTGTGTAGTGAAGCTTCACTTAATGTAGAGCACCTGGTAGCTCACTACACTTTCCGAGTAGCTTGCCCAAAAAACTGCAAAAACTTCCCAAAATATAATCCAATTTAGCCTGGCTCAAAAGTTAAAAAGTAAAATTTTCTTCCGCTCTTTGAACATTCATATCTGGCCTCAGCAAAGCCATTAAAAAAAAAACACATCCTCTACTGATACTGTGAAAGCACCACCACCTGCGCGGGCGGAATCGGCGGTTAAAGTAATTGCACTTAACCCCTTTGTGACTTCTTCTTCTGCTGTGGTGCAGACGTGCAGAAGACCATCGTTGGCCAGAGCATCGGTGGGGTGATCTACGCTCTGTTCGCGGGCTCCCCCCTGGTCATCCCCCTGACCACCGCGCCACTCGCCATCTTCATCAGCGGTACGTTTCCGGCCCACCGCCATATGTCCCTCTTTATGAGCCCATCAATAAAACACGCTGGGTTTCATTTGGGCTTTATTGCTTTTTTGAGTGAAATCCTCCGTGTTATATGCCGTGTTCATTAACCTCGTTGTACCCTTCTGCAGTGTGCCCAAAGAACTTATATTGACTATAAACCGTGTTCGTGTGTGTGTGTTCATCTGTGTGTGTGTCTGTGTATGTTCAAATGGGTTCATGTGTGTCTGTGTGTATGTTTTCATCTGTGTGTGTGCGTATTAATCTATGTGTGTGTGTGCATGTGTGTGTGTGTGTTCATACGTGTTCATGTGTGTCTGTTTGTGTATATTCTTATATGTGTGTGTTTGTGTGTGTGTTCATCTTTGTGTGTGTGTGTGTGTGTGTTTGTGTGTGTGTGTGTGTGTTCATACGTGTTCATGTGTGTCAGTGTGTGTGTTTGTGTATATTCTTATATGTGTGTTTGTGTGTATATTCATCTGCATGTGTATGTGTGCGTCTTTTCCCTGGTATTTCTTTTTCCAGTGATTAGGGGGATCTGTGACGACTATTCCATTGACTTTGAGGCGTTCTACGCCTGCATCGGCTTATGGAACAGCCTGTTCCTCATCCTGGGAGGCCTGTTCAACGTGAGCCTGCTAATGAAGCTCTTCAAACGGTGAGCCGGCGACACCGCCCTGCTCTTAAGGCCTGCTTCTACCTCCAACACCGGAAAGCAAAACAGACGCTTCTCAAAAACAGCCGTGCCCCTCTTGTGTTGGGGGTGTGGTTGGAGGAAAAGAAACAAAACTAAAAAGACTAAACACTTACCCAGTAATAGATGTTGTAGAATTTTACACTATAACGTTTCAACCGGAGACATCATGCGCGCTGCACCTCCCGTGAAGGGAGCAGTTTGGTTAAGCATTCATGATTTTGCTGCGTCTGTAATTGTCTCTCCAGCTCCACAGAGGAAGTCATCGCCTTGTTCATCTCCATCGCCTTTGTGGGCGATGCGGTGAAAGGAACCGTGAAAAGTGAGTTACGCCTGGCTACCGATCGACGCAAACAACAACATTCCACGCCAGACGGTCCGCCCCGCTGCGCGCATAGTGATAGATCGCTGGTGTAATATAGCATGGGGAAACCGAAGAGCCTGGCAATTCAGTTTTTTTTTTTCCCCCGCCTCTTCATGTTGCAAAGCAAATCTGCCATGTCTTTTGTGGCAGTCTTTAGAGGCCGAGCCAGCGAGCACGCAATCAAACACGGGCCCGCGGGCTGGCAACTGAAGGGGAGGGAGGGGATTGAAAACCTTATAATGTTAATATTGTTTAGGGTCTCGTGGTGCGAGCGTACCCTCGATCTGGTCCTCTTGGGGGTTTCCTCCGTGACAGTGAAGCACACACTGAGCATGTGCCGGGTGCCTTTGCAGCGCCCGGGTTTTTTGTTTCCTTTGAGCCCGAGGCTATATATATATACACACGCACAATCACTGATGTAAAAACAGCACCATGCTGCCAAGAATGACCCTCGACCACGTAGGCAGTAACAAAGGGATGTTCGCCAGTACGTATTTTTTCATATTTTTATGTCCGATAGTTTTAGCAATTACTTTTTTGGGGTTGATTGTGTCACTAGTTGTTATGGCCTGCAAGAGGTAGAGGGCTGATTGGTCCTCAAAATAATATATTTTCCATTTATTGTTTGATTTGTTTATCTATTGATTGATATTGATTTATTGATAGATTCTCTTTTTCCATTTATCGCTCTGCTTTCTGCCTCTCTATCCTCCCCCCCCCCCAATCTGTTCTCCCTCGCCCTCCCCCAGTCTTCAACCTCTTCTACCACGGCCCCACCCTGACCACCACCAACGCCACCCTGACCCTGGAGCAGATCAGCCAGCTCCTTGAGAACGCCTCCCAGAACGGCAGCGACAGCGGGGCGCGGGGGGAACTCACGGTGTTCCTGCCTGTGTCCCTGGTGCATTGTACCAGGGAGAGGCCCGTCCTGTGTCTGCTCCTCATGCTGGCCACCCTGTGGCTGGGCTACGCCCTCTACCTCGTCAAGAGGAGGTGAGTGCGTGGGGGACGAGGCACAGCAGGGGGGAGGGGGAGGAGGGGAGTGAGTGGGGGACGAGGCACGGGAGGGGGAGGAGTGGAGTGAGTGGGGGACGAGGCACAGCAGGGGGGAGGGGGAGGAGGGGAGAGGTTTTAATCATCAGCCCCCATACATGATTTTCTCCGGTCGTTTTGGACGCCAGGACCATATGCTGATGCTGCGCTGCTGCTGTCGCTTTATTAGCTGCTGGTGGGATACGCTGAGCGACGCGAGTCTGGGAGGAGTTATGGAGGAGACGGGGCTATCTCTTTGGAGGGGGGGGGGGGGGGGGGGAGTCGTCGGGAGGCGGTTCGCTCAGAAAACGCTACGATTCTAGAAAGAAGGATTCAGAGATCTTTATTCTTTATCTTTGTTTTTCTTCTTGCCTTAAGAGCTTTGGGGGTAGTGTGTCTCCCAGGCCAAATGCTCATCGTCACTGAAAGCCTTTGTCTATGAAGACAGGGGGAAAAGTGTGCTTTTAGCCGTCTATGACATGTTGAAAGAAGGGGCAGGATTTGGATGACAGTCTTTTTGAGTTAGAGATATGCAGTATGTGTGTGCGTTTATATATATATATATATATATATACACATATAAAGATATACATATATTTATGTGTGTGTGTTTATGTGTGTGTATATATTTATTTATATACATATAAAGATATACATATATGTATGCGTGTGTGTGTCTTTGTTAGAGCACCACTTTGACCTGCTCCTTTTGTTTTCGTCCCCTTAGTCCGTACCTGAACGGTCGGATCCGGGAGGTGGTGTCTGACTGTGCCCTCCCCATCTCCGTGGTGATCGTGTCTTTCATCGGCTCCTACCTCTTCCTGGACATCGAGCGTGAGTGCCCTGCGTGTGTAGCGGTTGCGTAGTGTGATTGAGACCACGATGGAACCATTGGCAGCCAGCCGTTTATTCTGGTGGAATATTTAACATGGGAAATGCTCTTTGAGAACCCTCACAATGGCAGCCTCTCTCAGCCGGGGTATACGTAGACTGACCATTTACATGGAAATAAATATCACATTAAACAAATGAATATTTGAATGGGCGTTTGGTGACATACCTGGTGGAATATTTAACATGGGAAATGCTCTTTGAGAACCCTCACAATGGCAGCCTAACATGGGAGAAAGACATGCTGAAGTACACTTTCTTGGCGAAGTCGACGCTAACTAAGTAGCTACGACCAAAGCACATGGTAGCCAAGCTAGCGATCCTAAGCCTAAAGTCCATTTAAATGTAATTACCGACTATAAGCAACACAATATATATGCACAAACAACCAAGGATTAAGACAGTATTATGTACATTTAGACTCCCGTAATACATCGCCAAAGTGTGGATTCATGTTTAACTGCTCTGACTACCTACCTCTCTCAGCCGGGGTATACGTAGACTGAGGAGAGGAGGCAGCAACGTAAAATACAACCCCCGCATTCCGCTAGGGGGAGCTCTAGCACTCCAACCAAGGCTCCCACTACCACAGCCAGCGCAAGGATCTCGCTGGCAATGGCAAGTGGGAAGCATTAACCCTGCTACACGTGCTCCTTGAATAAAAAGGAGTACAACGAAAAACTGACAGGCCCTACTCAGCCTACACACTGGGGTTTGCCGTTCATGATCGTTTTTTACTGGATGCACGAAACACGGAAGGGAGGGGCGAGCTGGCTCTGTTTGTTTGGGACCTCGCTTCAAATACAACCGAAGAGACGTCACCCAACATCGCTGATACAACCTTTAACCACTGTGATTTATGTGTGAATGACTGCGGGAGATAACGAACCTCCACCACAGTTAACAAAGCCCAGCGTGAACAGAATTAGTCACGAAGTCACTTTGAGATGGTCCCGCTCCTCCTAACCCCCCTCCTCTGCGTCTCCGCTCCCCTCTGCGTTCCTCGGTCTTCCTCGGTGTTCAGTTCCCGTGTTCCACCACGTGGTCGGCCAGCCCATCTTCAACTTTGCGCCGTTCGACAAGCTGACGGGGATGAACACGCTCAGCGCCGTGGGCCTCGGGTTCCTCCTCGCCCTGCTCATCTTCATCGACCAGAACATCGTCATCTCCCTCACGCACGTGCCGGAGCACAAGTAAGACGCCCCGCGCTGACGCTAACCGCTAACCGCTAGCCTGTTTAACACATCGGGCACAATGCTAGTTTCTCAGTGTGCAATGGACACCAAAAGCAGCACTTCAAGGTCCTACGACTCAATTCATCAGCTTTATTAATCCAGGGTATCACAGCCTCAGATGTACATCATGACAGTAAATAGTTATAAAGGGCTGTGTTTTAAATGACGGGCCACAGGCTTCTTCACATGAACATGTGATTTCGTACTTGAACTTGTCACCAATTATAAAATAATGGAAATTCTACCTCATAATTGTGCAGAACTTGGATTTAGTACATATGGTGAGTTATATTATTATCCTGTATAGTTCAATTATTACCCTGCAATAAACGTATTTTATTTAACGATGCGTTATCGTATATTGACCCTTAAGTCAGCCTCTTTTCATCCTCCTAGAACAGTATGCCCGACATAGACAGTAGCCGGCGACTTGCCATAAGAATGCCCAGTCTGACTCAGCCAACGACTAGAGCAGGCACCAGCCACCTGGAGGGGGGTTTGCGGGGGTGGGGGAGCGGCCAATGAGAGTGAACGGTTGTGGTTCTGCCAACAGGCTGCTGAAGGGGACGGCGTTCCACTGGGACCTGGTGCTCACGGGCCTCATCAACATCCTCATGTCGTGCCTGGGTCTGCCATGGATGCACGCTGCCTTCCCTCACTCCTCGCTCCACGCACGCCAGCTGGCCAAGACGGAGCAGCACGTGGAGAACGGACACGTGTACACCACGTAGGTTCACGGTGAAAGGGTTTTAGTTTGGAATATGGGCGGAGGTGGCTCCGGAGGGTTGAGCGGGTTGACTTGTAACCGGAAGGTTGCTAGTTCGATTCCCGGCGCTCCCTAGCCCAGTGTCGAGGTGTCTCTGAGCAAGACAGCGGACCCAATCTGCACCAGACGAGCCGGCTGTCGCCTTGCATGGTTGACACCGCCGTCGGTGTATGACTCTGTTTATGAAAAGAAACATGTGTAATGTTTTGATGGTTGTATTTAAATGTTTTTGTCTATCGCTAATTTCTAATTAAAGTCTTGCGGAATGCATTTTCTGGATGGGAAAACTTTATAATTGCTCGTTTGGGTTAATTTGCCCTTAGATGAGTTTGCACGACGATTAACTTTAACACAGATTAACTTCTGTGGGAATTGAAACAAACAAAATGTACTACTCACCTTAATGCTGGTTGCAAACATTATAAAAAGCAGCCATCCCATTTGAATTGGGTGGAATGAAAACACAATTCGAAAGGTTTTCTTTAAATTCCTTATTATGGTCTCGTTGATCCCTCAACCCAGAACCTCATTGCACATTTCTCTTTATCTCACATTTCTCCACTGCATATGATCGGGTTACCAAAGCAATCCCCCTCAATCCCCCCCCCAGGGGACAACCACAACCAAAGCTACCGTCCACCTCCCCCTAACCGGTTCCTCCCCCCCGCAGCATCGTCAGCGTGAAGGAGACCCGCCTGACGTCCCTGGCCGCCAACATCCTGATCGGCGTGTCCGTGTACATGCTGCCCATCCCGCTCCAGTGGATCCCCAAGCCCGTCCTCTACGGCCTCTTCCTCTACATCGCCGCCACCTCGCTGGACGGCAACCAGATGGTGGACCGCATGCAGCTGCTGTTCAAGGAGCAGGTAGGTGGAGGCTGGGGTTAGGGGGTGGGGTTAGAGGGTGGACCGCATGCAGCTGCTGTTCAAGGAGCAGGTAGGTGGAGGCTGGGGTTAGAGGGTGGGGTTAGGGGGTGGGGTTAGAGGGTGGACCGCATGCAGCTGCTGTTCAAGGAGCAGGTAGGTGGAGGCTGGGGTTAGAGGGTGGGGTTAGAGGGTGGGGTTAGAGGCTGGGGTTAGGGGGTGGGGTTAGAGGGTGGACCGCATGCAGCTGCTGTTCAAGGAGCAGGTAGGTGGAGGCTGGGGTTAGAGGGTGGGGTTAGAGGGTGGGGTTAGAGGGTGGACCGCATGCAGCTGCTGTTCAAGGAGCAGGTAGGTGGAGGCTGGGGTTAGGGGGTGGGGTTAGAGGGTGGGGTTAGAGGGTGGACCGCATGCAGCTGCTGTTCAAGGAGCAGGTAGGTGGAGGCTGGGGTTAGAGGGTGGGGTTAGGGGGTGGGGTTAGAGGGTGGACCGCATGCAGCTGCTGTTCAAGGAGCAGGTAGGTGGAGGGTGGGGTTAGAGGGTGGGGTTAGATAGTGGACCGCATAGTGCTGTCTTTCAAGAAGCAGGTAGATAGAGGGTGGGGTAGATGGTAACACTTTGCAATTAGGGTGATTTAAATAACCATTTATTAACATTATTAAATGCACTAATACACATTTTAACATAGTATTACACAGGGTTTAGGGTAAGTTGGGGTTAGTGGGTAATGGTTAACTATTACCCACCTACAGTGTCAGATAATGTATTAATGAACACGATAGATAACACCATGACCGTATTCAACTTAGACACCATTAGTAAACATGAACGCCATTAGTGAATGATTACTAGACCATTAGTTTGCTGTTAATTACGGCATGAACGAATGTTATTTAATGGTTATTTAATGGCTGGTATAGTGTTAGATGGTGGATGCGTGACTCCACTGCTTAAAAGCAGGTAGGAGAGATCCCTCTTTAATTAGTGTTGGATTTATAAAACACTTTATTAAGCGTGGATAGAGAGTGGATATCTCTCCGTCTGTCTGTCTCTGTCGGTCTACTTTATCTAGGGTCTCTGTACGTATCCTCCTACTGTCTCTATCTGTCTAGATAAACACTTTATTAATCCCTGAGGGGAAATGCAGGTGTTCCAGCAGCCGAAGGGGACAGAAGAGTGCAGATAAAGAACAAATAGGATCAAATAAATACAGAGATCTCTCTCTCTCTGAATATATCTACATATATCTACATATATTATATCTACTGCCTCTTCCTACTCTGTCTGTCTGTCTGTCTGTCTGTCTGTCTGTCTGTCTGTCTGTCTGTCTGTCTGTCTGTCTGTCTGTCTGTCTGTCTGTCTGTCTGTCTGTCTGTCTGTCTGTCTGTCTGTCTGTCTGTCTGTCTGTCTGTCTGTCTGTCTGTCTCTATCTATGTCTGTGTATAATCAATGCAACCAACTTTGTAGGTTGGTTCATGCATGCAGGCAGGCCCATACAGACACACAACGCAGGGCCATACAGACACACAACGCAGGGCCATACAGACACACAACGCAGGGCCATACAGACACACAACGCAGGGCCATACAGACACACAACGCAGGGCCATACAGACACACAACGCAGGGCCATACAGACACACAACGCAGGGCCATACAGACACACAACGCAGGCCCATACAGACACACAACGCAGGGCCATACAGACACACAACGCAGGGCCATACAGACACACAACGCAGGCCCATACAGACACACAACGCAGGGCCATACAGACACACAACGCAGGGCCATACAGACACACAACGCAGGCCCATACAGACACACAACGCAGGGCCATACAGACACACAACGCAGGGCCATACAGACACACAACGCAGGGCCATACAGACACACAACGCAGGCCCATACAGACACACAACGCAGGGCCATACAGACACACAACGCAGGCCCATACAGACACACAACGCAGGGCCATACAGACACACAACGCAGGCCCATACAGACACACAACGCAGGGCCATACAGACACACAACGCAGGGCCATACAGACACACAACGCAGGCCCATACAGACACACAATGCAGGGCCATACAGACACACAACGCAGGCCCATACAGACACACAACGCAGGGCCATACAGACACACAACGCAGGGCCACACAGATACACAACGCAGGGCCATACAGACACACAACGCAGGGCCACACAGATACACAACGCAGGGCCATACAGACACACAACGCAGGCCCATACAGACACACAACGCAGGGCCACACAGATACACAACGCAGGGCCATACAGACACACAACGCAGGGCCATACAGACACACAACGCAGGGCCACACAGATACACAACGCAGGGCCATACAGACACACAACGCAGGGCCATACAGACACACAACGCAGGCCCATACAGACACACAACGCAGGGCCATACAGACAAACCACGCAGGGCCATACAGACACACAACGCAGGGCCACAGACACACAACGCAGGGCCATACAGACACACAACGCAGGCCCATACAGACAAACAACGCAGGCCCATACAGACACACAACGCAGGGCCATACAGACACACAACGCAGGGCCACACCGACACACAACTTAGGCCCACAAACCATCAGACAGACATTGAGATACGTTTGACATGCTTCACCCCTAACCACTGCTTCACCCCTCCCCTCCCCCAGACATCCTACCCCCCCACCCACTACATCCGCCGGGTGCCCCAGAGGAAGGTGCACTACTTCACGGCGCTGCAGATGGTCCAGCTGGTGGTGCTCTGTGCCTTCGGCATGTACCCCCTCCCCTACATGAAGATGGTGTTCCCGCTGCTCATGATCCTGCTCGTTCCCATCAGGTAAACAGACGCCACTCAGCCCCACACAGCACCACGCTCACAGGGTCCGCTGTCAACCCCCCGCCAGCTGCCAGGGGACGGGGGATAGATCTGGAGCGTTTGGCAGCTTCTGAGGCGCAGGGTTACATATTAGAACGACGGCCCGGGCCGGGTCGGTTCGCAGCCAGCTCTGGCAGGTAAAGAGGCACGATTCTGGGATGAGGTGTCGGAGCCTGACTGCACACAGGCCAATGTGCTTTCACGCCTGAGCCAGGTCGTTTGTTTGCCATGCGAGCGCTACGCCTTGTGGCGACCAGGTGACCGGTGCTGTCCACTGTCTGCTCCGATGACACGTGCGGCGTTCCCCCTCTCTCTTCCAACCCGCTTCCTGTCAGTGTTCTCTGTTCTGTCCATGAAGCCACGCACACAACGCCCATAAAAGGTGTTGTTAAATGTAAAAAGATTGATTGTCTTTTTGCTCGACTGCCACTGTGTTAAAACATCTCTGGGTGTGTGTGTGTGTCTGTGTGTCTGTGTGTGTGTGTGTGTGTGTGTGTGTCTAATTTCAGGACTCATCTGCTTCCACGATTGATCGACGCCAAGTATCTGGACATCATGGATTCTCAGCACATGTAGAAGAGACCTGTGTGTGTGAGTGTGTGTGTGTGTGTGACCAGGTCTAAAGGCTGGTTGATTGTATTGAGCAGTGATGTACAACATGCTTGCAAGGTTTCATATATCGGAGGCTGATTACGTTGACTTAGGCTAGCTGGTGTTAGCCTGTCAACATGGATGAACAATTTCAGTGCCTTAATGCATTCATAAAATGTCCAACAGTACAATCAATATTGTTTTATAGTTCACATATTCCTGCTGGAAGACCTTGTTGTGTCCAATTCATTTTGTTAAATTGATGGCATTTATTTTTAGACTTTGTTGGTAAGGGCAACATTTTTATATCGAAATAACTGAAATGTTCAGTTATGGAATTATCTTTTTTGCAAAACATGATGCCTATTTTGTGGTTTCTTAATGGATTCAATGTTAAGAAAATGTAGTGTTATGTTAAGTTAAGTTCAAGTTCAAAATACCAATTTACTATGCTGGAACACATAAGAAATGCAAACTGCTGTAAAACATCTTTACACTGATCAAGTGTAGGGGACTACAACGCCACCAATATGCAACAAAGTGGTCATATTTGTCCTGCTTGTCCTTATATCATCTTTTTACAATGAGTTATTAGAGTTGTAACATGTTCATGAAATTAATATCACAGAGTTGTGGCTGTGTTCGAACATCAAACCATTAAAGCTCCCTCAGTGAACTGAATGCTTGTGTTCTGGTTGTTTTTCCACGGTGTGTATCGATTGAAAGGCTAGAGCAATGAGTTACATAAAGAACTGTTTTTTATTAGGACTCAGACAACACAAATTACTGGTTGGACAATATAATGGATGTTTGATTCTGTATTGTGATGGGCTTTACTGACTAATTAAACTTAGAATCAATTGCACTGAAATGATGAGGGGGGCACTTGTTAGTTAGAGTATACCCATTCACCACCATCACTGTAATATGGATCTGCGGTATCAATGGCTTCAGACTAAAAAGACGAGAACAACAGTGATCCACACATTGGCGCTCACAGGAATGTGTTTGCAAAACGCCCAATAGATGGCAGTAAAAGCCCACTTTGTAAAAAAGACGATTTTGAGAAATCCCAATTATACCATTCGGAATAAAAACGTATATATAAATAACCAAAAAAATTATTCTTGAATCATACCATTCAACAGATGGTTAATCAAGTTATTTATTTGAATCTGGTAATTCTTTTGAAGACGGCTTAATGTTCATGCAAAACAATTCAGTGCCACATTAATTTGAGGGAACTATATTTTTAATGTGTTAGTAATAATGAAAAGTAATTAAAAGTGAATGTTGTATTTCTTGTAATTGTGTGTGAGAAATGAGTACACATCTGTTAGGTGTGCATCTTAAGGCTTAGGATGTCCATGACTGTTTTCCTTTCTCATTGTGTGTTAGGAATGAATTCATATATTTTAGATGGGTATCTGTGGGCTTAGTTGGTTCACGTCTATCTTTATGGATGATATTGTGTGCTAATGAGTGCATTGACGTTTGGAGATGGCCTAAGCGCCGATATGTCATCAAAATGAGAGAGAAACACAGATGGAGTTGAAACGCCTATCTACTTTTAAGTCTTTTCTAATGATCAGCCCCTCATAAACTTGGTTTGCGCTGCTTTTTCAGTTAGGGTTGTTAACAATGTTCACGTTACAATGACTGGGTATTCCTGTGTTTTTTTCTCGGAAAAAGGTAGAAGCCAAGTCAAATAACTAGTAAGACAATGTTTTTTCCACATCGCTAATGTTACATCTGCCCCCCGCTGGCCAGACACATATGAACACAACTTGAAATTACCCATGTATACCTTGGTCACACCTTATCATGCTACTTTCAAATACAGAAACAGGCTCTTTTACTGTTGCCGTTCATGACATATGAGATTGAGGCTTTCTATAATGGCTCGCATTATCGCCACTGCCGACGGACATATCTACCATCTGCTTCTCTTTTGTGCACACACTGTTTATCTACAAATAACACCACCACCATCTGTGTTTACTTGCAATTATTGTGTGGAAAGAGAACCAAGTCATTATTGAGGGCGGCAGCATGGCCTCTCGATGTATGCCCCTTGACCACCGCTTGGCCAGAGCATAATGAACCATGGACTGGAGGGCACGGGCAATAAAAGAAAGCTATGGACAGCAACAGATGCCCCGGGCTTCGCAGTTATTGGACTTTGACAAGTAAAAT
>NC_082391.1:14971374-15158874 GCF_031168955.1 Gadus macrocephalus | reverse complement strand
GACGCTCACCTCTGGTTATTGTTTTCACTGGACCAGAGAAGGGCAGGCTTTGCGCTTCATGGCTCTCAAAAGGGCCCTTAAGTGGATTTGTGTGTGTGTGTACGTGTGTGTTTGGGTTGGCATGTGTTTGTGTGGAATAACTGCATGTAAGGAATTACAATATTATGAATATTTATTGTGTATGGAATAACAGTTTTAGATATATAAAGTGTGTGTGTAAGCCCATGCTTTTGTGTCATTGTGTATGCATGTGCAGTTTTGGCAGGCTGGAAGTTACTGGATATGCGCCCAGTATATATGTACTCAAATTGGCCAACGCATTACGTAATTGCATAATTAATAGTACCACTATGTACTAGTCAAAAATCCTCCCTTAATTAGCGTTGAACTACTTTCGCAATGTGATGAGAAGCATAACCCTCCCTTCACTGTTTTCGCGAGTCTCTCTCGGCTAGGCCTAATTGCAAGTTTGACTCTGTAATCACAGCGTCGAGGCAGAGAGAGAAAGCAGGCAGAAGATGCAGCTCTTGTGTTCCAAGGAAACAAAAAATTCCCTCGGGAAGAAGATTGTCCCCCTTTGTTTCCCCGCGCAGACTCGCTCTCTGATTAAACATCAAACACGACGTCAAGATGAGCGTTTTTGACAGAAAACTCCCAGGGTGCTCGTGGGCTGGCCCCCTTTCTCACCTCGACAATAGCAGTGGGGAGGCACAGGGGATACGCACCATTGACTACCTAACTACCTGTAAGCCAATCATGGCGTGATGCACAGCGCACGCTGCCGTGTTTTCTGGCGAGGAACAGGCTGTGTAAGCAGATATAAAAGCATCGTGAGGTTTCCTGTCTTTATTTCTTCTGCTACTAAATGTTATTATGTTCATCTGCCGAGTGAGAACAACCTTGACAGTTAACATGGGAAAACGCAGTACAGTGGAGAGTAATTGCCAAAACTGGCATTGTTTACTCTGATAAATACTGAGGTTGACGGTGCACATGGGGATCCAGGCTGGCTTTATTTCCATCATCTGGGCTTCCTATGGATTATGTAAGCTAATGAGTTAAGTGGGGGCCCCCTTCCATCCACTATTGCTCTCTAATGGCTACGCAATTATGTGCGCTTAATAACTAAACTTTAATTAAGCGAATGGTACAGCCCTTAAATGTGAGATATGCATGTTAGTTTCAGAGTCACGGTGCCACGATGACCTTCAGACAGCTAAAGAGAGGGATCTTCAAACAGCATGAATATCACAGTGATTTCGACAGACATGCTTGAGAAACTTATATTTGAGTTTATATCTATGATTTTTTTCAAGATCAACCCTTGTGAACCTTTTTGTTTGTTACCAAAACGTATGCAGAACACTAGTGGTGGCCCACATCTGAAACATTCAAAATAATTATGTCATTCTAGCAACTCACAACACATATTTGAATATTATACATAATTTTAGCATTTATCATGGACAAAGGATTGGATGGGAAACATGTGACAATGAAGAGACTGTAGCATAGCGCAGGTAGCAACGGCGGCGCCGTTGCTACCTGCGCTATGCTAACGGCGGCGCCGTTGCATAAAGGATTGCACTTTGGACACCAATTTAGTCCCCTTTGCTTGCCTTACATGAAACATCAAAAGGCTGTCACAAAATGTTTGGTACATAATCAGATGCTAGGGCCCGTTCTGCTCTGTGTCTATGAATCACTTGGCCACTGAGCCATTAAACCATTCAAACGTAGAAAAGCCTGGATCTTTTTCTAGGTATGAAAGAAAAATATGGTCAACTCTGCCAGCTGTGTGTAATCACATGCCTGCTGCATGTCTTTTTCACCACTCAACATGCAGTGTTGCTCATGTGTGCATGTTATGAAGATGCACTCTGACTCACACAAGCACAGAAGCACCAGATGTGGTATAAGTGTTATGCTTGTGTGTTATTGCACATAAATTGCCACTTTTTATTAGTTATATGGTGTATACCCTTCAAAACAAATGCAGAAAGAGTGAACCGAGCCCTTACAGAAGAGAGAATGGCATTCCCAAGCGAAAAATGGTGAACACTATGAAAACTAAAATAGCAGGGTTACAAGATTGGGTCTCAGGGAATGGAATGAAAGAGAGAGGCAAAGATAGAGAGAGAAAATAAAGGGGAGAGATTAACAACGCAACCAGGTGGTTAATGCTATCTACTGTAAGGCCTCTCTAGGTCAGTGGGTTGTATTAGTTGTCTCAGAGCACGTATGTGAAGGTTTGTCTTCTCTGACAGTTTTAGCACGGAACACGTTTCCAGAATAGGGTGAGGTCATGAATAGCCCAATGTCCTAATAGGGGTTGCTCGTTTGCAAAGGCATTCCTAACTCATCCCCTCCCGGGGTTTCCCAGGGGCTAATCAGGAAGCAGTGGCCCTTTCTTTGGGGCCCCTGCTCTGGGTTTTGAGGTTGCATTTGTGTCTCCCGGTGTAATATAGATGTCTTAGTGGTTTGCAGCGTTCCAGAGTTCCTAACCCAGTTGTGTCTCAGTGATTTATCCCGTGATAAAGCAAAGTCCCTGTGAACTGGACCGGCCTGTAATGAGCAGTCATGTCCCGATGAGGGGTCAGGGAATAGGAGAGGTGGGGTGAACTGAGGTGAGGAGAGGAGAGGAGAAGAAGGAGAGAGGAGAGGAGAGATGAGGAGAAGGTAGAGGTGAGTTGAGAGAGGAGAGGAGCGGAGAGAGGAGGCGAAGGGAGAGTTGAGTTGTGGAGAGGAGAAAGCAGAGAATAAGGAGAGAGGAGAGGAGAGGGCAGAGAGGAGAGATGAGGAGAAGGGAGAGGTGAGTTTAGGTGAGGAGAGGAGAGGAGTAGCCGGAGGATAGGGAGAGAGGAGAGGAGAGGAGCGATGAGGAGAAGGATGAGTTGAGGTGTGGAGAGGATAGGAGAAGGCGGAGAAAAAGGAGAGAGGAGAGGAGAGGAGAAGGCAGAGAAGAAGGAGAGAGGAGAGGAGAGGAGAGGAGAGAGGAGGCGAAGGGAGAGTTGAGTTGAGGAGAGGAGAAAGCAGAGAATAAGGATAGAGGAGAGGAGAGGGCAGAGAGGAGAGATGAGGAGAAGGGAGAGGTGAGTTGAGGTACAGAGATGAGAATAATCTGTCAAAGGAGATCAGAGGAGACTAGCGTGGGAGAGGAGCAGGGAGGAGAGGAGAGGAGTGAATCAGGTAGGAGATAAATCTGGCAGAGGAGATCACAGGAGACTAGAAGAAAGGTGACAAGAGGTGCGGTAAGGAGAGGGGAGGTTATGAAAGTAGAGGCGGGGAGATGAACCCCGGGAAGAGGAGCAGAAGAGAGGAGCGCCGAGGAGAGCGGAGGAGATCCAAGAAGAGGTGAGGAGGAGAGAGCAGTGGAGCGGGGGTGAAAGGAGAGAAGATACAATACTAGGGAGGGGAGGGCAGAGAGATGAGGGCTGAGGAGAAGATGATGGCCTCGAGGAGAGGATCGCAGACGACAGTAGAGCAAAGAAGGTGATAGCAGACGGGATGAGGGGGGAAAGGAGAGAATGGGGAGGAAAGGCAGGGCCAAAGGGTAGGGGGACGCAGGAAAGGAGGCGAGGACAGCAAACGAAAGGAGGGGAGCCACAGAGATAAGGAGGCATTTGGAGAACAGAGCAAAGAGGGGGTAAGATGAGATAAGGTATGATAAGAAAAAACATCTGCTGAGAAGTTGTGGAGCCTTCCTCCACTTCCATTAGTTTGATTAGCGCGCTGCTCTCCATCTGCCACCGCCATGCGACGGCTGCAGCGGGAGTCAATTAGAAAAATGAGAGAAAATGTCAGCGGGAAGCAAGCCACCCACTGATGCATTCAGACACAAGCAAATCCTCCTCCTCGCTCGCTCTCCTCAAGGACACGCACTGGCACACTGGCACACACTCACCCCCCCCAAATACACGATCAAGACACAATCCCATGCACGTAATCACATACACGACGTGTTGGCGCTGTGTCTCTCTCTCTCTCTGTCTGTCTGTCTGTCTGTCTTGCTTACGCACGCACGCACGCACGCACACACGCACACACACACACACACACACACACACACACACACACACACACACTCCACGGGGTCGTTTTTCAAGGAAACCCCTTGTATTATTATTCAAGACAAAGTGGAGATGGACACATTGAGATAGAGAAGAGTCAAAGAGATTACTATATTGCTTATCCCAGAATAGCAGGCAGAATAATTGGTTACTAAATCGCTCTCTTGATGTAAAGCTGCTGGTTTAAGAGTATCATCAGTTCCCTGTGAGGCGCTGCAGCAGCAGCAGACAAACCCTTTCAATAAATGATAATTAAATGTTGACATACTAATAGCGTTCATTTATACTACTACAATGTTAACTATAATATACTATGCCGCATACATCACATTCATGGTTTCCTATTCCTTTGTATCTATATATTTTCTTTTAATGTTTCTAACGAAACATCGTTTTTTCTTAAATGCCAAAGGCTGCTTCATGAGTGTAAGATTCCAGACCACAAAAGATAATTACTACTTTCTGCTTTTGTGTTGTCCCGGCCCTCCTATCTGCAACCCACAGCATAATCAGTGCATATTATACGATCGGTCATACATAGGGCATCTCTTTGTCTTTGCACTGCTGTGGTTTTTCTTGTGTAGGCTACTCTGTTGACATTGATAGAAATTGTGCAACCATCACGATGAGAAAAACACCCCTAACATTTGTATATTCTGTGAATAGGAATTGATTGGAATCTGATTCGTAAGACAATCATCTGTCCGCTGTGTGTGTGTGTGTGTGTGTGTGTGTGTGTGTGTGTGTGTGTGTGTGTGTGTGTGTGTGTGTGTGTGTGTGTGTGTGTGTGTGTGTATGTGTGTGTGTGTGTGTGTGTGTGTGTGTGCGCGTGTGTGTGTGTTAAGATAAGGTTAATGGTGCATTGACAAAGGCTGGCGCGGATGTAGCCTAGTGAGGACACAGCTGGATGACAGTTGGGACAGTGACGGTTGCAGTAAGGCTGAACTCACAGCTTGCATGGATCTGACTTACATTGAAAATGGCGCCACCGCCGCCACAACCCGATCCATGCCCAAAAAAAGTCTCCCCCGCCCCTCCCCCGACATAATTGATTCCACTTCCTCCTTTTAATTAGGCGGCCTCCCATGATTCATGTGTGACTTCAAACCATTAGACAAGAATCAAATAAAAAAGCCATCAGGTTGCAGAGAATGCATATCAACAGCTCTTGTTTCCCAGCTTGATGTGGATGAATGGCGGTCATGATGCAGAGGAGAGTGTGGGGGAAGCTGCCATGGGTCCGGCCAGGCCCAGGGGTGACATTCAGGTCCGCTTCAAGTCACCGCAGGTCTGAGCAGAGCGGTTCTGTCAAGGCGGAAGATTGGAAGGAGAACGTTTGGAATATCGACGGAGTGGAAGCCACCACTTGACTCAAAGTATTCCTATTGTCCAATGACCCAGCTAATTGGACGTGAAGCGCAGTGTATCCTCAATGAGCTGAATTTCAATGATGTCTGGTTGCTGTTCCCCTGTCTCTCGTCTGCTGTATGAGGAATCTAAGATGCTAAATAATTGCCTTGGTCAAAGACGACCGAAATATTTCAACATTCTGGATAAAATTGTGGTTCTATAATTTAGGGAGAATTGCTCTGAGCGACAACGATTTTGAAAAGACATCAGGCAAAACGTTCCTCTACCCTAAGGCCCTTCCACCAAACGATGTCCAATCATGCACCGATCAGAGTAGTTGGGCAGAGGAAGGAAACCAGGAACTTGACTTTGAGAATTTTCCTGAATGGTTGCTACAAGCACTGTGCTGATTGGTTGCATTTTGGCCAACAGGTGGAAACATTCTTGACAGGTTACTAAGGCAGTCGTAAAATTGAGTTCTTTTTGAGGAACATTCGATTTACAGAAGCGGCTGGGCTGTTATGTAAAGAGTCCTTTGATAATTTTAACTTACTGTTCCTTTGAGCAATGTATTTTAATAACTTCAGACATATGTTCTGTTGGTGGTCAATTTTGGTATTCATATCAAAAGCCTTCATTAAAAGAGCCCAACGTTCTCGTATCTGCCTTTCAATGACCAGCAGCAAAAAGCATATCTCCCATAATTTAAAATAAACCTGTCACTTTCAATATTCCTGCTTTAAAGCTGGGTTATGAGAGCTTGATATGGAGTAGTAAGACCAGCCCAGAAGTGATTTTAATGAGGAATCCTTATACACCACAGAAATCTTTAATGATACAAATCCTGCATTGAAATACTGTTCCAATATTCTTTATGCATTAGAACTTATTCTAAACTATTGCTCACTGGCTGCACCATTAATCAGATGATGCCCCAATGGAAACCAGAAGCAATCTTATCAACAAAATCCGACAATGGAAATAGAAGTGAATTGGCAAGAGAATGTGTGTCCTTGTGTGTGTGTGTGCATATGCTTTGTGTCAGTCTGTGAAATAATGAGTGGGAAATAGTAAAAGGACTAGGTATCCAAGTATGTTTAATGAAATGGTATATTCAGTTGATTGCCGGAATACTGAACCAATGAACAGGCCTTAACAATACATACTGTATATAACTGTCTGTAGCACACAGTGGGTGGTAAGCTTGGCGAAACATACATTGATCTGTTTAAAACATAGGTATGGAAAGCTAACCTTTTCCAACATTCTTTCATAGAACTATAAAGTGAGAGATATAAACGGGCAAACAGAGTCTATCAGTGAAATCCATGGAGAAGGCCATGGACTAATGGAGTAGTTAAAAATATTATGTTCCCCAAGGCACACTCACTTGAACATTCTCCACAATAAAGAGGGTGTTTGGTTTTACAGTGTAAATGTTTTGTAGTAGTAAAGAGTTAGAAGATGGGACGTACCGTAGTTCACTTGAAGACATTTTACGTTGTGTGACGTCCAGGGAAAAGTACAACAATGAGAAGAAAAGGAAAGCAGGCCAGACAGGCGGGGGGCTCTCTGACAACGCAGCAGGTGAGCAGACAAGTGTTTCCCGGCCCGAGGTGGTACACTGCTGTTCCAGCTGCATCACTAAATGTCACTTTAGGGGGGGATTCTAATAGATATCGCCTTGGGCACAACATGGCTTCCGCGTGTCTCTGCCCCTGTGATTATGATATAAAAGCAATGACAGGGCAATAACAGGCCTTCTGCCCAGAGGAGCAGAGGGAGGGTCTCATCGCCTTGCCTCCTGGCTCCTGGTTGGCAGGCTAATGCCCTGTTCTGGCCACTACTGCTCCACCTCCTTCCTGTGGGAGTCCTCCTCCTATGAGGTCTCCAAAACAAGGAGAAACTCTCAAGGATGGAAACTACCAAAATACGGATCCTTCTTCCAGAATGGCTGCAACAGACGTCAAACCAACATGATAAAAGTAATTCATATGCTCAAATAACTGCAAAGAAGCAACCCTGAAAAAAGCTGAGTATAGGCTTAAGGGTCCGATGTCGGTGGGCATAATGCAGTTTCAGCCACCTCAGGCCATTATAAATATTCGGTGGTCGCGCTCTGACTATAATCAGTCAAGACCACTAGTAAGTGGACAGGCAATGAGAAGCCACAGTGACATCCAGACAAGATGGTCGTGATGCTAGCAAATCAGAAGTGGCTTAGGTACTGCTGCTAGGCAACCACAGCCAATGTGTGTTTCGCTTCACTCCGCAACAAGTGAGGTACAGGTGGAGAGCCATGTTTATCTTTGCCACACACACACACACACGCACACGCCCACGCACGCACACACGCACGCACGCACGCGCACACACACATACACACGTGCACATACACACACACACACACACACACACACACACACACACACACACACACACACACACACGTGCACACACACACACACACACACACATGTGCACAAACAAATACATATAATCACAAATACATCCCAAACACACATGCACACACCCAACCAGACACAAGCATACAAACCAATAAGTGTTCCAAACTATAGACACCTCTTTCAGGGACTGATCCATCCACACTATAATTCAACATCTAATTCAACGTGAATTACATATAATAACAAAATATAATTGGAACAGATTACTGCAGCATTATCAATAGCCTTCTCGTTATTCTCCAATGTTTTACTATGTACCCTGTAAACACAAACCCTGTCATAATGGTCCCACGAATTGTAACCATCATTTTCCCTCTTAGGCTAATCTGAATAATAATAATAATAATAATAATACATTGGTTTTATATAGCGCCTTTCTCGGTACCCAAAGACGCTTTACAAAAAAAACACAAAACAAAAAGGATACAAATGAACAGTACAGTACATACATGCATACATACAAATATTCCCAAAACAACAATACAGAGAAAGATAGGACAATGAGAAAGAGAGAGAGTGAAACAATTTTGTCAGGTGTTGTAAGTGATGTTGAAGAGATGTGTTTTGAGTTGACTTTTGAAAGACTGCAGTGAATCAGAGTTACGGATGGCCAGGGGGATGGAGTTCCAGAGGGTAGGGGCGGCGATGGCAAAGGCTCTGTCCCCTATGGTGCGGTATTTGGTCCTGGTGATGGGGATGAGGGTGTTGGCAACAGTGGAGCGTGTTCGGTGTGGGTCAATGGGGCGTTGGAGGAGATCTGTCAGGTATGAGGGGGCAAGGTTGTTTAGGGCTTTGTAGGTGGTGAGGAGGATCTTGAAATGTATGCGTTGTTTTACTGGAAGCCAATGAAGTTGACGTAGGACGGGCGTGATGTGTTCTCTGGAGGGAGTGTGGGTGAGCAGTCTAGCAGCGGAGTTTTGAACATATTGCAGTTTTTGAAGAACAGTGGAGGGGAGACCATACAGGATGCTATTGCAGTAGTCGAGTCTGGAGGTGATGAAGGCATGAATTAGTGTTTCAGCAGCTGAGAAGGAGAGAGTGGGTCGAAGGCGTGCTATGTTCCGGAGGTGGAAGAAGGATATTTTAGTGACGTGGTTTATGTGTGACTTGAAGGAGAGTGCAGGGTCCATGTAGATGCCAAGGTTTCTGACCAGGGCGGAGGGAGTGACAGAGTGACCATCAATGCAGAGTGAGTAGTTCTGGGAGGTGGGGAGTGTGGATTTTGGGCCAAAGATTATAATTTCAGTTTTATTGCTGTTGAGTTTGAGGAAATTGTGTTTTTTACGGAATACTGAGTAATAGGGCATTTAACATGTTTATTCCCTGAAATAGAGCATGTGGAGAAAAACACATTCACTCTTAGACTTGTATGAAATAAATGCCAACCTAATGGAAAGATTCCATATCCAGATGGAAAAAGTCGTAACGAATTGGCAATTAGCAGTGTTTGATAAACAAAATGATTGAAACATATTTTTCCTTACATCACCACCGAAGTTCGGATCATATAATTGCCTTTACAATGAAAAAGATAATAATATTAAAAGCATAATTGCTATGATGACATGTATAGATAAAAGTAATAACAATAAAGTCATGCATTTGATTCATAAAGGAGATATTGGAGCACAGTCTATTAGCACTTTTACAAGTTCACGCAACCACAACCACATTCGGTCACTTGCTGATTAAAAACATGCTTTGTACTCGAGGTTGTGCAATGAGGAACACACAAACACACACACACACACACACACACACACACACACACACACACACACACACACACACACACACACACAGTTGAAAGTTTTGTTATTCTGTGGAAAATGGTAATGTGAGATTCAACTTTGATGGAACATATGGTTTCATGAAATGTATATGAACATGCTAACCCCAACCCTAGAGTGTACAGATTCTGAAACAACACATAATTCACATGACTTTCAAAACCACATCCATGGTAATTTCTGAAAATACAACTGCGATACATTTTTATGTTTGCACTGTAAATTCTGTTGTCCTTGCTTTAAACACAGAGGTCTTCTGCCCTGTTAACTAGCCAACACTGAATCATTTATCATAGTTAAAGTTGTTTCATTTTAGCTTTTTTGTTTTGGAGAACTCGCTTGTGGCACATGCTCCATAATTCAACACATTCATGCCCTCCTCTCCAAAAGCCTAGCTAAGAGCCATCCTATTCAATATGTAGATGCTCGCTTCAAAAACCCTTCTTGCTTTTCTCTCCATTCTCGTACCTTTGTATATACTAGTTTAAAAGAAAGTGACATATGGCTGAGTGTGTGTGTGTGTGTGTGTGTGTGTGTGTGTGTGTGTGTGTGTGTGTGTGTGTGTGTGTGTGTGTGTGTGTGTGTGTGTGTGTGTGTGTGTGTGTGTGTGTGTGTGTGTGTGTATGAAAGCATGGAGATGTGTGTCTCGTGTGTTGTTTCTCTGTGTTAGATGATTCAGTGAAAGGCTTCTCAGGAGAAATAACTGTGCACCACAGTCTGTTCTAATACTTCCTCTCCGGAGGAACTCAGACGATTGTTGTTCATTCAGTCTGAAATGTAAATTAAATACCCACGATTGGAGCAATGATGCATATCCCAAGTTAATGTGTTCGAGTGGATGTGGGAGTTTGGAAATGTGTGAATGTGTGTGTGCAAATGTGTGAATTATGTTACTTGTAGATTTATGTGCTGTGAGGCATGCGGTTTTCTTTAATGATAATTTCTTCAATGACTCAAGAAATTACGATGAAAGTGAATTAACCTTCTTAAATCAGTGGCCAGTAGCTGGTGCATAGCACCATCCCGCTTGAATAATCCACTCAGACTCCCTGACTCTTCTCTACTCATTCTTACCGTGTGGATAAACGAGAGGTTTTTTAGACCCCAGCTAACATATAGGTTATAAAAACAAGATTGCAATACAAGAGAATAACAATAACATGGTAGAACCTTGAACACAACTTTCTTAAATAACAGATGTCATGCCTGTTATTTAAGAAAGTTGTTCAACAGTTCAACAGAGTTACAAGGTGATGAGTCCTTTATATCGTGGGTAGATGCAGTATATTGTTTGTGTAGGAAACTCCTTTCTATTATTTTCAAGGTACTTTCAGAAGAACACACACAGACACACACACACACACACAGACACAGACACAGACACGCACACGCACACACACACTAGTTAAAGTTAAAGTGTGGGTAACATGTGTCTTCTGCGACTTGTTCCTGTGGCTAATACTGTGTGAAATTATAAATCAAACAAGACTGAGGAGAGGAAATAAAACAATCCGTTGAGCGCACTGACGGATCAGCATCAAAGACGATTGTAATCCTTTATTTAAGCTCTCCTCCGGCTGCAACCCGTTCCCCCCGCCACCGCGAGGTGCTGCTACAACAGGAAGCCCGGCTCAATATGAAAATGGACTCATCAATCTCCCCCCGCAAAACTTTTTCATTGGCCACCCACAGCGAGCTTTCTCAGCGGGCAGCGGGGCAGCTAACGATGCTAGCCCTGTTTAAGTGAAGAAGGTATTACGTAAAAGAAAAACCTCCAGAAAATAACTTGTGGAGGCACGAAGCCAACCGTGGTGGCCGTCTATCTATCCAGCCATCTATCTTCCACCAGTATCTCGTATCAGTTTGTTAAGCGGCCAGTGTGGTTTTTACTTTCTGCTGAGCTTCAAGGAGAGGGGCAGGCGTTAGAGTTTGTGGAGAGAAATGGAGTTGTGTTCACCTCGGAGACCACCGGTGAGTGATGACAAGAAAAATTGCGTTACAGGCTTTACTGTTCATATTCCGGTCCGATCTCTCCCCTATGGTGTTTGCGTCGCCAGGTCACGTGGCCAATAAATCTGATAATTTGTTGGATCTAGAAGTACACATGAAAGCGGACAAAATGTGATTGAACAGATCCGATTCCATGGGTGCTGTTCACAGAGCCCGGAGGAGAATCTGACATGTTTTACTTGGAGCCCCCCCTCACCCCCAAGAAAGATCTGATTCAGGACATGTTGCCCTTGTTCTTTCTTCACCAACCAACCTGGCTGTGTTGACAGTGGGTCCTGTACATTGAGTTTACAAGTACCTTGCATAACATTGTAAGCAGGATATCTCATGATAATACTCCCAGCCATGCTTTCTCTCGAAACCATTCAAACCCACATGTTTTCCTAGACATCAGTTCTGCTTCACTCTAATCCAGTGTGAGACGCTTCGTAGTGGGCCTTACCGCTGAGTATAAACCATTGGTGCTGATTTCGTGCTCTGACTCAATCATCTCTCGCTCTGTGATTAAAGTGTCCCGGATTCTTTTTTCACGATGTTTTCTGTGTGCTTGCAGGTAGCGGTCGCACCTCCTTTCTGGGTTTTTGCATAAATATGTAAATATAATCAGCGGTGTATTGTGCCTCGGCAGCTGCACTCCTTGTATCTTAATCCCTTCATATAAACTGTACGGAGGAAAGAGGCTCTCGCACAGAAGCAGATGAAACACCTCAACTGGGTTTGGATTATTGCATCGGAACGGCGAATATCCAACGCCGTCGAGGCTTTCGCCGTGTTTACGGAGCGTAGATGTTTACAACTTCTACCCAATAATTATATTTTCCCCTGTATCAAAGACGGCTCATATAAACAACCGGGCACGCACAAACTCACATATTCATATCATAAGTACAACGTGGTCGACCTGTAGTGTGCAAAGCTCCAGCAGCATCAATTGTGAGGTGGAATGGAGAGTTGTCCTTTAATATAAATAAACAAGTTCAATGTATGAAACGTACCGCTTCGTTCATCGCCTTCGTGTAGCTCCTCCCTCTACCTCCATACATTGACCCTGAGACGACATAGCAAGGGGCGTGGCCATTAAGGCTCAAATTAAAAATAATAAAATAATACGTCATAGAATCCACCTTGTGTTATGCTGGGATAAACTAATGGCACGAACTGTGCCAGTTTTCGACACAGGCATTCTTACCACTTCTAGTGTGAAGTAATCGAAGAACAACGATGTGGCGTCTGGAAAGCTATTTCCCTGCCAAGTCTCACAAATGCTGCAACGTTTTTCTCTTAACTTTGAGCAATCGTGTCAATGCATGTTAATGTACTGTTGAACATGAAGCAAACCTTGAAGCTACCTTTATGTTTAATCTTGACAAGTAAAAGCATTCGATACACCTCGAGTTCTCTTTGAAGGACAGATAGCCCAAACTGTCTTTCTTTTTCTTTTCGGAACACAGGAACCCTAGCCCCACGCATATTGCTTCTGCAGCTAAGATTGCTTATTTGTTGACTCTTCTTTACTTTGGCAAATTAAATCCTTGTTCAAACATACACCTTATTTACAACTGAAAGGTTGGCTGGGGAACTCCAAAAAAAAAAAACATAGAGTTTTGAAAGTGGCCAAGCAAAATTCTGATCTAGTAACGCTTATTGAATTGGGTTCAATTTCCGAAGGCCTTGGCAAGGCAGCAAGACAAATACAATAACCAAAAAGTACAAATGAATCAAACTGGATTTTGCTCTTTCAAGTGTCTCGGTTTAAGATATAGCAAAAATATGCGCTGTATTCAAAGGCCACGGTAATTACAATAAGGAGGGTATTATCAACAAGTGTACGATGGCATAGAACAGCAAATCCATATTCATAGGTTAAAGAGTAAAGCATGATTAATCCATGAACACGCTAATGTGGACAGCTCCCAGCAGCGGCTCTGAATGTCTGGTAATGTCATGGATCTATTTCTAGTGAGCCATTAGCATTTTGCATGGTTCTGTAGGGGTTCAAGAGAATTCATGCTATTCTTTTTTTTTTCTATCGACGACATGAATATTCACGAAGATAAAAACCTCATTGACATTCAACAGAGAATCTTCCCGTGAAATGTTACTTATGCATGAATAGGCAACCAGGTTTCCTGTGTGTACGTGGCCACGTCAGATGACATACCGTATTTGTGTCCATCATATTGGGTATAATGTGTGTTTACGTGTGGGGGTATGTGGGTTTTGTAACATTGTATGTATTCTGGTTGTATGCCTGCTCCACGTGCATTTGCCACTCAGCATGTAAGAATATTAATCCATGCATTTGTGTGAATGTTTGCATTATGTATGTAATATGTATGTATTATGTATGTATGTAAGATGCATTAGTATTCATGTTTGTGTGTACGAGAATTCAATGTTATTCTGATTGATCATTTCCTGAGCTTCTTGCATCTGTTTTTGTCACTAGAAACCCCCAAAGGTGACATGTTTGTAGTTGGATGCACTTTGAGGTATGTTTCCTCAATTAGTTATGTGTGTGTAAAAATCTTTCCTTCATTTCCTTTGTTTGGTTCTTGTCATTTTAGTACTGTTCTCCATAGATTCATTCTAGATATTGTTTTATATTCCATCGATCTTTATGCCATATTTGTCACTTTTAATCTCCATCTCTATCTCTATTGTGTTGTGTGTTTCTTCGAGTCCCTTTATACAGATGCTCTCGATACCAAATGTGCTTCATGAATGCAGCTTGACTCGACTAAATATCTTCCCGAGACGGAGACTGGCACCAGGGTGAGTGACTCTGTGCTAGCCTGTCTTTATTAAAACCCCAACGCCTCGTTAAATGCCGCCGTTTCCACTGAACTAAGGGGGGGGGGTTATGATGAGCGTTGATGAACTATGATGGACATGCTCAATTTTCACCCTAAACGTGTGATTTAATTCAAACAAAACAGATGATTCATTTAGAAGAGACGTCAATTTCATCTTTAATCAGGGAGAAAGACAGAGATAGAGAGAGAGACGGGGAGACTGAGGGCAAGGGAGGGCTATGTTCGAGCAGTTACTATTCTAAAATTGTTTCTCATAAATATCACTGTGTGGTTTTGAGGGATTTTGTTTTACGAATAATAGGGAATTAAAATAGAACATTTTCCATTATTTAAAAGAAAAAATCCATAATAAATGTTTTTCTTCCAAGTTTCGGGCTATGTGCGTCAGGTCAGGACATGGGCTGACCCCGACATCAGGGAAACAACTGTAAACGCTTAGACAACAGAATGTACTGGTTGGAGTACCACACAGAAACGCATACAGAAAGGAAAAAGACGAGAAGAGAGAAGGTTAAGAGCCTTTAGAGGCTTGAGTTACATGGACACAGGTGAACATAATCAGTAATTAACGCAGAAAGTACAGATTTCACAAAGGAGGACTCACAGGGAAGAAAGTTGGGTTTGCAGGGTTGTATCAACGTGTGTGTGTATGTGTGTGTGTGTGTGTGTGTGTGTGTGTGTGTGTGTGTGTGTGTGTGTGTGTGTGTGTGTAATCATCTTCTATCACATGACAAGTGTGTGTAGAATGTTGTCAATGCAAGGCAATACAATGTAGTCAGCGCAAGTCCTACAACCAATGTGGGTCGATGCCGTACCGGACTTAACCAGTATTACCCCTGCTTGTTAATTGGATGAAAATCCTCTGCGGTACTTCCTCGAAAATGACTTGTCTATTCTGTGATACAAGTCGCCCCACCCACGTGGTCGACGAGCTCGTGTGACACCTCGTTGACATCACATGTTTTTTTAGTTTTTTTTTTACATTTTACATCTCAAAACAGATTTGACACTCTTAACAAGCCTTTCCAAAAGAGAATGTTTTGTCATGGTGTGGATGACTGTGATAATGTTCCCCTTGAAAAAACAAGCAAAAGATAAATACCTAGTGTGCAAAGGGCTTGCCATTCTTATCATAATTCATCAGACTTACATGATGTGTGACAGATGGAAATATCAAAGATCAAACTGTGCTGGAAAACATCTGAAACGCTGTCAAAAGATGCTTTTTCCAGATTTGCTGGATCTATCCAGGAATATCTGCATGACATACTGCTGTTGTCATGCAATCAAGCTGGATTATCATTGCAATATATTATCTATACTGAATTAGAGACTATAGTGTGGATTTAAAAGCATACATGAGTTATCATTTTGACTTCTGCCACTTTTGTGAAATCAGAATAATTGAATTGCATTGATTAATCCAATTGTTGCATTTTTGTTCAGCAGTGGACATTATAGTATATAGGAGTGGGTTTATCGGTTCATTTGAAGCAGCATGTTAGGACTCAACGAAGAGGTGTGAAGTGGAGACTCATAGCTGATCCAATGATCCTCAGTTCCCTTCACATCAACGAAAAGCACAGCAGATGTCGGCTTATATTATGGAATTTATACCCACACATTATCACATTAAATACGTTAAATATGGTAATGTGTGGGATGTGTTGTATACTCATCAACCAATGTGTTGATTTACTATTTATGCTAATGAGCAGAGGCAAGAGAACACATCATCCATAACAGATGATTGTTGATTGGCTGATGGCGGCAGTTTATTTCTGTGCTAACCCAATGCACTTCCTTCTCCTATCTCTGCCTTATTTTTTCTATTATGGCTGAGTTCAAAGTTATGCTTTCATCCACACACACAAAGTACAGTACACAGTACACACAAATGTTACATATTTAGTGGATTGATCTGAGTTGTGCAGTGATTCACCTGGTACTCTGCAGCCTCCATTATCAAGACAATTTGTCATTATGGTTGTATCTTTTCAAATCAAAGTTTCTTCAGGATACTTTTCCTTCAGATCACTTCACCATGCATCATTTATTTTTGCTCGAGAATAACGACTACATAAAATTAATTCAAACCCTTTACCCTGCGCAAGGGCGTCAGTTTGTTTTTAGAAGTGGTGGGGACAATAACCATAAGCTTGAGTGTGGTCTGAAAAGTGCTGGGTACCCTTATGTAAGCTATTCATCCATTCAACGCTGCATTACAATATGCTCTACAGTGTATTGTCAGGTGTTGAAATGATTCGAATATTCGAATACTGGTTCGGAAAATTAGTATTTGAAGCTTAAATCAGTATTCGGAGCTTCGTTATTTTTTTTGTGACTTTACCAGAGCGAGGGAGGCAAACTATAAGCGTCAGCGACACCAAGCAGAGAAGCGAGAGAGGTGGAGGAAGAATAGATATCTTGTTTCCCTTTACTTTATAACACAACATTAGCGGGATCTCTGGAGGAAAAGTAATACTTAAAACCTTAGCTTAGTTGTTTGTTTACGTTCGCTGTACAGCGCCGCGCCAATCAACTGTGACTGGCTTGCTGCAGAGCGTTAGCGTCTTGGGAATACCCGGTCAATATAATGGATATAATATGGACACATAAGACAATCAATATTCGGTATTTGTTATGGATTTATTGTACAAATTCCCTGAAAAGATGCACGTTCCAGGATGAATTGAAAAGCTCCCGTAAGGGCTGAGATGACAGAGAACAGCTGATTTGGAACGGAGCAACAGCTGTTCGCTTTCACGGGGAAAAACTAAGGAACTTCAACCTACTTAGGCCTACTAATTAACGTTCAAAAAGCTATTAAACAAAATATGCAGATACTGTCAAAATCGGTTCCAGGGAGTATATAAGGATTATTAATGTTGTTTTTGATGGTGTTTTTTTCTGGAACGAGTATTCGAATATTCGCTCGGAAAAACCAACGAGTATTCGAAGCCTGAAAAATGGCATTCGGGCCAACCCTATGAAGATCCTATTCGAACAATAAAAGTTGAAAACCACAGTTTGTGTTTTGGCTTGTTTTGCAAAACAGCGTTGGAAACACCAGGGTATTGGCTCGGGATATGTAGGCCTAATACTAATACACACAGGACAAAGAACAGTATTGGCAATTTAACACTTATCTTGACATCGACAGAGTTTACCAGACAAACAATGCCAGACTGTAAAGGGGGTACGAAATGAAACGAGGTACTGAGCATCAGCCTTTTGAAGACGCGCAAGGGCTGCTGGTAGCATATGTTATGCTGCATTAAAAAAAGAAAAATACAAGCACCCAGAGGAGAATTGCATCTGCCAAATCCTGACCACCAGTAAACACTTGCGTAGGACCAATGTAGACTTCACTCGTTACAACATCATAAGAAAATTGTCCGCAAATAAAATCCCCTTCAGTTTAGGATAATCACACAGGTTATGCGAGAACATATTTATGTCAGGATAGGCCCACCATGCAGGCTCCAAGTCGTCACATATCTCAATCAGACAAAACCAACTATAACCACATTGGCATAGCAATCGCACCGTGTGTAGCTGCTACTAGCTGCAATCTATATATACAACGCATACTAACTGAAGCACCAACCAGAATCAGATCAAAATCGCTTGGGACCGTTGGTAACCTTTGGCCAGGTCATCACGATTCACGAGCAAACAGAACCAGCAGCAAAGTTTACGTAAACCAATTTCTTACCGGCTTATGTGGCCCTCCACATGCAGGCTAGATGACGTATCCATATCGATATCCAGTGTCACAAACATGCTTTTTATAGGAAGCAAAAGGACCGGCTATTTTCTGAATAAAAATGTCAATTTTGGCTGTCTGTCTTGAAACTTCTCCAGTGCGTTCACCCCAAAATGCAACGGGACGACAAGATCCCATACAAAGTGAACGTATAGACGCGTATCGGGCGAATATTTTTGATTTGTCGCGCCACACTTTCGCCGTGCACAGGCAACCGCGTTCACGAGGATTTGTGGCGCGAAAAATTTCAACTTTGACACGAATTTCGCGTGATGACAGCCAATCAGCGTTCAACAGCGTGGCCACTGAGTGACATGTGTAACGTAACAGCCAATCAGCGTTCAACCGTCAAACTCAGCGCAGTGCAGTCCGGGGTGTACTGCAGCATGGAGGAGAAAGTGATTATTGCCGTTTGCGACTCTCGGAGCTCTATATATAATAGTATATAATATAATATAATTGTATATATAATATCAGTCACGGCCAAAAGCTCTGTGTGCCTCCGGATGGCCGTAGCGCAGGGAGCTCATAGGGATTGGGCTTCTCGGGAGTCGGGGTTTGTTTACCGGCGTTGCCGCCTATCACATGATTTTAGACTCGACGATTTCGGTTGAGTATGTGGGGATATATATATATATATATATATATATATTTATTTTTTTTAAGTGGTGGGGACAAAATTCGTTTTTCAAATAGTGGAGGGGACATGTCCCCCCCGTCCCCCCCGTAATCGACGCCTATGACCCTGCGGTCAACTGAAGAGTTTCATGGACTCAGGCTTCGAACAGCCAGTGGGTGCCTTCGCATCGCAACTCTGATAAGAACACAGAGGCTGATAAATACGGGCGTATCACTGTTCACGAGCGCGGGGTTTAGATGCGTCTCAAAGGAGATGGATCTCTGTGTGTGGACTTAGTCATGGGCGGACCCCGCGGAGGTGAGCAAGGCAAACTCATGAATAGAAATAAGTGTTTGCTTGGCTTATTGTGGCGGGACGAAAAACACGGCGCTAATGAGAAGCGCGAGAGAGCGAGAGAGAGACTATAAGAAATCCAGTGAGAGAGAGACTTTAAGAAAGCCAGCGAGAAAGAGACTTTCAGAAGCCCTTGCAGCAGGCTGGATTATTACCATTCATAGATTGCTACGGCATCTAGTTATTCTTTTATTTGATCTGTTTACTTTTCCAAAATGTTGTTGCATTTCCCGACTTTAATAAGCATTTCATCTCTATTGGCTGCCATTTACCGCAGGAAGCATTTGTTTATATGTCCTGTATTCCATACATTTCGGTGTTTACTGGCTAATTTAAAACCACTCTCAGGGTGTTTGGAAGAGCGACAGTGGCTCCTAATGACTGTTTCTCCAGAGGTACATTCACTGCAAAGTGTTTAATTCAATCCCTTGTGGGTACATGAAGGACAGCTTGAAAGGAAAATTGTCCTTCCCATTTATTAATGTTTTGTACGTACCCAAAATGAGTGTCGAACAAATCTGTGAAAATGCAACAACAATATGTCAGCTTACATTCAAATAACATCGCCACTTCCTTGTTTCACTTGTTAAAATGAGCATTATAATTGTATTTCTGCAGTGTGTTTCACGTACAAATCTAACATACAGAGCTAACATTTTGTAATTAACCAAACCCTAGAACCATAAACCAAACCCTGAAACGTAACCCAAATAGCAAACCCTAATACTAAAATCAAACCCTAGAAACAGAAACCAAACACTAAGACCTTAGCTTAATGGGAAACCTCATCCTTTGTCTGTCTTTAGGCTTTGTGTGTGAATCGTCTGAAAGGGAGCTGCTGGTTGGTCTGTGTTGGTGTCTTGCAACGGCACTGCATTAGCATGTGATGTGCTGTTTGTAGAGCACTGACCTGTAACAAGGGGGCCTTGTCACATTTTGGAGGGGCTCACAGGTTTCAGCCTCATGGCACAGTGCACCTGTAAGCCTAGAATACCACCAACCAGAGGACACACTCGGATGACCCTCTTCTGCTCTGGGTTCTGGGTGAATGGTGCTGCCTTTCATTTAGTGTACAAGCAACATTGAAACATGCACGCACGCACGCACGCACGCACGCACGCACACACGCACACACGCACACACGCACACACATTATTTGGTGTGTGGTGTGTGTGTGTGTGTGTGTGTGTGTGTGTGTGTGTGTGTGAGAGAGAGGATGTTGTGAGTACTCTAAATGAAAGGCAGTACACATCCATGATAAACATCCAAAACCAATATCTGGTTGAAGCAGCCACAGGGGCTGGGTGAGGCTGCACACCTGTTGTGCATTAAGCAATCAACGTGAAACCGGCCATCACCAGACCCAAGGAGAACTCCTGCATGTTTCGTTGTCTTCAGAATCAGCCCAGTAAAACATTAGGTGGTGTGTGTGTGGCAGCACTCTAGGAGGCGTGGAGCCACATCACTCGCGATGATGTTGTGATGAATACATTTGATGATTCATCACTTCAGCACCACCAGAGAGTGGACAGCACCACTCCCACACGAGCAGATCTACGGTCACAACACCAGCCTTCAACATCCTGTTATTGATAGTGATAGTCACAATAATAATAAACATAATAATACGAATAAGGACAAAAGCAAATAGCACCATCTGCAGAGGGGGACTTTAATACTTTACAATATCTTCCATATTATAAAACGACGGTAAACAGGCAAATTCCTGTCCATTTGCCTTCGCAATTGATGCTTGCTTGGGCAAATGTTACTAAAACCCAACGTCATAATTAAAAACACAATTCCAAACGTCAACAAGAGCATGCCCTCCCCCCACACCCCACCAACAACCACTGCTTGTCTGTTGTAAAGAAAATGCACATATATGCTCAGTAGCACCTCCAAAGTAGCCTTTTTTACGAGCTGGGAGGAATGGGCAACGTCAGGTAATGCCCACTTCGGAGGACGCTCACACTTCATCTCATTCACCTCAATGGGCTTTAAGGTAAAGTGAGCTTCAAACACCAGCATGGGGGTACTTCATTCTTGGAGAATGAGTCATGTCAAGTTGGCACACATGATGATGGGTGGGGGGGGCGGTGTAATTCTGCTGTGGTGTTTTTATATACTCCCGACGTTCGCACTCAGATGAATGTGTTCTGATAAGCCGGAGAACATCAAACCCGAGGTTACTAACCAGGGCACAAGTCGGCCTCGGAAGAATAACAGCTTTGAGCTACATCTCGACCACGCTCTCGCTACCACTTTTTAATCTCCTCTCCCTTCTCCAGGGTCAAAAATTGACAAACGACTTCAACGTTGCCCGTAGGCTATTGTGACTGCTTCAACACATCTAAACATATCCACTTCAAAGTGCCCGGTTCGATTTAACAAACCCCAGAATGCCCAGCCTTTAAGGCGGACCCTGGGAAAATAAAAAAACACTTCGGCGAGTCACAGCAACTCAAAACCAGAATTCAGCTTATGTCTACGTTTTACAATTGTTACTACTTAATTAAGAAGTAGCTGTTATTATGCGCTGGATGTAATCCTCTTCCCCATCTAGTGCTCCGAGTGCTTCTTCATAACGCCCCATATCTAGTCTCCCAAATTGGAATTTAGATTAATATCTGAGATCTGGTGGCAGACCAGAGCTGAAATCTGGGTGTGTGCATCATTTCAAATTCTTTCAGTTCGTATTTGTTTCAACCAATCATGTCGCTGGAGATGGGGATCTATAAGCACGTAATTGGTAGACACAAATTCAGCCAGTCGTAGTCATTTCTAAAAGAAAAAGTGCCTGTAAAGGTTTCAAATTAACGCTGTGGGTAGACTGACACCTATAGAAATACGCTTATTAAAATCCCCTTCTACAAGTTCATTTACATTTAGGGGATTCCGCTGACGCTTTTATCAGAAGCGACTGGCGACGATTCGTTCACACATACACACACCGACAGCGGAGTCCACCACGCAGGGCGACAGCCAGCTCGTCAGGAGCAGACAGGGTCGTGCGTCTTTCTCAGGGACACCTTAAAAGGAGGAGGAGCCGGGGATCAAACGAGCAACCTTACGGTTACCAGCCAACGCTCTCAACCTCCTGGGCGACTGTCTCCCCACACACACAAAATGTCACAAAAAGCTCCCTCCACAGACATAAATCGGTGTTCTCAGCTAGAATATCTGCTGAACAAAACAGGAAACAAGGCCTAACTCCGCCCCCGTTGCGGTTCCTGGTCCCCGGTCCCATCTCGGCGCCATCTCCAGCAGCATTTTCTCCAGCCATTGTAGGACTGCTGCGTTCGAGATCACCCCATATCTGAAACGGGAGAAGTCATACTTTGAAATTACTGTCATCTACACTGACAAGGAACACTGAGGCGGAGAAGGAGATACTTCAGCCATCGGCGAGACCAGAGAAAGGGAACAAAGCGGGTGAGTGGGACAAAACGGGGGTGAAGATGAGAGAAAATGGCATGTCTGAGAGAAGAGAGGATGAGAGTGGGGAAGGGTGGTGGTATAGTATTGATTGTTGTCATAAGGGCCTCTCTGTTCTATTAGATCCTACAGTAGGGGAGAGAGAGAGAGAGAGAGAGAGAGAGAGAGAGAGAGAGAGAGAGAGAGAGAGAGAGAGAGAGAGAGAGAGAGAGAGAGAGAGAGAGAGAGAGTGTGTTAACAAAGAATACATATTATTTTTAGCCTGTTACCAGGCGTGTTTCAGAAAGAAAGGATCTTGACATCACTACTTTCTAGTGGCCGCACAGTACTAGCTTTCCTGGTTGTTGGATATAAACTTGTGCCCTTTTATTATGAACATACTTGGAAATACACACATACAACGTATACACCGGGTGCACACATGTTAAACATACACAGGAACCATGGGTCATACACACATATTCTACACATATTCTACACACATAAACAAGCACTATTGTCCACAGTTATAAACAGTTCCACATTATCGCACATAATCACACATGAGTGCACAAATACACTCAAGACACACCCTAGAGGTTAAAGAAACCACTTTCAGGACATATTTCTACACACACACACACACACACACACACACACACACACACAAACACACACACACACACACACACTGTCACACTCATCTTATAGGAGATGGATATAGAGGGACGTGGTTCAGTAGAAAGTATGCCCAGTCTGCTTCAATATTTCATCAGGGAAGAGATGTCAGCTTCTAGGGTTACCAGAGAGTTGGTCTCGTCTCCAAACGGCGGACCGCGGTCCGGGTCCGGACCAAGTGACGGTCTTATCCGGACCAATGACCAATTAAAAATAATAAATTTAAAAAAAATAACTTTTTTTACATTTATTTATGATTTCACTACACAAAGCATGATTATGTTAATAAAATCATTTCTCACTGAAATACAACTTGAAAGGCAGAATAGTCTGTAGTACAGCATAAAAACAGCAAAAAGCAATGATCTTCACAGAGCGAAGATCATGCACCCCCCCTCCCTCCGTCTGTCACGGCATGTGCGTAATAGCGTCACTCAAAAAATAGCCAATCTAATTTTTTGTTTACCGGAAGAGCGATTTGGAATGAGAAAATGGCTTGCTCGAAAATAAGGAAATTTGACCCCGAAAACTGACATTTTAAAGATGAATTGACTGACCAATACATGTTCATTCTCCCGCAAGGCAGTACAAAACCTTTGTTGTGTCTTTTATGTGTTGAAACCGTGGCGCTGTTAAAAAGCAGGAATATTAAGCGGCATTACGAATCCAAACACAGATCCTTCGAGGAAAAGTATCCCCAGAAGTCAGAAGTAAGAGCGTGGAAAATATACGAGCTGAGAGCACTCATTTACAGGCCAGCAACGTGCAAATGAATGCTCACTTAAGATTGCATGGATTTTGGGGCAACATAAAAAAACTTTCAGTGACACGACTGTTGTGAAGGAGTGCTTGAACGCTGCTGCCGAGACGTTACTTGAAGGTAAACAAAGGGATGAATTGTGTGAAAAAATAAAGCAAATCCCAATGTGAGCTGCAACGACAACCAGAATATCTGAAATTTTATCAGATGACGCACTGTCACAGCTTCATGCGGCTGTTCAGAGTGCCCCATCCTTAGCCATTGATGAGTCTTCAGATGTAACGGATAATGCCCAGCTTTTGGTTTATATGCGATTGTTTTATCAAGACAAGAAAGAGATCTGTGAGGACCTGTTGGGGGTAACACCACTTGAGACACTGTTTTGCTTACTTGAAATGAAGGCCTAATACTATTTTTTTGTGTTTATTTGAAGTGTAGTCCTAGTGTTCCTGTTCTGCTTACTTCACATGTAGGCCTTATGCACTTTATATGTTTACTTGAATTGCAGGCCTAATGTACCTGTTTTGTTTACTTGAAATGTTAATATGCATTACTTTGTCTTACAAGTTTTTCATGGTTAAAAGTAAGCTATTTGGAAATTGAAAATAAATACATCTGAAGTTATATGGTAATATGCCGTGTTGATTGTATTTGACAAAAGAAGGCTATTAGGACGTGATAGGTTCGGACCTTTCTTAGAAGGAATTTTTAGTAACTGGACCTTGTTACATTTTAATTGAAGACCCCTGCGTGTTTATGTGTGTGGGTGGGAGTAAGTGTGCAATAGGTGAAGTGTGTTACATTGATTGTTGAAGAGTCCTGTGTGTGTGTGTGTGTGTGTGTGTGTGTGTGTGTGTGTGTGTGTGTGTGTGTGTGTGTGTGTGTGTGTGCGCGTGCACCAATACGGCGCGTGTGTGGGGTGTGTGTGTGTTTATGTAGATGGTCTTGTAGGAGTGGCTGGTGTTCTAAATGGGCTTTGGAGTGCAGAGCTATAAGGGAGACTTAACACATCTGAGGCCTAGAGGCTGCTGGGAAATAGAGACAGATAAGAGGCAATCATCTTTTGTCACATGACTGGTTGATAGCCCATCCAATAGGAATTAATCCTGTCGCCTGATTAGCATTTTGAACTGATGGCGGGGATAAACGGCCAGATTCTTCATCTTTGCACAGGTGAGCGTTCAAAAGAGATGTTTGATAATGTCGCGCCAGTAAATAGCGAGGCCAGAACAAACCGATGTGCTTGGGTTATTGTGCACGGTCACAAATGTCTATGTCTTAACGGCATGCTGCTCTTCCATGGTAGGTTTAGTCACCTACATCTCCTATTATAAAGTCTCTTGTTAAAACAAATGAACTACATCACTGTTAGATCATATGTAATCTCGGGTCCTGCGGTCCCACTCTGTCAGAGCAAAACTTCAGGGGGGGAGGCTACACAAACTAAAACGGAAAGGTGCAGAGGAACACCTTGTGGGAGACGGCGCAGCTTTCAGAAGGTTCAATCAGTGTCTTTCTACAGTTGGCCAATCTACGAGGTGTCCTCTTGAAACCCTTGCGCGAAGGGTCTCTCCGACGGTCTTCCGGACCCCGGAAACTCGTGTGCGAAGTGCGTACAGTGATGACAGCTGGTTCACTTGTAGCGCTGGAAGGGGACGGGGGGGACGGGGGGGACGGTCTTCCTTTCTTTAAACACCGCCGTTCATCGCTCATCCTCCACTGTCCCGCCAGCATCAGCCCCGAAGCCGGGCATCCGTCCGTCGATCCATTCATCTATCCCCCCATCCACCCGGCCATCCATCAGCGCGTCGGGGGGGGCTGCCGCGGGCATGCCGCACGCGGCACGCACGAGCCGAGCCGATGGGCCCTAGTGAGTGATGGATCCCAGCATCCCCGCCATCAGAATAAAGGTTAAGCGCCCATCAATCGTTCCCCCTGTTCATTTGAAGGACAGCCGAGGCTACCAACGGGAGGAGGAGAGGAGGAGAGGAGGAGGGGAAAGGGAGAAGGAGAGGAGGAGAGGAGGAGGCGGAAGGGAGGAGGAGGGGAGGAGAGGAAGAGGGGGAAGGGAGGAGGAGAGGAGGAGGCGGAAGAGGGGGAAGGGAGGAGGAGGGGAGGAGACGGAAGAGGGGGAAGGGAGGAGGAGGGGAGGGGGCGGAAGGGAGGAGGAGGGGAGGAGAGGGGGAAGGGAAGGGGGTTCGTTGATAGCGAATGAAGCACACAAGGGCCCTGCCTCCGTATGGATCCTGTCGTTGCCGTGACACCGCGGTGATGGTTCCTGTCCTTTCACCTTCCAATCATCCAATGCAAACTCCAAACGTTCTGCAAAGTGGTTTCCCTTCTCCCAGCCTCACACTCGTACCGTCTGTTGCCCTTTACCGCTGGTGTAGTTGTGGGTGCGTAAGATATGCGTTTTTCCTGAGCTGACTCCCATGTAAACAGTAAAGAGCATGAAACCCACCGTGTATCTCCATTGGTGTCAGCGCTTCCCTAACAGCTCTCTTATGAATGTTACTGAGCGGGAGTTCCTGTTGAGTCGACGCAGTTGAAACGTGCCCACCAAAGCAGTCAAATGTGTGCTGGAAGGCTTTCTTTGGAAATCCTCCATGCTGTCGAATGATAACCGGATAATTCCGCTATTTGCGTCGCAGCAGCATGTTTGCCTCTCAGTGATAACTGCTACTGTTATATTTAACTGTTAATTCTAATTACATTGTTTCCGAATCAGGACAGTGGACACTAAGTCCCATTTTTCGTGTTAGGCGTTTTTAACGGCTTCAAATTATATTTGCCAGTGTGTACAATAGGAGTGTGGGTTCACTTGTGTTTAGAAAGACATCCCGCGCATATTCAGTTTTCTATCGGGTATTTAGTTTACGCTTTTAATAAAACCTTGTATACACAGCTACAAAAGCTGTTAGCCGCTAAATTAACTGTTATCCCTGTCTGCTTGCTCTCGCTAAGCCTGTCCTCAATTTCAACCTTCCCTTATTAGCATTCTAAATTTGGGATGTTCAATTAAGCCACATCACATGAAAAGGATTGCTGTTCCACTGAACATCAGCGCGACTGGGATGCGGTCATAGGTACAGGGAACCATTACCAAGATAATCACATCCCTGTGGATGTTCGGTTTAAAAGCACTCCCTCTCCAGTGACTTTGTTGTTCTACAAGCAACATTTATTAGTGAAAAGTAATAAGCGACAACACAATTCGATTTGTTTTGTTCATTTTAATCATTTATTTGGCTCCGCCAACACAAAATGGTTCCACAACTGGACTGGGACTGAACAGTTGCCAAGCAACACATAAACATTTTCCTGCATGCTGGCGTATTACTTTCTGCAGGTGCGCACTTTAACGCAGGCCGCCTGCACATTACAGCCGTACATTTATCTGTATGTATGCTGCCGGTGATATAGGATCCTGTTGACAGATAGGATCTATGGGCGTGTCCGCACTCATGGATTGCCTCTTGTCCAGTCAAATGACTTGGTCACTCTGAACTAATATTTGCATGACATCAAATATTTATGGTGCTTACATTATGGAATACTATGGCAAAGTGTGATAAACATAATACTGCCAACAAAAAGCCCTTAAAGGTCCCATGACATGCTATTTTATGTATTCTTTAATATTGGTATTAGTGGGCAACTAACACAGTATTCAAAGACGTTCCCTAAATTCAGCCGTGGTGCAGAGTTACAGCCACTCCGAGCCAGTCGCACATTGAGCTTCCCCCAAATGCGCTGTTTCGGTGGGCGTGTCAAGGAGGAGGGTGGGGGTGTGGCCCTGAGCAGCTTGCAGCCACCATGCGCTCTGTTTACAGTGGATGTATCGCAATGGCGAGCCGCACACAGCCTTTAGCCGTGTTCTGTAAATATTCTAGAACACACGGGAGTCCTGGAGCTCTATATCTAAATATTATCATATAGCCTACACAGATATCTATATCATATAATATATATTATCACGGCCAAAAGCTGTGTGAGCCGATATTATGAATCTCAAACGACCGCGTTGGGTTCTCCGACGTTCCTGGTTCTTCAACGTCCACATCAATGTGAATACACACACTGTAACGCAAGTGTTTCTTGTCGGTTCTTTGACGTGTCTTGTATTTCCACAACGAGACTGTCGTGGGGGTTATCTGAGCCATGGTTGAGAAGGAATTGGGGGAAAGGAACTTTGATTTGACTCGCTGAAGTACATGAACTGCGACATGCCGCCGGTTGCCGCGAGGCACCATCGCCCGGCAGCGGGCAGCCGGCAGCAGGCAGCGCGCGGTTCAGTCGACTTCAGGTTGATGTGAAAGTGGAAGAACCAGAGACGTCGCAGAACCCGACAAAGTCGTTTGTGATTCATAATATCGTCTGGAGGCGCACACAATATGTTATATGATATAGATATCTATGTATATGATATTATTTAGATATAGAGCTCCAGGACTGTAACGCAAGTGTTGTACACTTCCTTGTTCTTTGGATAACCGTTCTGCTGTTGGTGTGACGTCGGACTCTCGTATCTGGTATTTCTACAACGAGACTCGTATTGGGGGTTATCTCAGCCAAGGTTGAGAATGAATTGGGGGAAGGAACTTTGGCTTTGACTCCCTCAAGAACATGAACCACGACAAGGAGGAGAAAGGGATCTTTGCCGGGCAGCGCTTATGCACCTCCGCCTCCGGCGGTGGTCCCTCAGCGGGGCTCAAGCGGGAGACATTCGCCGCCAACAATCCCTTTCTCCTCCATGTCGTGGTTCATGTTCTTGAGGGAGTCAAAGCCAAAGTTCCTTCCCCCCCAATTCATTCTCAACCTTGGCTGAGCACAGATTTCCAAATCAGCGCGCTTGAGCCTCCGTTTTTTCAAAGGCGAGCAGAACAGCTAGTGCTCGTTTTACACCAAACGCAAGTTTTAGCCACTGGGGGACCATAGGCAGGCTAGGGGAACTCATATTTATGTTAGAAAACCTCATAAATTGAGATTTTCATGTCATGGGACCTTTAACATCCTCGATTTGACTATTTATGATTGTGCACAATTGTTTGTCAAACCAGGATTGAATGACCCTCTTTTTGGGGTCTTTCAGCGGTCACTGCTGCACTTTTGTGTTTTAAATGGAATAGTGAGTCTTCAACCTTTCTACAGTGAATTTCCTCACAACCATTATGTTTAAGATTACCTGTGGCATTTTATTTGCCCACAGTACTGGGTTGAATCAGCTTGCCAATGTCCTGGCTTTTTATCATCAAATGTACAATAACAGTTTGTGTTTACCTATATAACCCCGAAAACCATTTACCAGCGATTAAACACTGCTTCCTGCATTACTTAGGTAAATATGCGTAATGATCAGCAAGTGGAATTAATAAAAGCACATATTTAACAACTCGTGCATCTTCATACAATCGAGTCCATTCCTGAGTTATGATAAACTATGGAGAAATATTAGTGGGAAGCAAACCAGGGCCAAGTAAGAACTTTACTTCACACTTACAGAGAGATCATGTTATGAGCAGAAATGTTTGTCTGGCCTTTAACCAAGCTCAGAGATGTTTACATTGTGTCGCCTACGGTTTCTTCCAGCAGCGGGGCTGGGGTGTGCATGAGGTGAACTATGTTGATGTGTGTGTGCAATGTGCGGATGTGTGTGGGTGCAGAGGGCTTTGAGTGTGATCTCTGATACCAGTAGGGCTCGGGTGCATTCCAACTGAAATAGTCTTGTACATTATAACACGACAAGAAATGGGCATTAGGAAATTAATGTTGGCGTTCATTTCAGTGCATGTGCCGTTTTCTGACTGCCATTTGTAGCCATCCCCTCATATGTGTTCTCAATAAAACACTTATTTGTCATGGCTGACTGCAGTGGCGCTGGTAATCCAGTGGCAGCGCTGTGCCCCTGCTGGATGCACGGGTGGGTTGGGGGGGGAACCCTGTTTACTCTTCTGTCATCTGCTTCTTCTGATACAAGCGGAAGAAAACAAGACTGCGGGCAAAACTACAAGAATGACAGCAATGCCTGCAGATCAGCCTTCAGAGGGACACACGCGTTGATGTAGAGTACGTTTTTAGTGGCACAACACATGAATGTCCCTCTGCCGTTTTAAAGTTATAGCCTAAATAATGGGAGAGTGCCATTCATCATTTTTCCTAGATGACCAAACATCACACCTTTGGGGTCGGATGGTCAGCGTTTGGACAGGACATGTTAAATCACGGTCCAATGGGTAGCTCTTTCCACCGCGATGTGGCTTTAGTACCACTGGGCCTGTAGCAAAGTTAATCAGTCTTCTCGGAGGAACTTTACGGCTGTGTCCTCCGCGCACGGGGGCTGTTTCTGGCACCTGGCCCGCGTGTCATTTCCTCCAGACCTTGGCGGTGATGAGGGCATTAAAAAGTGGAACATGCACATACCCCCCCCCCCCCCCACACACACACACTAACACACACACACACACAAAAAGGCATGTGCAGTATCCAACACACACGACTCCTTCACAGTCATAACTACGCGTTTGTACACAAACAAACACACATTTGCATTCAAAGTGGAACGTGCAGTTGCTTCAGCTATGGCACACACAGACACACAGGCATTCGCATGCACACACGCACACATGCACACGCACACATGCACACACACACACACACACACACACACACACACACACACACACACAGCCAAGGAGATAATTGCTTTGACTTTCTAGTCAGCTAAAAAGTGCTTCATGCTTCATCGCACAGTTCAACCCAAAGTGATATTGTCTGACAGAGATGAGCTGGGGACAATATAAAAAGACAATGATGCAAGCCTCCTGTGTCATTTGGACAAACATATTTGCCTCAAAAACAATATTTCCTGGCATCAGCAGGGCGTCTCTTTTTTTAAGACATGATATGCACGCACATTGGAGTGATCTGAAGGACACATTCATTCTTCCCCGGAGGGTGATTACCGACCGACTACAAAGACGTCCATGGGAAAGAAGAAATAAAAGCCCATTGAAAGGGAGAGACTTAGGACGGAACGGCCATCAAGGCACTCAGAGAGGGGCTCCCTTATGCTGTAGATCATATGTTGGTCTACTGCACTGAAGGGGGACAGAGAGAGAGAGAGAGAGAGAGAGAGAGAGAGAGAGAGAGAGAGAGAGAGAGAGAGAGAGAGAGAGAGAGAGAGAGAGAGAGAGAGAGAGAGAGAAGCAGGTGCAGAGCTGCAGGCATCAAAGACAGAGAAAGATGGGAAGGACAGATCTGGAGAGATAGAAAAATATATATATTAAAGGCACCCAGTGCAACTTTCGAGGCTTAAAAATGAACATTCAATTTCTAGTCTTTTTTACACGTAGTAAGTTTCAATAACTCCATACCATTACATACCGACATTTAAGCAGCAAAGATGAGACGTCGTTGTGTGGTGAGAACTGATACAAAATCGATAACAACAATGCCGCCATTTTCTTTATTTTTTGTAACCTACAATAAATAAAGCAGGCTTCCAGTCAATGGAAAAATGGCTTCTCCCCACCGGCGATTGTTGTTGTTTACGATTTTCTATCAGTTCTCACCACACAACGACGTCTCATCTTTGCTCCTTGAATGTCGATATGTAATGGTATGGAGTTATTGAAACTTACTACGTGTAAAAAAGACTAGAAATTGAATGTTTATTTTTCATTGAATGTTTACATAAAGTTGCACTGGGTGCCTTTAAGAGGAATAAACGCATATATATATATATATATATATATATATATATATATATATATATATATATATATGTATTTACCAGAAATCCAAGGAAAGAAGATATCACCTACTATATTGGAGAATTCCATAATTAATTTGAGCACATATTGTTTTATTTCGGATCCATGTGAATTTCCTCAACCTTCATGCTCTAATCTAGGACCAATCCTTTCAGATTCTAAAGGTTGACCTGCAAATTCCGTGGCTATAAATCTATATGGTAGCACAACTTCTTTTTGTTAGTGCTTATGTGAATCAGACATGGGGGACTCGAGTCACATGACTTGACTCGAGTCAGACTCGAGTCGCAAATTTGAGGACTTGAGACTTGCTTGACTAGCACTGATAAAAGACTCGACTTGACTTTGACTTGGTCTTCATGACTTGAGACTTGACTTAGACTTGAGACAGATGACTCGAAATGACTTTTCTAAAGTTAGATTAAATGTTGGATATGGGATTTGCGATACGCCAGCCGATTTTAAAAATACACATCTCAAATGGTCCTACCCCCTCTCGTTCAACGCTGACTCTGACTCCACCCATTCCAAGTACATGGACGCGCAATCACGCAAGAGCGCGAACACAGATGCGCGAGAGTGAGCCAGGCTAGCTAGGTTGGAGTTTAGGGTTGTCTTCTAGTGCTAGGTCCAAATGTGGATTAGCTAGTTAGCTAGCTCCAGTAGCTACCGCAGGATAACAACAAACAGAAGCTTGCTCTGGGTCACGAGCTTTGAGTACGTGCACGTGCACGAAGGGGTCACTCGCGGGGAGCGGGGGAGGGGGAGTGCAGTACGACCGTTTGATTGACGTACTTACTGTCCAATGCCACTCTGTGGTTCTGAAAATCATTGGCTGGAGTTTTTCGAGCCCTGCCCGTTCCACAGATGATTGACTTGTTTAATTTTCATGTCAGTAGGCTACTTCTAACTCAGTGGCTATAAGTGGGTTATAATAATGATTTAAAGTGATTTTCAAGTAAAATTACACCGTCAGAGCCAGAGCGTCAGACTGGGCTGTTCTCAGAATACCGCACAACAATTAAGAGGGTTCAAGTTCCAGTCCCCAAATTCAGTTGAACCACTACCTGGACATTTGTGATGGACAGAGCTGCCTTCAGTTTTGGGCCTATTCACATAATGGTTTTGGAATGTTTTGAATAGTTTGAGCTATTGTTAATGTCAAGACATTGTTATTGTTAATGTTGAGATAAAACTCAACTTATGAACCACTCACTCTACCGATTTTTAAATGTGGAAACTGGGTTAGATGATCAGATTTTTGTATGACTTGACTTGTGACTTGCTTGACCTGAGCAATTACTTGACTTGAGACTTGCTTGATTCTCACCACAGTGACTTGGGACTTGCTTGAGACTTGAAGGTTATGACTTGAGACTTGCTTGTGACTTGCACATGAGTGACTTACCCCCACCTCTGATGTGAATACTGTATGTTGCATGAAGACTGACAGATCCTCATTGGATGTATCAAGGTCAACTCTTGATGCTACCTGGGGCTCCCCCCCCCCCCCCCCCCTCCCTTCCTAGCAGGGGGGCAAGACCCATCACAGGGAAACACAAGAAGCCACAGGAAGAAGGTATGCAACAGGAAGAGCAAGTGGTGCGGCAAGAGGAAGACTGGTGGGTCGAGGAAGAGGAACGACATCAGCAGGCAGCGCGGCAGGAGTGAGAAGGGTACGTGACCACTACCCAGACCAAATGGCCAGCCCACTGGGTCAATGGCAGCACTGTTACAGTTAAATCACTCCTGTTATCTTCTTTAGAAACATCAACCTTTTTATAGAGGTGAGTGGTTAGTCATTTTGGTTCGGCACATTTTATAATGTATTCTTGTTATGATGTTACATGGTTCCATACTGCCTTCTTTATAATGCATTGCTTATTCAAATAGAAGCAGGAGTACGAGTGACTAATACAGAGGCAATGTTTTTATAGACAGTACAGGACATTTATTAATATCTGTAGAATAATGTAGACCAGGCCCATACTATTCAATCAGACAGAACAGTAGCATTTCCAAGCTCTGCTACTGCAGTCTGCCGATAGAGATACAGTTCTCATATTAACTAGTATCTTCACCTTCTGTAGCATGCTAAAGGACTTTGGTGTAAAGCCTAGGGTTAATTTAAAAAAATCAATGCCACATACCCTTTATATGACGTCACCTTTCATGTAGGACCCGTGGTTCTATTTCTGACATGGAAAGGTCTTCAATTCCAGGCTCCAGGCTCCAGGCTCCACGAAAGGAAGGCAGGGGAAACCTACTGACAATCGAATGGTCAACAGTTCATAACATGACAACCATGCCCATCCCGTTTGTGTCTGGATACATATAATAAGAATGATCATGAAAGGGCAAAACGCATGTTTATTTACTTATTATGTATCGATCACAGTGATTGATAGCCTACATATTATTTAACGATGCGATATTATAAAAAATATAACATTGAGATTATCACACCAATAAAGGGACAACACATTCTCCGTTAGGTGAATCTCTTGACAAAATGACTGTCTCTGAGGCATAAAATAGATAACAAATAGGTTACTCGTTCTATTTCAAGAAAACACTATGATTATCGTTATTAAGTCTAACTGCATTGTAAGACCATATTATACTGTATCACTATTGACATTGAGGATAGTTTTCCAACAGGACCATCAAAATAACATAGTGCATGCTATTATCACTGTTGTTAGTACTATAATAGTAGGCCATTTCTCCTCTTGTCAGATAATCTTCTCGATTCCCCCTTACGTTTGTGCTTTGGACAGCTTCGGCAAAAGAAGTCGCGACAAACTGGACTGAATAATCTGTTCCATCACGCGTGAGCAATAAAAACGCTAGAATAAAAAAAACTACAGAGTGGATAGCCATCTAGTTCACCGACCCCCTTCCTCACTCCCGGTGTTTGCCGTATTTCCCAGATGCTCGGGGTTAAAGGGTAGACGCCGCCATTAAGACCTGACCAAATCGAGGGTTTAGCAATGGTTGGAAACAATTGGTACACAATGTTTTTACACAAGAAAATACAATGTATAACATAGATCTAGTCGTTTTTACACATTTTAACTCTGAAATCATAAATATTGGACCTTTAAAATGACGTATTGAACAGAGGAGGAGGACAAAGGACAAGTGAAGGGAAGTCAGAGAGGACAGGAGGTCATCGTCAGGTGAGAGCTCATACAGAGTGCAGTGTGTTGCTGCGGTAATCACAACCGTGTGTAACCTGCTGGCCCTGTTTCTCTCTCTCTCTAACTCACAGTAATTCTCACCTCTTCACCCACACTCAACATTGTAGGCACAGAGGAGCTAATAGGCATTATTTTGTGCACCTAGATAAACAAGACCCATATATATGTAAATGTAAACACCAAACACACACACACACACACAATTTTGGCCTCATACTACCTCAACTGCCTACTATTACTACTTATTGTTATTTGTTTAATCTTTGTTCTACACCACATACACATAGCAGAATCATTGAAAATGCTGGTTTGAACAGCTTGTTTTACACCCCCCCCGAGTTTCAGTGATATCGTGCTGTACCCCCATACCCTAATAAAGCCCAGGGGCTTTAACTCTTCTAATTATACTTATTTTTAGTTCATTACAGAATCCATATAACCTTCCTCTTTGCAATTATCTTATCTTTATTGAAATGTATGCTGGAATCTTCTATGGGTTTTTTGTTTCTTTTTAATAGAACAGTGTTGGCTTCCTTTTGTTGACCCCTTTTAAGGCAGCGAGACTTTCATGTTCAGAATGAATTGTCCTTCTCTAAAATGTCTATATATATTTAACGGTTCTGGCACTCAGATTTATGGAAATGTCTCTTTTGATGTGAAAATAGATAGGGATGGAGGAGGGAGAGATAGAGCCAGAGAGGGGGATGACGGCGAATTGAGAAATGTCAATGACGGCAGAAGTGTTGAAGATAGAAATAGAATGTTTAGAAGTTATCTGTACCAACACAACCTTTTGGAGGGACATTTTTATGGGAAAAGTAGAAGCATTTCAGAGATAATGATGATGCATTGTTAATAAAGATGTCATAGAAATTAAAGCCTTCGTCTTAAAATGAATAAAAATAATGGAATAAAAACGTAACCAGAAAATTGGCTAATAAAACATAGCCAGTAACAATGTTATTGAGACGTGACATCTTACAAAATAATGCAAACCAGACCCAGACAACTATAATAACCGTTTTCCACCAGAGGAGGCACTGTCCCCAAAAGACCAGGCTGTCCTTCCTGGATCATTAGCAGTAACAAAATTGTCCAAGACAAAACAAAGCAACCGAAAAGTTCTTGAAAGCAGAATGTGTGAGCAATTTCTATCTTTGGCTCTAACAATAGCGGATTAACATTATCAAAGATAAATCATGTACGCCTGGTATCAAAGACTTTTAAACTTCCAGCAGGCTGCGGTTGTAGATTTATAGTCATCGAAAGTCTACAATAAATATTTCCAGGTGCAAATGGTAAGGCTTCAATCCAAAAACACATTTTATTTTAAAACAGTTGGAAGGAAATACAAACCTCTTGAGATTGGGATACATTTCCAGATCCCATTTTTTATGAACACATGAAATCTTGTGCAATGCTGCACATGTAAGGGACCATGTGCAACAAGCTATCCCAGTAGAACATTCATTAATTATGGTACGAGGGAGCCATGCTTTAAGAATTTGCAAACCAAGACAAAATCTGCAAGATTTCTTCTCTTATTCAAAATGTTATACTTTTTCAACATCCTCTAACGAGCAGTTGCTACAAAAAAATCCTTGACGTGTAACCAGTGGCTGTCGGCCAGTAGAGAGAAATAGGGCGTTGCCACCCCACCCCACATCCAAGAAGAAGAAAAAGACCTCCGTTGAAAAATGCTAAAAAACAACAACTTCTAAATAGGTATTCATTTTTTTAAATGAGCAAGGTAAATAACGTAAGAGAGCAAATGTACAATCTGCAATACAATGTAGATTAAAGAAAAGTTGTCACAGGTAACGGATAAGTCAAGAATTTCCAGGCGTGGGCGCAATAATCTTTGCGCATCGACTCTAAAAAGTCGTACATGGGCAGTTCGCTCCTCTTCAATCGAACTGATAGGAGCTTGCTGGGACGCATGGCGACTGCAGCGCAACAGCAATCAAGCGTCCGAGAAGCTGAACCCCCCTTCAGTCACGACCATCGACATGGACCCTTGCCCAGACGGAGCTCCACACATCCACACACACCCCACAGCCGGAGTCCCTCCGTCGTGACGTCCAGGTGCCTCGGAATAGGCACTGAATGACCGTGTTATATTAGTCACAATAACAAAAAGAAATCCGACTCGCACCCAGCGGTCGCAAGCATAAATCCGCCCCCTCGCCCCACCTAGAAAGCCCACGGCCCATCGCTGTGTGCCACTGTGGCCTATTCGCACACGACCTACGACTCATCAGTCTGTCCCTGTCATGTCAGAGCCACTTCAAAAGGCTACAGTCGTGGGGTCCAGTGGGCTGACACCGTGTAGGCTACGTTGCTATTGTGTTGAGGGCTGCCTCTCACGGTTCCTCTTCGACGATTAATCCATCGGTTTATTTTATTGCTTATTAATGCGTTCAGAATGTGTGGCCTTTGACTGAGAGCAAGAGATCAAGAAAGGAGAACACCCAAAACATCGTCAATATGGTTGGGCGTTGGAATGTGTAGCGCTGCATATATCAAGGCGCTGATCGTATCCTCATGTGGCCTTCGATGCTTGTTTACTCCGAACTCTGTGCGTGTACTTTACAACCCATGTTCTGTTTTCACTAAGTTGTCTCCTGTGTGACTGCACCATGCATTGAATCATTCCATGTTCTCCTCCCCTCGAACTGTGTTAGGGCCTGATACATGTCACCCATTTCTTATTTTTGTTGACTTCTCTGTCCATGGGAAAAGGAGATATCTTGCACCTGTGCCCATGGCAAAAGGCTCTGCCTTTCTAAGGCAGTGAGCCTGCTATTCGGCATCATGAAATTGATAAACAGTCTGCATCTGTCTGACGTGACTCAGGCAGTAATCATGGGACCACCACAACTTTTATTGCCACACATTATCCGGTCATTCTTAGATCATCCTGAGCGTTTCAATCCAAACCACAGTGGGCACAGGTTTGTCAAGCGACGTTATGAAACAATGAAAAAAAGAAAAAGGTTATATGCGTACAGATACTGGAGCGAAGAAACAGATTCATTTCATATTTACAGTTTCTCTGTCGCCGGATAAGCGGTCTGTATTCATCTATGGCATTCTCAAAAGAAAACAATTTATTCCGCTTAAGGTGAGGCTGTGTTTGTTTGCCCTGAAAGGTTGCCAGGTGGCCCTCATGATTCATGTACCCTCGGCGGTGTATGTGTGTGCGTGTGTCAACCGGTGTGTTTACCTCCGTCGCGGTAAGGGGCCGCGCCTGACAGGGACCTCTGAACCGCGGCCAGCAGCTCAAGGACGCCAGAGGTGATTAGGTAATGAGCTAGTCTCTTTAGCACGGGGACGAGAGGCCCAGAGATGCATTAAAGGATGAGAGAGAGAGAGAGAGAGAGAGAGAGAGAGAGAGAGAGAGAGAGAGAGAGAGAGAGAGAGAGAGAGGAGGACAGAAATAGACCGTCTTGGGCCAAAGAGGGGGAGGGAGAAGGGAGATGCAGAGGAGAGATAGGGCTGAAGGGGGACATAGAAAGGTGCAGTCCGTCGCCTCTTCACTCTGACATTATTTAATGCCAAACCGCAAGCGTGACACATCTTCACAGAGGTCACTCTGCCAATTACACGTGCCCACCCAACGGGCGCGCACCTCTATCTCCCCTCTTCTGAGCTCTTCATCGGTCATCTTCCTACCACCCACCTAACTGCTCTCTCCCCCACTCTCTCTCTGTCCCGCTCTGCCTAGAAGTGAGTGTATATGGTATACGATCCGCTGGATAGCTAGGGTTAGGTTATTTTAGGTGACACTAGGTAATAATGCTGTTTCCCAGCCGCACGCCGCCACCGTATCTCTCTGTACCGCAGGACGTTCTCCACTCTGGCGGAGATTGGCCATGCATAATGCACGCTGCCGCATCAATAAATTAAACGTAGTGCTTTCCCTGTCTGAGACATGACACGGGGAACAAGCAACATTTTCCGTGGTTGGATACAGAAACATTCTAGATTCTCGACCATCACATTGAAAGAAGTTGTGAAGGATCTTGCAGTAGCATAGTACCAATTAAATGTACACTTAATTTAAATTAACTTAATTCAACACAATGGCAAGAAAGGCAATGTAGGCGCTGATAAACAAGAACAGATTAACACTGGTCTGAGAGCAGTGATGTGGGTCAGGTCATGCGTTTGATCCTTGACTGCTACCCCAAGTAACGTTACTATTTCCCTGATGTTCAACCAGAGGTACTGAAAGAAAAACAGTATTTTCGCCAAGTTAAAGGAAGGAAAGTATCTCAACAGCTATCACATTCAACTGGACACGAGTTGTCATTGTCATCTGTGAGAGAAAAAAAAAAGATACTCCAAAAGATGTCTTTGAACATCAAAGCGGGGACACGGAAGGAAAGGAACATTGTGTTCAAAAACGTCTTGTCACCGGGCTTTTCTCACTGTTTGGCAACCACATCAAGACAGTCAGGGAGAGCAGAAGGGGGTTGAGTGCGAAGAGGCAGGGTATAAACAATGAACATCAATGAGCACAGCGCGGGCCGCAGTGGAAAGCTTTCTCGCTAACGAGGTTGTGCTGGCTGGGAGCGTGTTGTGCGCGCCGCACACAGACATTCTGTAAATGTTTGAAGGCCTCTGTTTGTGCGTTTTTTTTGCACCACGGCACCGTAATATTTAATTGGGCAGGAGAATACACAAAATACACAAATGAGTTAACGAGTTAAAGAATAGTTGAATTTGATTAACTTCTAAGGGATAAAATAAATGGAAGATATTCGACTATTAGGCGACAGACAACACCGAAAGCAATACGGATTCAGACTTGTTCGGAAGTAATGCCACGTTAATAATGAGCAAGACAAACCGGAATATTTACATCGGTCGTCTGAGCAGAGGAGTAGACAACACAGCATCAGTGTACGTAGGTCTATCTGCTGTGGGTGCATGGGGCATGGAAGTGGCACAGTGATGCAGTGGTGGAGTTGTTCCACATTGGCTGCTCACTGAACCTGAATAGTGGACGAGGTTACAGGCACCAGGATATTACCCTGCTAGGATCCTTTTTATATAAACTACTGCACCAGCATCTAATTGTTGACAAAGCTCTTGATCAGAGCCAGAGTAGAACTAACATGAAAAACAAACTTGCTAACTAAGTAAACCAAAAAAATAAGGGTTAGTTAAAAAGAATGAATGACACATGACAATTTTTTGTTGTTTTTGCAGAAATACTGCAACTGTGCTTCTCATTTAGGATTCAAATTATGTATCCATTCTGCTCAACCAATTGTGAGAGAGTTCAATGAAAGTCTAATAGGACAGACGGATTAGATCTGTAACGACGATTCACTTCAGCCGTCCCATATCTTAATATAATCCTAATAAATAACACGGCAGACGTCTTGAGAAAATGCTAGAGAACGTTGCCTCCGTCTTACAGCTTCTGCCACTGTCTCTATAAGTGACTGGCACACAATGTCGTGCATCACATTTCTGTGCCTCTGTAGGAGAAATACATCACCAAAAGGTGTTGCTGTTTTCTGTTAGTGTCTCTATGTAAATACCCTTTCTGACAACAGCCAGAGCGATTGATATCTCCTCAAATCTCCCGGGTATTCAGTCCTTTCTGCATGTCGGGGCTTTTGTGTGCTTGCGTGCACTGCAGTCGCCACGGAGATGTTGATGTGATGCAGCGAGAGTATTGACTGTCTCTCTCTCCTGTTTCACACGCTGAGATTGTCTGGTTGCCATGGCAACGTTGGAGCTACTGAGTGGCCCCAGGACCCCCAGTGTTTTGCGACGTGAACGAGGTCTGCATCGAGATAACCTACGGAAGGGGAGCGTGAGCAGTTTTTTTTCCCTTAAAACAGGCGCTTCTCGGGGAACCTTGAAGGCCTCATGCTGCCCACACAAGGCCATGGCTCTTCTGTTCGGCCATTATCCGCACATTGTTGTCTTTAACAAGTGTTTTTCCATTACTGGCTCGCTCTATGAACATCTCCTAGGCTATGCTCTAGTCCTGCCTAAACCACACACACACACACACACACACACACAAAGAGTACTGTAGCAATGTCCACTGCTCCACGTCACCTAGGGGGCTTTTACAGGGCTCCTCCATTACAAGAGAACAGGATGGTGATGTTGTAAAACTGGTTTATTACGGTTGAGTGACAACGGTACGTGAGCTGGGGCTCCATGTTTACCATGTGATCTCTCTTAAAGGCACCCAGTGCAACTTTCGAGGCTTAAAAATAAACATTCAATTTCTAGTCTTTTTTACACGTAGTAAGTTTCAATAACTCCATACCATTACATACCGACATTTAAGCAGCAAAGATGAGACGTCGTTGTGTGGTGAGAACTGATACAAAATCGATAACAACAACAATGCCGCCATTTTCTTTATTTTTTGTAACCTACAATAAATAAAGCAGGCTTCCAGTCAATGGAAAAATGGCTTCTCCCCACCGGCGATTGTTGTTGTTTACGATTTTCTATCAGTTCTCACCACACAACGACGTCTCATCTTTGCTCCTTGAATGTCGATATGTAATGGTATGGAGTTATTGAAACTTACTACGTGTAAAAAAGACTAGAAATTGAATGTTTATTTTTCATTGAATGTTTACATAAAGTTGCACTGGGTGCCTTTAAGGGCGTGTGATGACAGCTGGTTCAACCTGTGCACACTGATTGCTCAATGCACAACAGGTGTGCAGCCCCACCACGCCCCAGAGTCCAATCAGTCTGACTCAGGCCAGGTGAGGCTGCCTAAACCAGCCATCGTCCACACAGACTCACATCATGCACCTTCACACACTCGCTCACACACACAAACACAGAATGTTCACACACACACATAATGGACCAAAGAACGTGAAGTGAGTCGAAGGAAAGGGTGCAGAGGGCAGGGTAGCAGGTAGGGAGGATCAAGGCCTTGAGTGGTTGTTGTTTCGGGGCAGGCTGGGTATTTTGGATAAGATCCTTTGACACGCGGATAAGGGGATATCGCTTTGACCTGACCAGGCACCAGCTTTTCCTGGCATCTTCACTATTCTCCTTTGGTTTCTTTGTGTGCCTCACTAGCCCTCCTCCTATTGGAATCTATACAGACCACAATTTATCTCGGGTCACATGAGCCGCAATGCAGAGGCTGCGAGTGAATTCTTGCTTGCTCTGTATAGACATTTTATCCGTAAGATATCTACAAGCATTTCAGGAAATCTTTTCTAAAAGCTAACTCGATATCTCTCCTTTGCCCGCATCCCTATCCACCATATTCTATTTAGCATATGTCTGATCTGAATTTATTGAAGAATAAACTCCCATTTTCTATTTTCTAATTTATCTTATCGAATCTACTGGTACCTTTTAAGATGGAAAATATTCGAATTGGCTAGAGAGATCAGTCCCCAAGCGCTACTGCCCACTGTGCTAAATCAGATCATGATGGAAGATGAGAATGTTGCTCTGCACATGTGTGTGGATGTGAGCGTGTGTGCGTGTGCAGAAAGAACTATGGACGTTTATACCCTCCCTTTCCTCCTAATCATCCCATGGGCCTTTTAGTCATTTTAAAGGATGCAAACCTAAATTGAAACTGATCTTGTGTGTGTGTGTGTGTGTGTGTGTGTGTGTGTTGGCCAGAGCTGCATCCACATATCTTCTTTAGTGTGATAATCAGCCTTCACGAGGGCCGCGTCCAATTGCATTTCTAATCAGAATCCAAACCAGCCAATCAATACCATTACAGCTTCAAATAGAAACATCTATCCCCATTAAGGAAGCCTGCATACCAGACATCCCTTTGATCTTGCACCAGATTTTGGTTGCATGAGGCTTATGCGGACCAAACACTTGGATGTGTGTGACGTGGATAATAAAGATTTAAGTAAGCTAGAGACAAATACACTTCCGAAATGAGATTCACTAATTATCTATTAAAACTCACTTATTAAAAATCATCTCCTCTCCCCCCTTCATCTTCTCCAATGGAGCCTCTCCCAATCGGGAGCTACCGCTGAAAAGCTAGCATTCAAAGTCATCTGGTGAGCTTTTGTCAGAAGCCACCTCATCTACAAGGCGGCATGTTGCTCAAAAGTTAGAGTGGGTTGGCTGGTAACCAGAAGGTTGCTAGTTTGGTCCCCGGCTTCTCCAAGTGTCGGGGTGCCCTGAGCAAGACTCCTAACCCTGACTGCTCCAGACGAGCTGGCTGTCACTTTGCATGGTTGACATCGCCATCGGTGTGTGAATGTTTGCATGAATGGTTGAATGTTAGGCAATATTGTAAAGCGCTTTGAGTGGCCACTGGTTAGAAAAGCACTATATAAATGCAGTCCATTTACCATGTGTGTGATTTTGCAGCAGCTAGAGCTACTTTGGCGAGAGGATGCCTCCAGGTACACTGCTGTCCTCGCGGATGGATCCAGTGTTTATGGGCTGGGTGTCAAACACTCTATCCTTGTAGCAAGGGGGAAGGCTGGTCTTCTGGAGCCCCTTGCTCCAACAGGGCTTTAGCCTGGTCTTCGGCTAAGTCGGTCATAACTAGCGGTTCTGAAGTTTACGCCGGTTGCACCATCTAGACTTAAGCTTTCTTCCCACTAAGACCGGGCGTCAATCTCTCGCCTAGTCGGTGGAAGACGTGAAGACAATCTGGGCTGTTTCTCGAGTAACACCTCAGCTTCACAATGAAGCGCCTCTTACATCGTATTCACAATCGAGAGGGCTTTTAGATGGGAGAGTTATTAGGCCTAGATACAGAAGCAATACTTTGGAGATATACGGCAACAAGGCCCTGATTGAGTGGTTTCGATTCCGTAGCAGAGCTCTACATTCTAACTTAGTGGGGAGCTGTCTTCGGTATTTGTCGGACTACAATGCGGCGCCGTCAGCCGCGTTGTAGCCGTTAATGGCCTTCTTCTTTTTTTTTGCCAACGGTGCATTTCGAAATACAGTTTGGGACATGATAAGTGTACAACGCCGGCTGCCCCAGTCAGAACCATTCTTAAATGGTTTCTTTCAAAGTCGACTGCTTTTTCTTGTTAGTTGCCAGGCTGGACTGTGCTGCAGTCACACAGTGACTCTTGTGCTAGCTGTCCAGCTCTAATCATTTCCGGATCTCTATGTTCGTCAAGTTGCCTTTTCTCTTCCTCCGACCCTCCTCGATGTGGCCGCGAATTAAAAACAAATTAATCAGCTACTAATGAACAAGACAGTGGAGATTGTTAGAAATGTATCATAGCAACGCACAATGCTAGGCGGACTGCATGGCTAATACCGGGTGTCATTATGATTAGGCGCAACTTTGATTGGTGCAACTGACTTACGGTTCATACTAAAAACTGTTCTTAACAAAGAAAGGCTTAGCATTTAGGACCAGGCTTAGTAAACACCAGTTGGTTCAGCACATTCCTGCCAACTGCCCAACGAGGCGATAAAAGTCAGAAAAACCAAACACAGCTGAGTGTATTTTTTTAGTGTCCCTCCCCGAAAAGGTAAGCTCACTTCGTCCGTGTGATGGAATGTTCCAGACAATTCTGATTACATCCGGCCATATAAAGAGACGAGAGAGTCGGAAATAAAAGTTGGTCCTGAGGTCAGAGCCAGAGAAAGAGCAAGAGAGAGAGGGAGGGAGATCCACCGAGGGAAAGATAAAGAGAGCAGAATGTGGAAGGGCAGGATGGGTGAAAAAGACCTATGAGGGAGAAGGGTGCGACAGACAGAATAAAAGAGCAAACAAAGAGCGAATGAATGAGGAAAAAATAAGGCTAGTGGATATACGGAAGTGAAGAAACAGATAAGGGAAGGTAAGGAGTCGTACAAAATTTAGAGGAAGTTATTTGGTGCAACGGGGAGTTTTTCTCGGGCAAAATCGTTGTTTTCCCAAATGATTCTGCAGTCTGTAAAAAGTGTGCCCACTGTGGCTCAGTGACTTTATCAATGATATCTTTGATAGCAGAGCAACAGGCCATGGACACCCCTACAGCCCACAGAGCGGGGTTCAACACAGGCTCTGCTGGGTGTAAACCAACGCTATTAAAACAACTCTCGTACCCGCATTCAATGACCTGTAACAACCCACCTCTTCATATAATTATCATTCATATCCTGACCAAGAAATGTTGACAAGAATACATTTCATCAATTAAAAAATAACTACAAGTTAATTATTGTACTGAGGATGGTCCAAGCTCTATGATTACAGGGTACAGGCAATGGCAGTACAACCCAATAAATTACCCTGCATTGTTCATCCCTGAACGATTATCATGTGTCAACAGTGAAGCTGTCACAATAAAATCGGCACACATACATCTGTTCATATACCACCTGCCCCCATGGGGCAGGAATTATGACAATATGACAGCGTGTTGGGACATGGAGAGAATAAATAGAATCTGTCAGGGGGGAGACGGGATGTAAAACAAACAACAGGATGAGGAGAGCAGGAGGAGGAGGAGGAGGAGGAGGAGGTGGAGGAGGATATAAGGAAAGGCTCAGGTGCATTTATCCATGATAGAGAATCAATGACAAATCCATCTGGATTACTTCTAAAACTGCACACCAGCACATACGGAACGACTGACAGCACATGTAATGTGTCAGCCCTGCATATGTGTGTGTGTGTGTGTGTGTGTGTGTGTGTGTGTGTGTGTGTGTGTGTGTGTGTGTGTGTGTGTGTGTGTGTGTGTGTGTGTGTGTGTGTGTGTGTGTGTGTGTGTGTGTGTGTGTGTGTTTAGATGAGACAAATGTCACCGCTCTATGTGTATTCAGTAAGGTACTAAAGGTGAGGCAGAATAACAATTCCAAAGTCCAGTGAATCCATGAATCTTCCATCATGTATTCAAGCAAACATCTGGTTTTCTGTCAAGAATTTGTTCAGGCGATTGGTAATGTGAGAGCTGAACATAAATGGACTCAAAAATACAAAGTTTTTGGTAGAACCTTGATGGCCCTAAATTGCCCTCTTACAACTTTCCAAAAAGCTTTAAAAGATTGATGGACAGAGACAGCGTAGAAGCCATGCCAAGTAAGGGTCAACTGTCAAGGTTTACAGTTGGTTTTTCGTCTTGCCTCCTTGGAGTGTACTTGAGTTTAATATCACACTCTGCCTTCAATGCACCTGAACGACATTATTCACTCATTCACATTGCCCCTAAAACATATAGAATTGAAGAGTTGGAAAAATACTTCTTAAAAGTTAAAGCATTAATCAATATCTGACCACAGAAGGTAGCTAGCAAAGCAATCTTTGAGACAAGCTGACAGTTCAGCCAATACCCAGACCTTCTGCTGTCTCTACCGGAAGGAAAGCAGTTAGTGAAGAAAGGCTTTGATGAAGAGGAACACTCTCCGACCTGTCGGCTGAGTGTTTGAAATCAGACAGGTTTCTTTTTCGGAGATCTATGGCAGGGGAATGGAAAAGCAAGGTGGTGCTGCAGGATTGGAGCCAATTATGTCCACACACTGCCGAAAAGGTAGAATGAGTAGAAGACATGTAATTGGTTGTGTGAGCGGTCCCCTTTGTCTGTGCTTGAGCAGGATTCCTAACCCTTTCCTAATGACCAAAAAAGACTCATAATTGCCACGGTGGATAAAAAAGTGTGCTTGATGCCACAATAACGTCTTGATTAAACCATCAAGGAACACCTCAGCTTTAAGAAGCTGTTAGCATAAAGACTCAATTTGTACTGAGTTTTATGAATAAAGATTAATTTGCATTAGTTAGACTATAGCCTATGGTATATCTGTGCACCGAACGGTAGGCCTACTTGAGTGTAGGCATTATGCTGCAAAAAACGTATCATCCTAATTAATTTAGTGTATAAAGCTGAGCTCTGCAAACAGTGCCGAAAACAGATTGTGTTCTAATGTGTCTGCAGTTGCTGATTCAGCTGTAATGAGACATTAATGAAGATGTTGGGTAATTTGCCCTGTGGAGTGAGAGGAGAGAGGAGGGGCGACCGGAAATAACAGAGGAGAGGGGAGGAAAGTTGGGGGGCAAGAGCGAAAGGATGCAGAGCACCAGATGTTTCTCCAGGTGAACAAGATAACAGCCTCACAGCTGTCCTCAACCCCCTCCCCCCCATTTTCCCTCTCCCATCCCCCTCTTCTCTCTTCTCTCCGCTCGTTTCTTCTCCTTTACTCCCCTCTGCTATTTCCCACATCCTCCTTTTCTCCTTCTGCCTCTTGCCACACCCTGTTCTATTGACCCACTATAAGTCCCGTCCTGTCCTCCTCACCCCCCCCCCCCCCCCTTCTTACCCGACCTCCCCCTTGAAACCCTCTCTCTCTCCCCTTGAAACCTCAACTTATTATGAAGAAACATGACCCAGACATGTGGCTAAGCCATTGCCCGGCACAATGTGGAAAGCCATGAGCACACGGTATAGCTCCTCCAGCTGAATATACGGGATGCAGCCTGCAGCTCCCGCTCCATCTTCCCCGCCGACTCCCCGGTCGACGGCGGTAATGTTTATGATGCACTCGATACGTTCTCAAGATGGAGGATCCGGAGAGTCTAAGAGCCGCTCAGAGACTGCAGGAGAGGAAGAGGAAATAGAATCCAATAAGAAGGATCAGTGTGGGAAGCAGCAGCGGTAGCCACATCGACTAATGCTTCTTATGGAAATATGTTGGAGCAGAAGCACAACATGCTTATAAAACACATGCACAAAAGTGCAAACGCCTGCACCCACTCACACACACACGTGCACCTACACGCACGTGCATCTACACAAAAAAACACACACACGGGCATCTACACAAACACACACAAACGCACACGCACGTCTACACGAGCACACACATCCGCACACACGCATCTACACACTCACACCTGCACGTCTGCACACACACACGCGCGCGCACATGCGCATCCACACACAGACACACACACACACATCTGCAGATGAGCATCCACACACACACAAACACACACACAATCTTCTAATCGTACACACAGTCACATGCATGCTCACACATACAGAGGTAAAACGGCATGGTATTTACTGTAATCTGACAGGATGTTGATAGGGAGAAGGCTGTTTCAAAGAATAAATATAAGCAGCAGACATATAGGAGGCTTTAGGGGAATACTATTACAATGATGAAAAACTCCTTGCCAACCGTCAATGGAAATGTCCAAATGAAGAAAAAAAAAAAAGAGAGAGCCAATCTGAACGCAATGTGATCAATACAGACTGGCATGGCCGTATGACATTATAGTCTGAACGTACTCATAATACTTCTAACATGCTTGTAAATAAGGTCCATAAATAGTTAACGAGAGGCAGGGGAAACAAGCCACCCACTTATAATAAATCTCGGTGTTTCAAAACCGTTCGCTAACGCTATGAAACAAGGGCCCTCTCCTCGACCATATATTTCTCTCAGACACACAGTGGGAGTCTAGCCTGCTCTGAGTAGGGCTCTCTATGCGATTCATAAGTACAGCTTTCCATTTGAAACTGTCTCCCAGCCTCACCAGGCCACTGCCGCAATAATAAAGCTGAATATACCAAAGAAGAAAAAAAAGATATGGTTCAATGTGTCTTAATTGGTCACACATTCACCATTGGATTCGTCAGCGTTCAGCAAGAGTTTGGTGTTGGTTGAGGTTTGCTTGTTCGGCCCTTTGGGTAGGTTTGGTTTTAGTCAGCAAGGCAAAGCGTGCACCCTCCAAACACCCACGGATTCAGCGAGTCTCGCTGTCACGCTTTGACCTAAAGGCTATTGTTGTGTGTGTGTGTGTGTGTGTGTGTGTGTGTGTGTGTGTGTGTGTGTGTGTGTGTGTGTGTGTGTGTGTGTGTGTGTGTGTGTGTGTGTGTGTGTGTGTGTGTGTGTGTGTACCTGATTTAGTTAGCATGTGTTTGCCTTCTGTTTGTGTGCCTCTGACTTTGAGCTTGAGTGTGTCTGCGTGTCTTTGTGTGTGTGTGTGTGCGCCCTCACGTGACGGATTGAGTGTCAGCCTGCATGTCTGAGTGTGTGTGTGTGTTTGTGTCTTTGTCCGTGTCTGCATATGGTTCTTCTTTTGCCGTCCTTTTTTCTAAACTGATAATGGAGTCATAGCTCCTTGCTGCCGACTCAGCGCACATTGTCCATTTTAATCACGTCACTTTAAATAGCCGACTCGGCCAAATGTGAAGCCAGTGCGTGACTGAAGGATCCCAGCCGACCCTGCTAACCCCACTGTCTCCCATAATGCTGATGAACACTCAGACACACACACACACACACACACACACACACACACACACACAAAGCACAAAATAGACAACCCCACACACACAACCCCACTCTTGATGCAGTCCGTGTACCGCGCACAGACATGTTAAATAATACTCTGTCTCAGTGCCTCACAGCACCTTCGATTGAGCAAACGTCAAACGTACAAATGGAAATATATCCCTGCAGCCCCCCTGTGATTTCAACAGAACAAAGCAAACCGGAAACAGGTTATTGTCTTATATATGATTTCAACAGAAAATAGCAAACAGGTCATTTTTATTAGATATGATTTCAACAAAACATAGCAAACAAAATCGCCCCCCCCCCCCTTTCCGGACTGTGGAACCAGCACTAAACGGGACCTGATCCTGTTAGGAACCTGGGAAGGAACAGCCATCTCCCAAGTAAAATAACGCAGACTTTTGGAATACATTTCCTTGTGTACAATATTGTTTGCCTCTGCTATTCTTAATCGTGTTGTTGTGTTGTTCTTTATGGATTCAAACGAATAGGGGTGGAAATACAAGTTTGGTTCCTGGTGGGATATAATGTAGGGACCGATGTTGGGAGTCAGAATAGAGCAGAGTAGAATAGACATAGGTGACGTGTAAACAGGCTATGGAGGATGTAGATACTAAGGGCTGGAGCGGCTGGAGGCAGGCCCTGTTTAACAGGACAGAAACAGTATCTGTGTGATATGCCATGGGGTTGTTCAGTCGACGTGTACAACATGCTAACCTAGATGGCCTGCAGATATGCTGCAGGTCAAGCCTGTGAACTGATATGACCTCCACATCAGGGAGACACAAGCGCACAGACAGACATATTGCATGACCACCACCACAGCCATTTGTGCATGACGTCTCTGCTAAATAATGCATGCACAAATGAACATGGGAGGCTACCTTGTGAAATTTCCCCTCCTCCCATATGAGGGTCTATACATTAGTTGAACCATATCTATATACTGGCATATATGTTCCAAATAGATCAAGGAATTAGAGGTTTTATGTTATTTTTTCATTGCAACATAATACACTTAGTTATGAGTACAGAGAGAATTGAATGTACAAAAACCCACAAGCCGAGATGGATAAATCAATTTACAATTATTTCAGACTTTAAAAAAATATAGATTTTTTGGTAGCAGTGTTCTTCATGTCTCACATGCACAAACTAATTTGCACACTTGTTTTGGAGAGAGAGAAGGAATTGAAGAAAATAATAGAGTATGTAAGAGCACAGCAGTATATAACACATTATTTAATTCTGTCAGAAATGGGTTTCTTTCATTTTCCTTTCATGTTGTTTCTTTCTTTTTTTTTAACTCCAAGGTTAACCAGCTTGATACCACAACACTTTCCTGCCTGTATGACCTTGTGACCTCCTCTGTGTCTCTTGCGTTCGATTTGATGTGGAGTAGGGAAGACCATCCACAAAACCTTAAAGTAACCCCCCACACAAACCACTCTCTCTCTCTCGCAATCTCTCACTCTCTCACTCACTCAAATATATAAACATACGCACACACTTGGGCTGAATCACATTCACTATAATCAGTGTGAACAGACAAGATGCCTTTGAAGCAGAATGGCAAATATCCTGTACCTGGCAAAAAAAAGTACCTACTTATTGTAGATACCGACACAAAAGCCCTGCACACAAAAACAACTTCAGGCTCTGCACAGTAAAACGCAAACACATTCATATCCCAGAAGGTATATGAAAAACCCCAGATAAGCAACCCCACAGTAGAGTCAACAGGAAGACACCCGGTACGTCCACCAGCGTCTCCTTCCCGCTCAGTCACAAGTTAATTTCACAGTGGTGAGGGTAGTCGCGTCGCCCCTTGGCGGAGCTGCGTCTTCATGACAAACTTGTGAATTGAGGAGGGAAACTGCTCGATGGGCACAAACCGTTTGTCGTATTCTTGAAATTCCCGTATCCGAGTGTGATTAAATGAGGAGAGGCAGTTCTCTGTATCACAGATTTGTGTGTGTGTGTGTGTGTGTGTGTGTGTGTGTGTGTGTGTGTGTGTGTGTGTGTGTGTGTGTGTGTGTGTGTGTGTGTGTGTGTGTGTGTGTGTGTCAAGTTACGATTTCCTTGAGAGAAACGTTAGGTTTCCGGCGCTGATGTACTTCCTCAAATATCCTCCTTGCTGCCTAAATTAACACAACAACCACGGATTACACTAATCCAAGCAGTCTAGGAGCCAACATTTGTTTTTTCAACGGTACTGACTACAGAACCCATTATTCATCCGATGACACGTTCCACCCCAGGTTCTTACTACCTGCGGTCCCTAAAGATCCTACGGCCCTCGTCGTTAGATAGGTGTCCCGGCCCGATCCCCAATCTGGCTCTTGAACCAACCCGGTTCCCTAATGATCCCGTGGTCTCTGATTGGATCGTCTCATCTCCCACCTCTCTCCTGCGATGGCCAGTGTGTGGGGATGACAATGAGAACCCACACAGTGCAGCCGCGCAGAGCCATCCAGCCCTGCCGCACTACGACTCCAAGCCCTGACTCCACTCAGCGGCGTCCATTATATTAAACACAGAACAAAACCCAAAATCGTCCTGTGTGTGTGTGGACCTTTCTGAGCGTCTCGTATGGTGTGCGAACAGCCTTATGTTCCTTTGGAACGCCTCCATCGTGAATATGAAACCACACATGTAAAAATGATATAAAGTCTGTTATAATGTCGGTCGAGGGGGTGATGATGATGAGAACTAGCTTTGTAGCCAGTTATTTTTGTTACAGTTTTTATTGCTGAGCTGTATTGATATTTATGCTCATTACCAAGCCATGCCAAGTCAAGCTAGCTCAAACTGCATCCGTAGACAGTGGTGCAGACAACTGACGAATCCTATACCAACCTGGTGGTTGTGTCAAAGACACATTCATCATACTGGTTTCAATAATCTTTAGAGGTGTAATAAAACCATGCAATACATTTTAATAAACAATATACTTAGCCTTTATTTAGCAATAGCAAAGCCAACATATCATACTAAATCAAAAATTGACAGAGAGCATTCCATATGCTGCATTGACTGTAATGATGATTTGGCTTTTAAAGAAACACTATGACCAAATGACTAAATACATTTCCTCACAGCGCATTTCACTTATTAACAGCTGCTGGATGGCTTGGCCACTTCTAACCAACTGCACTCCAATAGTAGCTCTTACAAACCTCCAGCCCCTTTCAAACCTATTTATTTACTTTGACATACATTTCAATCAGAACAAGTCTTCCTCCTACTAATAAGTGATAGTAGAGATAAGACGCCCCTTCCTCTGTATATTTGCTGTAACCATACCCTTCTTAACACCATGCACCAGACTTGTGAGTGTGCAGTGTGCTATATAAAGTACCTGTTCGTTTGAAGAGGCCTCCTTTGTTCTTTCTCCACCCTGCCTGGTTAATTGGGGTTACAGACCACGGCCCTTTGTTTTCTAAAACCGCAGTGATTTAAAGAGCTGGGTCAAGGCTCTGACGAGACGCGCCGGTCAGAATCCATCTGTGTTTTTCACTCCCGGACCCCTTTGATGGAGGAGACGTCGTGGCCCACTTGAGTCCTTGATTGCCACTCTCACAACTCGAGGCGAGAGCTTCATGCGGTACTTTCATGCTGGAGAAATGACACCCAGTGTGTTGACTACAGCCGCTTGGTGAAGAACAAATTGAGCTGATGATTTCTCGTTCCGTCACGGTGACACGCTCTACCAGTGTAATGTATCGAGCCCTCTAGCGCGTCGTTGTACAAGCCATTCAACAAGAGCGGTAGATCACTGTTGACAGAGGCACTGTAAAGAGTGTGCCTATGTTAAATAATAGATTAAGATAAGACACTTAAAGAAAAATAACTGACAAGGGCATATTTTAATAGTTACACTTTGATGAGGGAAAGACAGTTATCAGTAGTGATAGAGTGGTTCGGCTCAAGAATAAGACATTAAAGATTCATATTTAATCAGTCAATTATTTTTGAATACTGTATTTCAAACGTATAGTTAAGGGAAACTAGACTGTGTGAACACTGATCAACACTATTAGTATGTCTATTGCATTTTTTTGAAAACACAATCCCATGTTGTTGTGATTGCAGCTCATCACAACTGAATGAGCTGAATAAGCCCCCAGTTGCTCGTACACCCAAAGGTGAACAAGGGGATCTCTGGATGCGTTGACTGCCCTCTCATTCATAAGCTGACGGCCCTGTCAATCACCAGCTCATGAACAACCAGCTTTGATTCCGGCTCAAGGCTGTGCTGATTCTAGATCGGACTCCGCCTTCTCCCCAACCCACCCGCCACCACAACCCCCGCTAGGCTTCCAGCTCGACTAAATGCTCCCCAGTGGGTGAGTGTGTGTGTGAGTGGGGAGGATGGTGATTAATTGGAAGTGGGACCATGTTAGGACCTATTGGTTAGGGCCCAGCAGAGGAACGCGGGGCCCATTTAGTTTACAATTTGTGTGGTTATCCATAGTCCACCAGAGAGTTGGAGGGAGAGAGAGAGAGAGAGAGAGAGAGAGAGAGAGAGAGAGAGAGAGAGAGAGAGAGAGAGAGAGAGAGAGAGAGAGAGAGAGAGAGAGAGAGAGAGAGAGAGAGAGAGAAAAGTAGGAGAAAGATTCAGCGAATAGTGGCAGAGGCAAGAGATTAAGTATGATATTTTCACTTCTGGAAGAAATATAGCTGGAAAAAAAAGAGAAAAAATAGGGAATGTTCATGTGGATCTGGGAGAGAGGGAGAATTGAACAAAATGAGAAAATATGTAGGCGAATAAAAGTGAAGTGAAAAACTGTTAGGAATGTGGTAAAGCCTATGGAAAAAGGTTGATTCATTTGTCACAGGATCGGTTTCCACATAATGGAATAAGGAAAACTGGCATTTTTCTTCAGGTGTATCCTGTACATATGCAAGAGGCAAAAAACATGCAGGGATGACAAATTGTTGCCTTGTAGCTTTACTCTTCCACCATTCAGCAATATTTAACTCGTTTTGTGTATTTGGCCTGAAATCCAATGAAAGGCATGCAAAAAGTGAATAAATTTGTTTTTGGGCTCTTCATGTCAACCCTTATAAACCGACAAAAGAACCATAAACTCTGATTTCAAGGTCTCTGATTCCACACGTTACGTGTAACGTGTTTTTTATTTTTAATAACACACACCTCCTATGTCGCTTACTGGGCTCCTCCAGACGAGGACACAGGGTGGTGATGTTGGAAAAACAGTTTATTGTGGGATAGGGGCTGGTTCAACCTCTGCACACTGATTACTCAATGCGCAACAGGTGTGCAGCCTCACCCAGCCCCAGAGTCCATTCAGTCTGACATTTCAAGGCAAACCACATAGCCTGCTCATTACAAACCACATCGACTGTCCTATCTAAGGGTATCCTTGATGGTGTATCATATTAACTGAGCAGGCCACTAGCCAATTTCTGAGTTAGATTGAATATTTCTGTTATTTCAATGAAGAAGAATACAATCATGTAGTTTGACCGTGGCCATTTTGACCATCCAATCACTTGCATTGAGCTGGCTAAGAGCCTGTGTGTTTGTGTGTGTGTGTGTGTGTGTGTGTGTGTGTGTGTGTGTGTGTGTGTGTGTGTGTGTGTGTGTGTGTGTGTGTGTGTGTGTGTGTTTGTACCGACACACATCCCTCTGCGCACACATAAAAACATCAGCACAACGTGGCGACTACATCAGCACAATACTGCTTCACGTCAGGCCTCCCATCCGACTGCAATCTATCAAAGAATCACCAGCGCAATCTATCATAAATTATTGAAACCAACAAGCAGCACTCCTGTACCACCAAAATGCTATCTACTTTGGGAGTGACACATCCCCCCCCCCCCCCCCTCCAACACACACACACACACACACACACACACACACACACACACATAAAGGCATGCAAGGGCATGGATACACACACGCACACATAAAGGCATGCAAGGGCATGGATACACACACGCACACATAAAGGCATGCAATTGCATGGACACACATACGAACACACACACACACACACACACACACACACACACACACACACACACACACACACACACACACACACACACACACACACACTCTGTTCTGCACAGCTTTTCTATTATTTTCCCCTTGCTTTGATCAATTAATTACAGGGCAGCTAGAAGGAGCTCATGAATTAGTAGAGCCACCGATGAGAGAGACCCTCTACCCTGAATCACATCCAATAGTGTTCAATAAGGATAGGAATGACAGGGTCCGCTTGGATATAAATCTAATTCTGAAATGTTAGCGCTGAAGGTCCTGGAACAGTTGAATACGGAGTTGTAATGCTTAACATGTTTTTCCCCCATGGCCGACATGGCATTGTCTGTGAAGGCCGTTCTCTCTGCATTGGGCAGGCCGCACGCCAGTTTGATCCGGGACTATAGGATGCTTACTCGAAGACACGAGGGCAGTGGGGTGAGGTTCAACTACTTGTTGTCTTAAGCTGGATCCTGTCTGTGTTTATCGATTTCTCTAAAAAAAGACTGTCCCATCCTGCCGGTAAGGAAAACCGAGAATACAAAGAAAAAAGGTTCTTCAGATGGTGGAATAAACGGTCTGCAGCACCCCCTCCCATCTCTCTCGGCACACTGTTTAACCTTCCAGCTATCTCTGTGTCGGTCAAATAATATTGTGTTGTTAAAATGAACTTTGGAAGAAAAGAGCTAAAGTGTGAGGCTGGGAACCACTCAAAATGTGTCTTCCCCCAGAAAGACTGTTAAGTAAACTTCCTTTCAGGTAGTAGGCCTATAGCTAATTACCTTAGTATTCTCTGCATATGATCTGACAGTTAACATGGAATAATTGGCATACACTGCCTATCTAAAGTGAAATTTCCTGCCTTGATGTGCCCCATGGTTTCACATTCCGGTCACGCACACGTCTGGAGGAGCTGGCAGCTATTTTTTTTTTTTTTATGTATTATGAGTTAAGTGAAAATCTATCAAATGTGTGTGCGTGTGTGGCTGTGTGCAAATGTGTGTCTTACCCATTCGTAAATGTGTGCCAATGTATTATAAACGTAGGTAAAAATGTGCACGTGGTGTATGGATTGTAGCGGGGGATATCATGGAGTCGTCCATTAGAGTAACACAGAGTGAATACCAAACGAGGTTTAAGATATAATGGGCAAGAAAATAACTGTTCAGAGAGAGAGAGAGAGAGAGGGAGAGAGAGAGAGAGAGAGACGGCGGTCACACTGGGGGGAAACTTTCTTCTCTGTAAGCAGATCCCTCGGCTACTTTGCCTCTGGATTTCTCTTCCTCCGGCATCCCGAGATGAGCTCTTGTAGCTGAGCCCCGCCGTTTCCATGGAGGGGTGTTTGTTCCTGCTCACAGAGAGAACAGCGCTTTGCCTCTCGTCTCTCGGGACACAAGCTATGCCCAGATTAGTCCGAGATCAGCGAGCCCGCGAGAGCAGAGACAAGGGGAGAGAGCGAGGGAAGGAGAGGTAGAGACAGGGAGAAAAGGGCAGAGTAATTTTAGATCGCCCAGAGATCCGCAAGTAAAACCCTATTACATTGGTCCAATTTGTTTGATGCTGAGTGTTTCTTTATTAAAAGGACACGCGGTGTAACGTAACATTTAAATCCTTGAAGCGTTAACACCAAAGGGACATCAAGCCCCTGGACATAAAAAGAAATGCCATTAAAAAATTCGATGAATCATTAAGACTCAATTATAATTTTGCAGTTTTTGATCCAAAGTTGTGTGTGCTATGGAGAAATTTGGCTTATTTAACCGACTAGATTACTTGCCCATTTCACCCATAGGAATCATCCTATCAATCGTCATCAGTCAAATAAAGCTGATAATATGCAGGGATATCAAAGTGAATCACCTAACCTCCTATATTTTCTATAGTATGGTTTCATAATGGGACTTTACATCGAATCTATCCAAATTAAGCTGTGTACAAAGCCCCTTTATATCATATGATAAATATTTAATATCATCAAATTCTTTATGTGATGAAGACTTTCCAGTGCAAGGTGTCTGTCTGTCTGTCTGTCTGTCTGTCTGTCTGTCTGTCTGTCTGTCTGTCTGTCTGTCTGTCTGTCTGTCTGTCTGTCTGTCTGTCTGTCTGTCTGTCTGTCTGTGTCTGTGTCTGTGTGTGTCTGTGTCTGTGTCTGTGTGTGTGTCTGTGTCCTTAGTATTTTAGTGTTTATAACATGGAGACATACAAAGACAAAATAGCTATGGTTACACACCTGCTTAAACACTGAATATATCCTGGTCCACTCCTCACCCATCACAATCATTCAGAAAACAGAATGCATGAGTGCGCACACAGACACACATCCTGAAGCTATTATGTAGCTATTACTTCTCTGCTCTGATATCGTAGAGAGTCATAACAATATCCGTCGAAACACAGCTATTTATTTCCCCCAAGATTAGAGAGGGATAATGATTCATCATTGCTTGTCTGAAATATTTCAATGCATAACCTCATTACCATAACCTCCAATGCATCGCTGAAAGGCTTTTAAACCTCCTTCTGTCTGGAAAGTATGTATTAGTATTATTTTGTTTACATCTATCAACGTGATGTTGTGCTCCTCTACCTGATCATCTTTATGGTATGTTTAATTGTTTGTTTGGATAAACACACACACACACACACACACACACACACACGTTTTGTGTTGTTTTCTTTCTTGCCTTTTGCACATTTCCATGTACATTGGAAATGTCTTCTTCTGTTATATTTGTGCATGATGTATTTGACAATGCCATATCTTTCTTCTGTTTTTGAAGGTTGGAATAAATCTTTCTCCTGTGAAATGACTAAAAGCTTGGAGCTACAAGTGTTGTTTTTGTGGAGAGAGAGAGAGAGTGGCCATCAGTTGCTTACCTTCAGCGCTGTAGAAATTGAATTGTTGCACAAAAGCACATCTGAAAAAACGAGCCACTGAGCGCTTTCAGAGCGTCGGTCTGTCCTTGAAATAATTCTGTGATTATATTTCTCTTCTTTCGACATGTTTGTGACTGCGAGGCCACTGGGGAAAAAGGTCTCAGATGTCTCAGGTGCAAATAATATGGAGGCATTATTATTATTTAAATATTGGTATCAACATTGCGACTCTATGAAAATATTGTTGATATGGCTTTGTAAAAAAACAAAACGCGAATGATGGCACAGAAGTTAAGCCTATTTGCGAGACTGACAAACAGGCAATGAGTGGGAGAAAACATTGACATACATACACTTTAAGAATTTGAAACAATGGCTATTAATATTGTCATTATATCCCTATCAATGTTGGAAAGTCTGTCAATCAACCTATTATCCAACTGAGCTGACGATTATTATTATTGATGATTATCTAATCTCGCTGCTATTTGAAGTAGTTCCACTACACCTATCATAATACCACATGTTTATCTTACTTGAATTAAGAAGATGCAAAGCAGTCTATTTTGAGAAACACGACATGATCCAAAAGATGCATCCATTATGTAGCCTAGTAAAGTGACATTGACCCCTTGTATCCAATCAGACAACCAGAGAATCAATGATTCAGTCAAACAGCCATCTAGTTAATCTTACTGATACCTTGTTCACACTGCAAGCAAAAGTCTTCCAAATCTGACCTTTTCCATTCTGATTTCAGGTACTTTCATATGTGGTCCTAAAGCTTATTTTTGCAATGCAACTTCATTCCGAACAGTCAACTCAAAATTCATCCGACTTTAATGTCAAACGACATTGGTCATAAATATGCACTGCATGTAGTCAATATGTAAATACAAACATTCACCAAATATTCATTCAAGACAGCTCGATGGAGGCAGGAAAGGAAATAGGTATCAGTTAATAAAAAGAAGAACTTCCACCAGTTTGATAGTGTCCATGCGGTGTCACCGCTAATAAACATCCACTTATAAATCAAGGATGAAGTCTGACCACCGGGGCCTCCATGTTTACTTCTGATGTGTGTCATCTTTGTTTTTTTGGGTTTTTTTCTCGTCAATTCGTACTGCTAGCAATTCACCCCGTAAACTGATAATGGCCTCATTTAAAACTCAATATGAACAGCCAAACCGAAAATCAGAAACAAGCATTAAATCCGTAAGGCTTGCAGTTTGAACGATTCAAAAAGACGGTGCACAACTTTGAAAAACATTTTCATATCATATATACATCTGTCAAGGCCTTTTGAAATGTTAATAACAGTGGTGCTGAAATAGAGGCAGAAATAATGATTGCTGTCAAAACAAAATAAAGAAACCGTGTAGGGCCGTGAGTACATAGATCTCTTAGCAGTCGAGCGCCAAGCCCAGTGCCATGCCCAATCAATTGAACTAGGCAGCACCACACTGTAATTATTTGAGAGGGATTTTCGAACAAACGGAGGTCATTTATTTCTTTTCACAATGAAGGATAACCTCCTTCCAAGACAAACCTATTCCCACCACCGAAAAACACAACGTCCGTCCTCCAAATGAGAACCCTACTTCCTGTTCCACAATCTCACACTAAACCAATGAGAACAAAACACTGATACCTTCTAGTAGCATACAACAGAACTTAACCATAATGATCTAGCACATGCCTGCTAAGAGCATGCTGGAACCTTCTTCAAACTCTGAGTCGCTACAATACTTAACCTTAGCGTCTCACTGACTTAATAGCGTCAGTGTATAGATTGCCTAGCATGGGTTGCCCTAGTGGGAATTGAAACCCCTAGCCCTGCTAATAGAGTATCCCAAACAAGCTGACCATCACGGCTAGCTACAGTGTGCATGAATGTAACTTTCTTGTGAGCTTAATGAACAAGTAGATGGATTATAATGGCGTGCCCTCAAGCAATAACTAACCACCGCGTTCATATTTCACCTCTCACCACAAAACCTTGAGCCAACGGTGCCCCGAGTCCATCAATAACACCCCAGGTTCAGGGAGTTCTTGTGCATCATTCTTTTCCATCTATGAACTTTCACACTACCAAAAAACTTTCACACTACCAAAAAACTAAAAATGTTGCTACAGAGTTTACTTAAGAACCATTGAGCCAGGCTAGCTTGTGGGGTGTGCATTCTTCCAGACGCTGGCTGTTTATCCTCTCATCACAAACCCTCTCCCCCTCTCTCTCCCCACATTAACTTTAATTACTCAACACAGCTTTGGTAACTGGCCTTGATTGCTACACAGAGGCCTCAATTGATATGTCTCCCTGAATTATGTTTCTGAGTGTTTCATTTAAAAATGTAAAGCCATTAATTTGGTGGACAATCACAGAAACCAGGAATTAGACATATTATTTTGGTCTTTTTAACGACTTGTCGAAAGCTGACAGTATTTTCATTTGATACGGACGCCACATTTCTTTAATTTGGCACATGAGGACTATAAGTACATTTTTGGAGGACACTGAATATATCCATAATCCAATAATGTAGGACTGTAACTTGAAATAAAATTGCCATGTTGGGAAGGGAAGCCTTCCATCTTTTTGGAAGGGAAGGCCTTGTGCGTTTCATTTTGCACATATATTGTCAGTGCTAGACTTATTTGTTCAGAAATCATGTTATTTCAAAAAACTGACAACCTGATATAATATCTGCGTTTTCTGTCTAAAGTGACGCAGGAAATACAAGCAGGTAATCCCCCAAGTCTCTCTGACAGAATAACATCCATGAGACACTGCCTTCTCAAGTGAAGGATTATAATTAATTCCACCAACAGCAGAGCACTATGCAATGTTACACCTACCCAGAACACTCATGTTTACAGAGCTTCCTTCTATTAGAAATAGGTTGTGTGCTGTGTTATCGAGTCAGGGAACAGCCACGTACCTGCGGCTGATAGCTTGGAAGCATATATTCAACGTGTACCTTCAGGGGAACTGGAAGGCTTTTTTATATTAAATCTTTATGGTGGAAGTCATAATCTCAGACCCACCTGGCTAGCCTATACAGTGATGTCTTCCCGAACTGGGGTTTCTGGTTTAATTCCCCACTGTTTTCCATGTTGTGTTGTCTTAGTCTGAAGAGGGCCATTTGTTTCTATTTTTACTTCAATGTCTAAATAAACAATATCTATTAGATAAGATTGGAAACTATTTTGCGAGGGTCAAATAAAATATGCGTCATGTAATGAAGACAGAGTCCTCCCAATAAAGACACATATTGGGTAACCTTTATGTCAGAAAGAAAGAAAATGAGCAGTGAGCAAGTGAGCAATCAGTACAATACTGTATGAATATATCACCCAAAACCTTTGTGCAAATAACCTCCAAAGAGCCCTGGGGCCTCTCTCGTCAAACTGTTGCTTTGCGAGGGCTTGCTCACTTAAACGGGGACATTTGGTATTAAATGTTCAAACAAAGTGGAGGAACAGAAAGATGAAAGGAAAGAGGCACGCGGTCGAAGGACATGATTCAAGCGAGAGTTGTCTTAGCAGAGTATGCAATCAGGTGTTGATGCGGGGGAGACCATTTCATTTATCATTTGCGTCCCGTTCATCCGCTGTGTATGCTATTGATCTCCCAAGGGTGAAGGCGCCATGAATCACATGGAGCCTTGAAACGGGGGAATTAGCTGAAGCATTACACACACTTTTATTATGTGACAGGAGTTAAGGCTCACATAATGATGGATGAATGGATGACTCTGCGGACCTTGAAATAGTTTGACCTAACTTTTTGTGATGATCGTGTCTCATTGCAGAAACTTTGCAAGCAGACACAACCCACTTGGATTTGATCCATTCACAACAGACGGAACATTCATCTCTTTGATTTCTCCAGTTCCCTCGAGTTTTGAAAGCAGGACCCAAGAACAGGCGAAGGAAATAGGATTCGCCCTTGGATATTGATTTGCCACAACACTGAGAGAGAGAGAGAGAGAGAGAGAGAGAGAGAGAGAGAGAGAGAGAGAGAGAGAGAGAGAGAGAGAGAGAGAGAGAGAGAGAGAGAGAGAGAGAGAGAGAGAGAGAGAGGAGCTGGCATGCCAATACCCTTAGTATCTGCAAATGTAGCAAACGAAAGCTTGCTTTTCTTACGAGGGGCCGGGTAGCCCTGGCATCGTGTTTCATGGTCATCCCCTACCGAGAACCTGAGACCTTCGTCCATGTGGCCTGCAGACCGCATCAATCAGCTACCAAGGGCCGCGGTGATGACGGCACTCCCGCTCAACAGCTAATTGCCGTAACTGTAACCCATTAGCCAACAATAAACAGGGGGATGCCGTTCCTCCATGAGAACCACTTAGCACATTACACGGCAATCTTTTGATATGATATAGGGTAAGGAACACCATTTCTCCTACCCAAGCATCGGCATGGGGCTTTTAAGTGGAGAGAAACCGAGTGGGAAGTGCTACGGAGATGTAGATAGAGTTAGAGTTACACAGGCCAATAATACACGCCGAGAATGTGGTGTCAAGAACGCCCTTTATGTTAAACGAGAACTTTGGCGCGCTGCCGTAGGGTTTGTCCGTGAAGTTTTCAGAGTCATCATACACAACAAAATCTTGAGGATCTCTCAGAACAACATCCTCCAAGTCTGCCAAAAGTACGAGGCGTTCCTGGAAAATAAAAAGAGATGAAATAAAACCCTCAAGTTTCAGCGGTGTCAGCTGAATATGAGACTCTTAGAATGAGTCATGAAGGAGATATTGCCGCCTGGCTCCAAGCCCTTCACCTCGGCTCGGTTTTATATAATAAATAAACTCGGGTTGAATTGTGATACGGCAACATTTACATATTTCCCAGAACAAAGACTCCACCGAAAAAACAACACTCTGGGAACAGAAAGTATCCAAAAGTGTGTTCAGTCATCTCAGATCACTCCTAATGGATGGCAGCCCAAGCCAACCACCTGATGAAGCTTCTGTGAGAATAAGTAAAGAGCTGAGTGTTCCCACCGAGGGGATCTGATCTGAGAGCAGCTGTCCTCCCAGCTCTGATCCATTGTCACACTAACAACTGGTGTGTGTGTGTGTGTGTGTGTGTTGACTGAGGGGAGAGGGAATAGGCGCGGTGACGCTTTTTAAACCGCACAGATTTATACCCAAAAGTGACAGGTTTGCATCTTTTCCCCCCGACAGTTATGGAAATGCAAATTCTGCCTGAGGGACACATGAACTACGTTTGATGAAAGGCCTCCAGCTGTGGTACTGTGTGTGTGTGTGTGTGTGTGTGTGTGTGTGTGTGTGTGTGTGTGTGTGTGTGTGTGTGTGTGTGTGTGTGTGTGTGTGTGTGTGTGTGTGTGTGTGTGTGTAAGCAAAACATTTGAACATTATATTTGAAATTCATTATACAATTAATTTGTTTTCTTGTAAAAATTATGATTGCAAAAAAGTCAGTAATGAATGAAAAAGAGGTTTCATTAGAAATGGGCACAATACCACAATTTGGAATTAAGAAGAAAAAAATTAACCAAAACATGATGAAAAGGTTTACATTAAAAGGGAGGCAATTATAAATGTAATAAAAATAAAAACATGAAGAGGTAAATATTAAGTAATACAGAATAAGTGGTAACTTAACTATAGCCAGGAGAAAACTAACCGTTGTCAAAACACAAGGGCTTGATAATAATTCAATATTATGAATTACCATCCTCCAAACATTTTCCCCACCATCATCACCAAAACTCCCGTCATCATCATGACCACCATCACCACCCCCATCATAACCTCCATCGTCACCACCCCTCCTGTCATCATCACCACCATCGTCACCACCACCACCATCATCACCACCACCACCATCACCACCATCGTCACCACCACTGTGATCCCTCATCTTAAACATGTTTAAGCCATGTGAATGCTGAGAATACAGTGAGCAAAGATCTGCCTTATCAGCACTTTTCTCTCGTCTCATGCACGTGAAGCAGAGAGCAGGTTATTGACAGGCTCAATTAGCTCTCTATAGAGCAGCCATTAAAGAAATGCCATCAGAGAATTGATGACATTTGAGAGCCCTCCATCCAGAAATCGCAATCAACACATCATCGACCAATCTGCATCGATTTTTCAGACTAGTGTCCGTAGCGGCCAACAAATTATCGGTTTCCAATTCCCCGTCGTGATTTTTCATTCCTACCTTTGTGCATTTGCATGCCGTGAAGTCCAAGGTCTATAGGAAAAGCGTGACTGCCGTCGTGCGGTCCCTGATGTCAGCTCGTAACGCTCAGCAGCTCATCAGAAGAGAAAGGCCTCTCATGAACTGCCACATGTCATCACGCTTGACAGTGAGACATGACCGCCCGGTCTATTTAGAACCTGGCCGCAGCCTCCAGAGCGTGGCAGACCCACAACAGGTCGTTGCACCCTGTGGACCAGGGAGAATGGGCTCCAATGGTCCATCATTGTCAACCTGGACTGAGTGATACACCTGGCGACTCAACTCTGAAGAAAAGCCTCGCTCAGCTTCTGGTGTCCATTATGACTGAGCAGAGGACTGTGGGTGTGTTTGTGTGTGCAGTTAGTGTATTGACGGTTGACCTTGTGGTTGAATACAGCCGTGAAAGGAAATCTAACACAAGGAGGGAATGAGATTGTGAAATATGATTATGCTGTAAAGGAAGGATATATTAAACAGGGAAATGGAAGGTGAGAATACAGAAGGATGATTGCCAGTTGAAGAGAGAGACTTCTTCCTAACTTCTGCATTTCCCGCTCTTGGTTTAGTGTGTCACATTCTTTAATATCAAAAACCACAAGATCAAAAGGATTTTCTTCTTAAGCTATTCAAAAGATTATGATGATGCATAATATACCTATCTAACCCACACACATGCCGAAAAATAATCATAAAGTCATACCAATAAACAAATAATATTTGGATAGTATTTTTATGTTTATCATAAATAAAATAAAAGTGCATCAACACTTTTTTAAGGCCAATTCCTCACTAAAACTAAAACGTCAGGCTCATAGAATGTAAACATTTGTAAATGTTAAGCAAACTTTAAAGCAGGGCAGAGATGACCTCACTGAAAACTAAAAGACAGGGGATGGAGTATTGGACCAGAATAAATAATTCATCGCTGGCAGGGAGGCCATGCCAAAGGGATGATTGCATTTCTCAATCAGAATGGATATGTGTCCTCATGAGTCAAGGGGAAATAGATAGCGATGGAGATTGAGTGAGTCATAACTGAAAGTAAGAGCCTACAGAGCATTTTTGCTTTTAATACATAAAGGCCCCTAAACCTCAGTGTGAAAAATCTGTAAAGGACACTAGGTCCGCTCAGAAAACCAACCCTCAAATACTTTGAAATATAATTTAGGTGCTAAACCCCATTATTGTTATTCTTTATTTAGTCAAATCGCCTAGGCTTTTTATCCAAAGCAACACACAGTCAATTGAAATACAAGTAATCAGGATCATTTGGTAGATGGGCATCTTGCTCAAGGAGGTCTAGAGGTAGGCTGGCTGGGAATGCTCACCACTATACCATCATGTCCACCGTTGGCATCTTGGCATTGACCTGGATGAGACAAAGACAGGTGGCAGGTGAAAGCATCACAGCCGTTTTTGCCATGGAAATGTCAAAATGAAAAGACTCTCTAATCTTCATTTCTTCCGAGAAAGGAATAAAGAAAGGACTGACCTTGATCTCTTTCATAAGGAGCGAGTGAGGCTGAATGAAATGAAGATACGATTTTAGCGGTTGGCGCATATTGGCTGCGGTAGTTGTTTGGTGCCACACCGATACCCAGATGCCAGGGTGCCATTCATGATTGTCATTGTTTGTGTTTTGTTTTCCCCCCCGTGTCCTCTACCTTCTCACCAAATCTGATTTTGTGTATTTGTTGAAGTCGGCTCAGTAAGGCAAGGGCAGAAGTGAGGGAAAGGTGGAATCCAGGGCGCAGACCAGGTGTCCCAAACATACTTTGATTAAATTGTGTCTGATAGATGGGAGCTGGGAGAGGAAGATGAAGGGCACACAGGGGTCAGAGAGATAGAAATCCTCTGTGATCCCCCATATCACCGGCTAAGACCACCTGCCGCATTGGACAGAACATGGAAGCAAACGCGCTGTGATCCAGAAGCTCCACTGACAAGCATCAACCGATAGACGGATGCACAGGGAGATAGACGGACACAGGGCCTGATAGTCACGCATAGAGACAGACACACAGCGGCAACCAAAGAAAGAACCAAGTCTTTGCTCTACTTTCTATATCTTCAGTTGTTCTGTTTAGCTTTTAAAACAAACTGACACGGACGAGAGCGAGCAAAAAGAAAAGGACGAGAAAAAAAAGAAAGAAAGCAATGAAGCAAGATGAAAAGAAAGATGGCTATTGCAGTATCAAGCGGCTGATGGCCTTGGAGGAGTTAGGGTAGTGCGAATGGCTAGTTGACCTCTGCAGCTTCAGGGCCGCACGACTCACTGAGCACACACCGTCCTGGGGCTAAACCAATCCACAGAGTGATGATGGAGAAAGGATCGGAGAAGAGGAGGAGGAGATGGTGGAGGAGGAGGATGGCTTTCTTGGTTAGGTGTGAACGGAGCCTTTATCCCATTAATCATGGTCAAATGGAATAGTGTATAGACCGGAACAAGCCTGTCTCCATCCCTCTCCATCCTCGCAGGGTTAAGCTGATGGAACACTGGGGACCACTGGGAAAACCCTGTAGCAGTGTGAGGCTGATGGAACCACTGGGAAAACACGGTAGGACATTTTAGATTGTCTTCGGACCCGCGTGGTGGGAATCGGGAACTAAATGTACTCAAGACAGTTCAGAAGATATGTGTGTTGAACGTTGACATACTTTTACCTACATTCCCTGGCTTTTACCGAGCCCTGAAATCAATCAAAGAGCACATTTAGTAAAACTGGTATAGAAATGACGCATCTGAATAGAATTGTAAAGATCTTTCTGTATCGTGCGTCTTTGGATCAATAACTCTTTACCTCTGTCGCTGATAGAAATACCTGGAGGCTACAGAGAATTAGTTTGCTTGGCAAAAAATGATATTCCAGGGACACTTCATTGATGTTTATCTCCATGTATTCATCAATCCATTCAATGTTTTGGTTTATCCCATCAATGTGTCAATACAGACGTCTAGTGAATACAATATTGAACGGTACCATGCATGTCATAAAGAGACACACACATCTGTGTATCTGCCCGCGCAGAAAATAGATTTCTCGTCTTCTACTTCGGCCATGAACTTTATCCGTTCAAGAGAAGTGTTAAAATGGGTGGGGTGGGGTGGAGGGGGGGCGAGGAGGAGGAGGGGGAGGAGAAGGTGGCTGGTGTCACATTGCTGTAACGAGGAGGCGGGAGGCGAGAGAGTGTATGGTTGTCCAAAGCCTCATTGTGACAGCCACTGGGAGGCTGTGGCTGTGGGTCAACAGACATGGCAGCAGCCGAAGGGGAAACGCAGCAGAGGGGAGCGGGGAGACGGCCCGGCTGTGAGGGAACGTCTGCTAATCCCTGGTCAAACCGAACGGATGGGCGGATGGATGGCTGATTGCTGAATGGAAGGATGTCAATGAATGGCTTGCCAAAGCATTCTCAAGCGCCACACTCACCCAGCGTTTCGAATACACACAGGAGTGTATCAAGTATTAAAGCGTTTTAGAATTTGCTGGATAATAATTGCATTATCATTTGCATAAGTGGTTGGTGGTTCTGTAAATGTGACCATGTATAATCTATGTGCTGTCAATGAGACACGGTAAAGACTGTGTGAGTTATCTTGTGATACAAAGAATTGGAAAAGCCAACTTGCATTTAAACCCACACATTTGTCCTGACCGTCATCACCCCTTAAAGATATTCAATCATCCTTGGTCTCCTATCATTCAGCCCGAGACAACCTTCGTGTCACCGTCTGAGCACAAACACATCGCAGGCCATAAATAATTCAACAGGTTAGAAAGAGCATGCTTTCAGAAAGAGCGCCATTCCTCTGGTGTTTCGGGGATACATAGAATAGCAGTACAAAATCCAATGGTCTCTCTTTCTTCTTAATGATTAAACCAGAAGTTAAAAAGAAACGCCCAGACAGACAGATGTTTGGAGCGGAACCAGGCGATGGGGATCGGTCTGAAAGCTATCTCCCTGAATGTAGACCGAAACCTTTAGCATAGCAGTATAGTGTTCAATCAGATGAAGGCCCTTTGAATTGGCCTTAAGTCTGTGTTTCAGCACTCCTTCTCATCGCTGTTGTCTTCACAGCAGCGCCCCACCCACACACACAGACCGGGCTTGACTTCCTGCTGAACAGAAAAAAAGTATTACAGACGAGGTGGCAGATGTTTTTATTGCTTTTGGCTCGCTGTGATTGCAGGGCTGCCAAGTTTCACGGCGAGTTTGGAGTGAGGTTGCGTGTCTTGTGGGCGGAGCAACCGAATATTTTGTAGAAGCCTGGCGACCCTGCACCCCGCACGATTATTATTGGGAACTTGAAAAACAGTTTACAGTCATTTTACATAATGTTCATAATAGATTGGTGCAAGCTGTTGTGGAAGGTCCCTTCGCTGCCCAGAACGAAAACCGATTTTTCTGCTTCTTCCCTGACATCTATGAAACAGACAAAATTGCAATGTCGGCATAATAATTGAAACATGAAATGAACAATGAGACTTTATTCAACTATATTAAGAGACATCTGAATGACAAATCAAATAAAGTTCACAATTATGAGCGTGGTATTACCATGGGCACAGATCCCAGGGGGAGACTTCTGAAAAACATGAAAATAAATATTGCTTCTGAATGTTGTTACGTATTTTAAGCACATAAGCTGCCCCCACATAGCCACTAGGAAGCAGGATCGAACACACAAGCTGCAATAACTACTCCGGCCACAGATGGCAGCATCTTTAGACAGGTGAGGAGGGCGGAGCCAATACGTCACATAAGCCACGCCTACGTCACATAGGCCACGCCTACTTGATACTAACCAGAGCGGGAGTCTGGTTAGCCTTGCGTGTTAGATAAAATTCCCTCCTTTTGCTTCATAGTTACCATACCGAAATACTTTAACAAATAAAGTGAGTTAAAAGCGACTACTTTCTTCAAGAATGCGACAATGTATGCAATTGAAAATATTTTTTTCTAGTTTTCATAATTTATTTATTTTATTTTGAAACACAATATATTTGTTATTTTGATTCATTCAACTATATTTTAAGCTACTCTCAACAGCTGTGTGTCTATTACTATTGATGTCCACTCCAGATAATACTGTTGAAAAAGTTCATGTTTGCATCTCCCCTTTACTAGTAATGAGATCTGCGCCCTTGGGACTTATTAAATAACGTGCCATTGCGCTCAGTCTCACAACATGGAAGCAAAGTGAAGGGAGGAGACCAGCTACTGTAAATCCCCATGTGATTTCGGTAGTTGAATTTTATTCTACATAAATTACATAATTCGAAATGATCAAAAACAAGGTTCCCTAATACCTCCCGTTACCTCCCGCTTCCGTTGAAAGACCGCATTCAGCTCACAGTGATCCCAGCTCCCACTGCGCTCCAACGAGGATGATGCGGCGCGTGGGCGATCACGTAACGTGCATGCGGAAAAGATCTCCTGTCATCACACGAACAGTGACGGGAACCAATCGTGTGCAAGGGAAAAAATATATACATGGTATAAAAATATACCATGTATATATGGTATATTTCAATTCCCAGCGTGAGAAACATGCGGTATGGCGTGTGAACCGGTTGAGTCTATGCGTGAGTCTATGGTCAAAGCGTGAGACTTGACACCCCTGCTGGTAAAACTCGGTCGACATCATGCCGGGGTTGCCAGCCGTCGCGTTGTGGTCCGATCGTATTATAATCATATGTTGATGGCTAAACCCAGCAAATGACTGGCTCTTGAAGATAGCCGGGTATTCAAAAACAGCAAACGACTGACTCTTGAAGATAGCCGGGCATTCAAAAACGGGCGTTCATAAGGTGTTTCCAAGGAGCTGTCTCTTAAATGACCCCCTGATCGGTGCGCGATAGTTGTGCAGAGTCATTTGGGTGAGAAATAGGAGGCGTGGTGTGGGCGCGTGTGAAGAGGGTCGTGTCCGGGAGACTCAAACTCAGACAGCGCGAGAGTTGGCAGCTCTGTGATTGTTCTAAATCCTCTCTCTGCTCAATTCGTTCCCTCCGTCACTGCCGTCGTTGCTGGGGAACAGTGTTGTGATCGAGTGGTTCAATGTAAGGAATAGGTGATGTTTAAAAATGCATCCATCATCTTGAATTGTTAGATCATAAGACGGTTTAAACAGAAAGTCAACAAAACATCATTATCCACGAATAGCTCTGGTTATCCCGAAGTGCCGCTGAGAGTGAGAGACAGCCAATTAGGGAGTGAATTCTCAGACAAGAGAGCAGAGAATATCCGGCACCAAATGAGCTGCAGGGTGACAGCATAGAGTTAGTCTCACATCTCCTGTGGCGGCCATGTTCCGCTATCAGGAAGAGTGAAGAGCAAAACACAGCTGATCATTGGTCTCCAACCCTCCCTCCCCCCCAGAACTATTACGTCTCCGGGCCTGTAATAATACAGCCCACTTGTTTCTGAGCAGAAAACTAATTGTGGCCTCAGAGAGAACCTTCGGAACACTGGTTACCACACTGTTTTTAGTCAACGAGACACTTTTTTTTGTCTCATTTATCTTGAATATCACTTCAGATATAAGGTCATTTTAGGCATATTACGCAATCCACAAGAACTCTCGAAGCTTGAAGTAGATCTCCTTCCAAATGTATTATATGTTCGTCAATTCCGAAACTCCGACCACACATAATTGTGCCTGTAAGTCAGGTCTAAGGCCGCAGAGGGATTGGGCCTTACATGTGTGGCCTTGTGACACAGAGGCCTCGACTGGCAGCTGGAGAACATGAGGCATTTAACTAAAACAGAGGAGGAGGGCCCGCACCCTGTGGCCCCGGTCAGCTACTCTGATCGCATATTCATGGACGCAGGGAGAGGACTCAGAGCCGCTTATATTCACCGCCTACCAGGGTCAGGGAACAGACACGGAGGGAAGGAGAAAGCAATGTCCTTAAGCTGGAATGAGTCAATGGGGGGGGGGGGGGGGGGGGGGGGAGAATGGCTTCTACTCGCTCTCATCCTTAGATGAACCCAGTGCTGGGGTCACTCATCCCTCCGCTAGAACGAGGAGGATTTCCCAGTATGCATCGGAATGCCGTTCAGATGTGGTAGAAGTGCCAGGCGTTGATGGTGGGGGGGGGTTGAATGAGACACGGCTCGAGGGGTTAAGGATCAGGTTTGGAATGTCATCAGCGGGCGGGAGGCTTGCCCGTGAGGACTGCACACATGCCACAACATTCACTTCTATAGAATCTGAGCACAACAGATCATAGTTTCAGCTGTGATTGGATTCAAGAAAGCCACACAGCGTCTCCGTTCGTTAAACCTTAATCAAGACTATTCTAGAATATATAAACTATTCTAGACAATCTTAAATTCAATTTTATATATCGTATTTGCTTGTGTTTTTGCGCATCTGTGTGTGTGTGTGTGTGGGGGGGGGGGGGGGGGGCGCACGTGTGTATGGGAGATTGAGCTAGAGTACATAGGAATACATTGCTTGCTTCTGGCTTGGCCTGTACGTTACCGGATGAGATAAACTATTGATAAACTCTAATTTAATTTCTGATTGATCTGTAAGGAGATTCTTACATTAGATGGTTTAATAGTTATCTGCCAGAAGATGATTAGGTGAGAGTGTGATAGCCGGGCAAACACCGGTGTAGCTCATGAGGTTAATTGTAGGGCACTCCCCCTAGTGAACATTGTCCATACAGGGCCCTGACCCGCAAGAATAGAACGACTTCTGTGTTAACACAGAATGCTCTCATCATTTGGTTTTCTGAAAAGGTTTAATATGGGTCAAATTAGTCAATAGTATGGCTGTGCAACAGAGTAATATCAATTGGCCACAATGCCCAATATTTGGACGCTGATGTGAGCACCCATGGTGTTGCCAGGTAACAACTATGGTACTTTTATATTTGTCCTAGTTTCAAAATGGTGAACAAAAAAGAAAAGGCTGGTAACCAGTGTGTTGGCCCTTACCTTTGCTGTCGGGAGCAAAAGGGCTTTTGCATGAGAATGCATCATGGGATGTTTTTGGGTGATCTTCTGCCCGTTGGAGATACCTTGAGGGTTGGCCAAACAGAAAATCTTAAAAAAACGTAAATGCTAATAAACAATGTCCAAAACACCATTACTACCAATAACATTCCTCTGCCTCCAAAATGGAGGCGGTCATTGTGATGTGACGTCAGCATTTTAAAGCCCTACACTATGGAGCCAGTATCCTGCCATAATTAAAACCTGAAAAAAAAAGTTTCAAAGGCTTGTAAGTCTGGGTTTGAAAACTCAACACCTTGTAAAAAAGGTTTTGCAACACTGAAAAAATAGATTATAACCTGAACAAAAAATTCAAACATCTGCAAACAGGATTTTGTGTCCCATTTTATCTTCATCATCATTGTCACCAACACATTTTCAAAGTTGCGTTTTTTTCACAAACACATTTTCAAAGTTTAAAAAATGTCACCAGCCCAGTTGCAGAGTTTCAAATCTGGCACTGTTCTAACAGTGTATTTCATTGTTTCCCGGTTTTGAAACCTTGTAAATGGGATTCTGCAAACAGGTGTTCATACATTGAAAAATAAGTTTTGAAAGGTTGAATATTTATTTTTTAAAACTTGTAAAGGTGTAAATGTACGGTGGCGCTGAGCATTCACAAAATAAAAAAAAGTTTCACAGCTAATGTAGCCGTTAGCACACTCAGGATCTCGTAATTACGAGATAAGGATCTCGTAATAATGAGATAAGGAACTCGTAATTACGAGATAAGATATCGTATTTACGACATAAGGATCTTGTTTACGAGAAAGGGATCACGCCCCTTATTCATCAATAACGTTGCTGGCTAGCTGCAGGCCGACAAAGATGACGCTATCAGACGCTATCGTATTTTATTTCCTGCTCGGGTTGAGGCATTGAACCGAGAGATGCTACATTTCCGGCTCAAGTAATCATAACCAAAGGATTGAACAATGGTGGGGATTTTTAAGAAGACACCATGCACAATACTGGATGAATATCTTTCAAGATTTGAAGGAGCAGGACCACTTCTCAGAGGTCTTACTTGACAAAAATCGAATACAGTTTACATGTCTGGAAATAATTGAGGTAGCCTACTTTTGTTATTCACTGATTATTTAGTTTATGGATAGTAGTTGATCTGTGTGTCACTTATCATTGAAAAGCAGTTTAAGCTGCATTTCTTGTAATGTTCTTTACAAAAAAAAATATGTTAGGCTATTACAGGCTTACATATCTAGGCTATAGCAATAGTAGCCTAACCTATAATACCTCACTGTGCTATTAGGCTAACCTCATAATTATTCTGAATGACTTATTATTAAGAAATGACTTAGTTCAAGTGAATTCCCCCCAAAGTATTTCATTAACATAAGTTCAGAAATGTTAATGCAATACTTTGGGGAGAATTCACTTGAACTAAGTCATTTCATTTAACATAATGTAGGATACCTCCGTTCAGTAGGACGCCCTCTTCACTTCTCCAGAATGAAACGTATCCCGCGCAGAGCATGCTGCGATTTTTATAGTTCCATGGCTGGCACGCGGTGGGTCCCATTGTAATTTGAGAAATGCATCCCTGCCGGCGATTTTCATTGGATTAGGAAATTATGGGCGGAACTATTTTGTCCCGCCCACGAACGCTCTGGCATCTACGGATGCGAATACTTTTGCTACACATTTACCACCTAGACGTGTTGCAAAACTACCTGCAAAAAAACCCACAGCTGAGACTTGCAGGGGCAGATTTGAGCAGTTGTAAAATGGATTTGTGCTTGCTCATTAAAATGCTGAATTAACATTATCATTTTATTTGTGAGGAAAATTTTCACCGATTTTCACAGACTTCAGACTTCTGATGCATTAGTTCAAATTTGGGTTTACGAATGCAAACCTTTTGGGCATGTTCTCAGATTATGAAACACGGGTGTGCGAATGTGTTTTGCACCAACTGCGCTGCAATAATTGTAGTAAAAGGATTTGTGCACCTGTAACACAGATTTGCGTACTCGTAGACCCTATTTTGTGTTTACAATGGTATAAAAAATATTTGCGACTGCAAATGTACTGTTACACATTTGTGACTTTGGAGTACACTTGCAAAATAAATATATACGACTTCAAATTGACTGTGACTTTAGTGAACGCATTCAAATTCTGCAGTTACAGGTGCTAAAGACTTTTTCTACAATAATACCTTCATAAGAACACTGCAAATAATCACGGGACTCAAACCTTGCGCCTGTGTGGTCAAATCTCTGAAAAGTCAGCACTGAAAAAATACATTGCAATGGTGTACATTTACACCTTTACAAGTTTTTACAAATAAATATTCAACCTTTCAAAACTTATTTCTCCATGTATGAACACCTGTGCAGAATCCCATTTACAAGGTTTCAACACCGGGAAACAATGAAATACACTGTTAGAACAGTGCCAGATTTGAAACTCTGCAAATGCGCTGGTGACATTTTTTAAACTTTGATAATGCGTTTGTGAAAAAAATGTAACATTGAAAATGTGTTGGTGAAAATGATGAGGAAGATAAAATAGATGTTAATTTAATTTATTTTTTCAGGCTATAATCTCTTCTTTCAGTGTTGCAAAACCTTTTTTACAAGGTGTTGAGTTTTCAAACCCAGAATTACAAGCCTTTGAAACAGGTTTGAATTATGGCAGGATACTGGCTCCATACTACACAGGCTAACTATGACACAACCGATTGCAATGCGGTTTCTTCTTGAGGCCAGGCTTAAGCCCAACACACACCGGCGCCAAAGTGGCGCGTCACAGAGAAAGCCCCCATTGTTTCGGACGTACTAGCCCACACCGGCGCCGCGCCGCCAACTAGGCTTCACGCCAATGTTCTATTTCCTAGCGTCGCCGCCCCTGAAAAAGCGCATTTTTAAAGCTGGTTTGTACTGTGGTAGAAATTAATGATTATATTCTATGGTTAACCATGATTACTATTAGGCCTGTATATCTAATGGTAGAAAACATTTAAAGCGTCTCTGGATTCTGATCCAGGGCTGGACACGGTGCCTGGGAGTCTGGGGTCAGAGCAGGGGTTGGGGCCCAGCCCCCCAGGAGCAGGAAGCGACGGAGACAATGCATGCCGACTCCACTTCCGGGGTCCTAGACTATCTCGGCGACCATATGGTTAGAAGATTTTGTGATTGATTATGGGTGGACACCTAAAACAAGAAACTGCCGAGTACTGTGCTGCTGTGTGTGTATAAGAAGAGGCTGGAATCTGTTAATTCGCCAGTGCTTTTGCAAACCCACTCGGCTGTTATCGTTGTTGTTGTTTTTACACGATAAAGTCTTTTGTCAATACTTGCTCCGGACCAGGCCCCCAGGACAGGCATATACTTCCGCAATCCACCCGTGCTCAGAGGCCAAGCCTGGTATTGCAGCTGTTTAGCTGGGAGTGGACGGGGGTCCGTCATTTCATGCGGCCCAGAAGTAGATATCGCCGTCCACTCCAATACAAGTGGGGAACAGGATTGTGTCTCCGCAAGAAATGTCTGGATATCAATCAAAGGCTCATAATTATATTTCTACCCTGTTCTAAAAAAATGTAAGTTTTTTCTTTTCAAAACGCCTCCTCAAGCGTTTTATTAGCAGTTTACGTTGGGTACGCAGCTGAAAGGAGCCGTACTGAAACAAACGGCTCCTTGCTATGATCCTATTTTGAAGTGCACGGCTCCATTAACTTCCGAATTAAATTAAATTCCGAATTAACTTCCATTAACTCCATTAACTTCCAAAGTCTGAGATTTGTCCTTTACTTGACATGAATGGCGTTGAACACGGATATATAACACACATATCATTGAAATAGCTGGAACAGGCACGCACGTATTGATTACCTGAATGATTATGGGAGACCTACGTAATTTTCATAATATTGTAAATTGTCTGATATTAACATTTCAGTTGCGTTGGTAGGTATTTCATTTTCATTTACTTGTTTAGCTATGTATGACAGGGTTATGGTTAGCTATGTATGACAGTTGACAATGTTGGTGTATTACAATTCAATATTTGGGTAGGCTACTCCAACTTCGTTGCTGGTCGATATGTAAACATTTACTTTTATATAAATTATTGATTGCATTCTTCGTAAAATAGTTACTTGGAAGGAATCTGTTTCTTAAGCAATAACATTGAACTGAATTTTTTAGGCCTACATACGTTTACTATGTTACTATGGTATTATATGGAGCAATCTTACATATTTATGAAGTTTCCAGATCAATAAAGTTCTATCTCTTTTTATTTGAACTGCCTGTATGTCCTCTTGATTATAGTATTACAGTGTGTACCTTGGTTATCAGCTATCATAGAATGGTGTCCAAATGGCTGCATGTGTAAGAAATAGGATTTGAACCAAGTGTTACAATAAAAAAAAGCTTTTATTAAAAGACCCCCACCCCAAATTTGAACAAAGCACATTTTTTGGCTGTTTGGCTGGGGCAGAAGAGTGGAAGGGGAAACAAAGACAGGTAGCCTATGAAGTAAGGAAAGGAATGAGAGGAAGAACAGTGAAATGAACAGTGTGATAAACGCAAATGATTACCAAATGATTACCAAAAAGGTTATAATTACTGATTTATCAAATACGCAGAGAAGAGCATTGAATAAAGATTAAGGACCTGGATTATATTTTACAGTATTGAAAACTGTTGAAATTACAATTCAGAGTGGAGAAGGCTGAAGGCATTGGCCCTAAAAGTGTCAGTTTCACCCACTCTGGATTATCGCTTCAAGAGACTGTGAAATGCTTTTTAAAAAAATGTAATTTCCCCTATTGGTGAAATGAACCTTGTCTTTTAGGTATAAACCACAGCAGTTAAACCTTATTCCAGGATGCTCTACGCTGTTGCCTCCTAGCTCTACACTAACAAATGCGTTCATCACACTGTTCACCCATTTCCTAGCGTGATTTAGCTTCCCCGGATGGTCAGCCCTCCACCAGTGTCTCTCTAAGTTTTATAACAAATAATTCAATACGTGAAGATTTGGTGATAGAGGTAAAGCATCTTCTTTTAAATATTATAAGCCTTGGTTTAGTTATTCAGTTCTGTTGGATTCCAGCCCACCATGGAATATATGGCAATGAAATTGCTGATCAATTAGCTAAAAGATACTAACCTAATTAGAAGAATTTAACCTTAAGTATATATATTTTTTATTTTTATTTATTCATTTCTTTTGTTAGTTTGTTTTATTTTGTTTATTTTGTTTCGTTAGTTTGGTTTTTTCTTTGAATTTATTTGTATGATTTAAAGTATGATTTGCCAACGTCCTTGTCCTTGTCAACGTCCTTGTCACAAACTCCTGTGTAGTAGTCCAGTAGGTCACGGTATATGGGGAAAAACTATGATCCGCCACTAAACTAGAAGAAGAAGAAGATCTCTGCATCCGGTACGTCACGGACTAGGTCACGTGTCCTGGCCACATAACGCGGAAGCAAATCGCTCCTGTATGTTGCCATGCGCCACTGAGCAGTTTGCATAGGAATGAATGGGCGGCCATTTTCCAGTCCGTGGTCCATCCTTTATTATGTCCATGACCTCCCCCCCCCCCCTAAACAATCGTGTCCACAATTTGCCGCGAAAGCCGTGAAACCCAAACCCCGAAACCCGCCTCCACAGCGGCACGCGTGGATACTGAAGGTATAACACGCTATTTTTTACGTTGAAATGCTACGTCTCCAGTGTTCATGGAAACGTACACCGTCAACGTTTTTTCTTGGCGACTGGGTTGTAACAACACACACCTCACTAAAAAATCATAATTTGCACATCCTATTTTATTTTAATATTTTAAAAAGTGGGAATGTCTGGAGTCTTTATGATAATGGTAAGTCGTATTTAAATGTTTTCATATCTTGCTGTCATTCGTGTGTTCACCCATTCATGTTTCCCTTGTTTGTTGTTTTTTGGTGGTGTATCATGCTGATGGAGAACTTCCAACTGGACAAGTACTTATTTAAAAGATTCTCACATGATTCAACCTTTATTAGCAGGATTCAGGTCATTGCATTTCTGATTATTTTTAGCATTTTCCACTCTTATCTCCCTCCACTACCTAATTTAGCCATGGCAAGCTTTTTGCACACTCGACCAAAGAATCCAGGGATCTCCTAAAAGGTCCTCGGCAGCCTGTGATGCATTTGAGGAAGCACAAGTTAGAGTAGATGGTTGCGTTTGCATTTGATGGATGAAAAAGTAGACATCGTGACAACAAGATTATTGGCTTTTATTAGTAACACCTGTGCTTACCTTGCTACTTCCTGGAAAACTGGCTGCTGCAACATGGGTCCATTAACCAGAAATAAATACCGGTAACATAATTAAAATAGGATGAACACACTACACTGACTTTTGCATGTAAAATCACTGCCATCAACAGTAAGACCTAGCCAGGCAGCGCCGCCTAGTGGCTCTGCCTGATGTGATGGTATGATGGTCATATCAGGCTAAGTAAGACCCCCCTCACAACATACACAGCACACTGCCCCCCCTACCCTGTCATTACCAGTAAGATCCCCCCCCCCCATCATATACAGAGCTGCCACAACAGTTCTGCCCATCCTCAGTAACCCCCCCCCCCCCCGCCTTTCATTCTTCGTAAATGAGTCCCATGTCCACCCTACTCCCTTCTGTATCGAAACCACCATGTTGTATTCCCTTGAGTATGCGCCAAAGTAGTACAATTCACAATAAACATGAACATATCTGTTGTAACTCTGCCTTTGTATTCTATCAGGCCATGAGCATGGAAGAGCCAGACCCCAAGGTCAGTTTTCTTTGTTATCATCAAATAAGCTTTCTAGTGCAAAAGATTCAGAAAATGCTAACAGGTTTGTGTTGTCTGTTTCAGGCTTTGAGAATGGAGGAAGAGAACCAGTGAAAACAACGGTAACATAATTTACTATACATGTGTTTCTTGTTTATAAACATTGTGCCTGGGCACACCAATCCGGGGCAGAAAGTCATCTACCATTTATAGAATGACTATCAGAAAGCCCAGTTTAAATGTATTGTTTATTAGTTGTGGTTAGCCTACTAATCCCCCCATCTATAGCCAGGAAGGCTTGCAGACACACCCTCAACATATTCCCAAACATACTTTTTGCATATTTGAGCCTTTGTCTATCTAATTATTTGACTTTAAGATGAAAGCTGCTTTCTAAGGTGCTAGCTATGCTTACATTACTTTACGACCTGCCACATTTGAGATGCACACGTTTGAGATGCACACTGAACAGTCACAAAATACTCTACTGTACAGGCTAGTAGATGGTGCTTGCTTCTTTCTGCCCCGAGTTTGCACAGTGCAACAGTGATGACGTACCTGAGAAATCCATGTATTGAAGACCGGCAAATATATATAAAATGAAGGCTTGTAATGTGAACGCTATAATATGAAGGCTTTCTCATAACTATCCTCCTGTTAGTGACATTGTTCTTGTCTTGTTTCAATCAGTAATATTTATTTTAATTCATTGTTTTCTATCTCATGCAGGAACTTGAAAACATGCAGCAAGCTATCAATAACAAAATGTATTCAATAAAATTATTTGAATTATTAATCTGCCGTCTTTAATTCTTTGAATTATTAATCTGCTGTCTTTTTGTTAAAGGTATAAAGGGATGAAGTAGGCTAAACTTAAGCAGGTTCCCCACGTTAAACTGCTATATGAATTACATGTCATTGTAAAATTGTAATAGGCTTCTTTTCTTAAATGCATATGACTCAGGGATGTCAGTTTCACGTAAGGCTATGATTAAGCTAATCAAGAGCATATTTTTAAATGAGAGGGTCGGGTGCATTATTTTTATATAAGGCCTAATATTTGAGGTCCGAGTTGCAGTCATTTATGTACCCGCGCACCACTGCTACATACAGATCACTTCCACGATTTAGAAAAGTACTAGACCCTTCAACGTAGGGGGGGAGCCAAGATGGTTCAGACTTCCACTGGTCCCTCCATTTCGCCTTTACCCAGGCAGCCCGGAAGGTGTCGGTTCTTGGACGTGTGTTTGGCAAAGGGGCGCTGGGACTTGAGGCGCATGCACTGTGGTGGCTCCATGGCGATTTTGTGGCGGAGGTGGGATTCACTGACCTGTGCCTTTGGAGCGATTCCTCCAAGGACGGGCTGATGGTTGGTTGGAGTGGCTCGTAGGCATCCGGAGATGGTTCGTAGGGCGGTGTGAAGGGCATTGTCGAGCTTGTTGTAGTGGAGTTGGTGACGATACACCCAAGAGAACCAACTCACGCTCGACTCCCATACATTGTTTACACGCTAACAGTGGCAGCTTCTTAGAATATGGAAGTAAAGAGATACACACCCGAAAAACACAATTGTATTGTATTGTGTAAAATAAATAAGCTTTGTTGTTAAAGGTATTAATGCAATCTAGTGAGAAGTCCCTCAGCTCTACTCGTAATAATATAACAAAGTATTAGAGGGCAATCTCTGTGTTTCAGTGAAAGAAGGGCTTGCAATCCTTTGAACATTACAAACCCAGCCCCCCTCATCAGTGGCTGCGTTGTTTTAAGGGACAGCGAGAACACGTTACCATAGATAGCAGTTTAAGTACCTGAATCGTTTAGTCGGGTCACAATGTTGAAGTACTCATTAAGTGGGCTTGCCAATTGTTCGCTACCGAAGATGGGTGGCAATTAAATATCTATTTATGTGTACACATTGATGTAGTCTACTAGTATTCCATATTAATTGATTTTATATTCCACAAATAAACATTTCCAAATGAATCCTCTAAATGAGCCATCAGCGTCGGAATTGAACACAATATGAACATTAGCAAAGCACCGTCAATAGTGTAATCACACAGAAAATACGGCTCAATGCTTTGGAAAGCTATTATGCGCATGCATGATCGGGTGCAAACATGGATCTCTCCAAATCTCGACAATTCTTTGGGATTTAAATTCATGTTTTTGCCAAGGTGTCCATCTTGTGTGTTCCTAATTGATGTTTAATAAGTACTGGATGTGGAACACAAAAAAACAAACTTAAATTGCTCACTCAGCACATACCATGATAAGGGGATATTACTGGGCCACTGAGCAAAGTCAATGAAATGTAAGCCATCTTGGTCTGGGTGTCAATCGCTGGCAACCCCATGAAGTCCCTTTAACCTGTGTGTAGAAAATAAGGTAAATCGGCAAGGCTTAAAGTATTTTTCTCACTATTTCAACTTTTTTGGTTTCTAGAAATGGCTTCTTCAAATAATTTAGTGACATACAAAAACTTTCTCGGTCCAGTTTTTCCTCATGTGTTCACTTACCCTGTGACTCTTTTCTTTGGCCACAACATAATCGCATTGACTAAGTTGCATCACAAAACACTGGAAAACCAATAATGCATGACTTTGCACAGTGTGAAGCGAGACATTTATCAAAGGTACCCATTGCTTTAAGGCCAACCATTAATTGCTTCAATGACGAAGAAGTTCACGGAACCTGACAACCTGGCATATCAGGAAAGCATATGTCCTGTGTGACCTCTCTGCAGGGTGAAGGCACACAACCCCAGCCGTGGAGTAAGGCCTTCTTTGTCTGACCTCCTGCTGTGCCACACATCTGGGCCCTCACCAGGGTCGAAAGACACAGGCTGATCCAGCGGCTGGAGTATTTGTAAAGCAGTATTATAAGGAATCCCTCTCCTTTGGAACTTTTTTGTGAAAGAATGACGATGTGTTGCTTTGTAAGGCCTGTTTTGAGAAGATAAAAAAAAACCTTAAGGCAGTTCCGCTTGAGGTGGAGATGAAAATCAAAAGGTAGACCAGCATATAATGGGTCAGACAACAGAACCCTTTAATATGATCCGAAAGCGACAGCTGAACATCATAGCATGTCAACATTCGGTAGCACTGGGTGAGATATCAGGAAAGATATTTCAATATATATTTTATTCATCCCGCCCCAAAGAAATCTGATGGATTCAACAAAAATAGTTAAACTGTTCCACACAAATCTTTTCAAATAACTTTAAGACAGGGAAAAGGCAACTGTCAGATTTACACGGACACATATCATCTAACCAATTTCAATTTACAGGCTCTTTCCGGAATATAAACAATGGACCACTTTGGCGTCACTAAATAATGATGCAGTATTTTGCTGGCAGGGCTTAGCCGTTGACAGAAAGAGCAGTCTCTTGACAGGTTGTCTCTGAAGCGGGGGCAGTAAAAAACAAATGTGAGCGTGGAATTTCTTCTTAAGCTAGCAAACTTGAAACACAAAACATATGGATCATTCACAGGCTTTTTTCAAGGTTTTTTCAATGTTCCTTTAAGCAATTAACTTTACAGCTGCACCATATAAATATTAGGGGCCGATTATAGCCTTTTTGAAAATAATCAACATCTGACAAAAAGACGCCGATTACAACCGATTTTTTATTTTTATTTTTATTTTTAGAAATGTTATTGCGCTTAGTATCCTGCAGATTGCGCTCCTACTCGCCTTGCTAACTAACAACTTTAGCTGGAGTAAAAAAGAGGAGATTGAATTTTACCGTACAACATGAAAGCACGCTCGCTCAGGCAGCTGCGCGCTCAGCTCACCAATGTACACAAGATGCGTTGTTTGAGCATGTTGTGCCTGTTTTTCTTTAGGTCCCAGGCCATGTTAATTTGTTGTACTGTAGACTCTAACGGTGAGACCATACTGCTCAGCATGCACGTGTTAGTCACTGCTCACGAGCGCAGCACATTGGGAGTTAGTTATTTATTTCACATTTTACATTACACTAATTTTTGACTGTAAATGTATTCTAAAACACTCAAAGGTTCTGCATTCAATTCACATATTCGTCAAAAGTGTTTAAAGTATATTTAAGGTGTCAAAAATTATGTTTTATATGCTTTTTTTTGTTTTGTTTTTAATCGGCCGATTAAATCGTAATCGTAATTTTTCTCTGAAAATAGTCGGCATCGGCACTCAAAAATCAATATCGGTCGGGACTCGGGCCCCAATAAATATGACTACAATTGTATTGATATAATTGTTTTTCTATTAAAAGGTCAAAGATGACATCCTTAGGGAAATTTTGCAGATAAAATAAATAATAATAATGAACATGTATAATACCATATATTCCATAAATTAGGGTAGCAGTAGAAATGTGAAAGAAGTGATCAACCTGCACTGGTCTTGGAAAAACTGGTGCCGTATTGTGTGATGGAATATAGATGGAACAAAGTCTGTGTGCTTTCCGTATCAACTGATTCCTCCCCTGCAAAATATCATTGCTCACTACATTTGAAGACTGGAGTAGATCAAGCAGAGAGGGGCAAGTTAACTAAGTTAAGGCTGAGCTTTCATTCTGATATGCATTTCCTTTCTAAGATATATATATATATATATATATATATATATATATATATATATATATATATATATATTTAGTATCTCATTTTAATAATAGTTTAATAATGATGTGCCAGCCTCATAAACTGAATGATGTTATCTTGCCAACAAGCATTTTGGTTTGTTAACATGCTGAGATACTTTAAGGTTGCTTACACTCCTGCCTGTTTCCCAATGTGAATTAGCCCTATGGCTGCCTTTGCATGGGTGTCCACTACTGGAGCAAACCTTACCTTATATGGGCACTGCAAAGAGAACAGCTGAAAACGCGTCGAGTATGTTATTGTAATGGTGTTTAGATTCTGTTGGGATGGAATGCGCTAAAAATTAAGGCAATCTTTTTTGCCATTTCTTATCTGACAAAATTATGTATCCTTGTGTGTCTGTTCCAACTCTATGAAAATCTTTTGCAGGTTCAATACTTGTAGACTTCCCTTCCTCGCAGAAACTGGTTTATGTTGCATGACCTCCCAGGAGCTGTTTATGACGACGCAACTGTGTGTGTGTGTGTGTGTGTGTGTGTGTGTGGATGTGGATGTGGATGTGGATGTGGGCGTGGACATGAACAATGGTCGGTTATGCAATAGCCAACATATTCCAGAAAGGGAAACCAAAGGAATTTGAGAATAAAGAGAAACAACATTCCTCAACACAAGTTGTTTGCTTGATTCTCTCTTCATTTCCTAAATAATCTTCATTTACAACCCAAGAGGCACTTCAATAGGTAAGTTTCATGTTTGTGTGGGTATTTATTTAGTGTCAAATCACAAAGAAGGAATATTGCAACACTTATATGAGGGGTCTATATTCAAATCTGTCAAAGGATTTCTCACTATTTCTGATTTGTTGTTTTCTAGACATGGCTTCTGCAAGTAGGCTGGTGACAGACGAGGACTTTCTCTGTTCTATTTGTTTGGAAGTGTTCACAGATCCCGTGGCTCTTCCCTGCGGCCACGACTTCTGCCTAAATTGCATCACAAAACACTGGGATACCAAAGGGACATCTAGTTGCCCATTGTGTAACAAGACATTTACGGAGAGACCTTTGCTCTGCGTCAACACTCGGATTGCTTCAATAGCAGAAAAGTTTAAGGAGCCGCAGCAACCCGACATATCAGGAACAGGATATGTCCCCTGTAATCACTGCGGGGCAAACAATACAACCCCAGCCATTAAGTCATGCCTCACGTGTCTCGTTTCGTACTGTGCGACACACCTTGAGCCTCACCAAAGCATCCCGGCGTTAATGAGACACAGGCTGATCCAGCCGGTGGAGGATCTGGAGAGCAGGATCTGTAAAATCCATCACCAGCTATTGGAGTATGTTTGCAGAAATGGCCAACAAATGTTGTGTTATGCCTGTCTTCATCGAAGGCACAAAAGCCAAAATGCAGTCACGGTCGAGGTATGGATGAAAACAAAGCTGGACCAGCTGAAAGCGTCTCAAGAAAAGATTGATGAGATGATCCGACAGAGACAAGAGAAAATTTATGATTTGCAAAACTCAGTACAGACCGGCAAAACAAATGTAGAAAGGGCCAGGTCAGGCAACTGGAAGGCAATGCATGCGTCGATAAGATACATTAAGAGAAGCTTTGCTGAGCTCCAGGAAGTGCTTGAGGAAAAGCAGATGGCCTTAAAGGCACATGCTGAAGGCTTGGTTAAGGAGATCGAGAAGGAGATCGTCCAGCTGACACAGAAAAATACGAAGCTCCAGCAGCTCCAGCCCAACGACGACTGCATCCAGTTCATCAAAAGTGTCAGAAACGCCAACATCCATCCACTTGCGCTGACCAAGAACTGGGATACGGAGAGTATTGACTGTGATTACAGCAAGGTAGAGGAAGCAGTGAATCAACTGCAGATGTCGGTGATGAAGGAAGCGCATATTCTGTGTGATCCGGACCTGCCAGCGATGCAGCGGCACTCTGTGAAGGTCGTTTTAGACCCTGAGACTGCGCATCATTTATTGTCTGTGTCTGAAGACGGCAAACAGGTTCAATATGGACGGTTTGGATTCCCCTGGTTCCAACGGAGGGTTGACTGTGTGCTTAATGTTTTGGCAAAAGAGGGTTTCAATGCAAATACATTTTACCATGAAGTCCAGGTTAAAGGCAAGACCGAGTGGGATTTAGGGGTTGCAAGTGAGTCTATTAACAGGAAGGAGGAAATCAGGTTGAGTCCGCACAATGGATACTGGACCATTTGTCTCAGAAAGGGAAATGAATACACTGCTAACGCAGGGCCCGCCGTTGTCCTGAACCCCAGGAAGAAGCCCCAGAAGATCGGCATTTTTGTTAATTATGAAGTGGGTCTCGTTGCCTTTTATGATGTTGAGGAGAGTGTTGAGATCCACGCCTTCACAGGGTGCACCTTCACTGAGAAGCTCTTCCCTTTCTTCAGCCCAGGCACTGATGTGGACGGCAATGAAGCCCCCTTAATCATAACTCCTGTCATCGTTAAACAAAGGGATCACAGCTGGAGTGACGAGGAGTACGATGACCATGACGAAGACTGGGACGATGAATGATCTTGAAATTCCAAATCAATGAATGATTTACGTATTAAATACATTATTTTTCCCTACATTAGGTAGCGGTAACTTTAAAGAATTATTGTTTAATTTCATGGTTTTTAAGGATTTAAATGTTTTGGGTCAACTAACGCTTAGTGGTAAACATCTGATAGGAGCCAGCATATCTTCTAATGCAAATATCTTCTTTCTCTATGGGTGTGGCAGGAGACAGGCCATACACCTAACACTGAAATATTGCCCATGACCTTTTGTTGCGAAGTAGGAACATAGCTTGCGGTGACCCTTAATTTCAGTGGGGCAGAAACTACTGGCGTATGACCACACCCACTATTTGTTTTTGTAATATGTATATATTATATACATCTATAATATTGTATGATACATTTATATATATATGCTTCACATCACTCGCATCCTTGGTCCATATATCCCCTTGTCCTGTGCACACACTTGCTCAAAAAAGTATACATGGGAAACAAAACCCTGTACCTCGTAAAAATCAATTCTTTGTATTTTATTTTAAACTGGTTAATGTTTGGGCATTCCTTGATCTCCCCACTCAAACTGTTACATAGTCTTAAACCACATATTGAAATACAAAACATTTTCCTGGTCGTACGACGCAATTCACTTTGAAATTAAATTTTCCCCTCAAATTATAACCCCCCTCACGATCACTGAATATTTCTTGTATGTTTAAGGGTAATATGTTGATTTTAGCCTTAAACATTAGCTGAGTGGTTTGAAATTCCACCAGATCTCTGAATTTTAATAATTTTGACTGGATGAATAATGGGTTAGTTTGATCCAGATCTCACACTATGAATAGTGCGAATTGCTTTTTTTTGGAAAATAGTAAGTGAATGTAATGAAGTTTTGTACATGTTGCCCCAGACTTCCGTACAGTAACTGAGGCATGGTATGACTAGTGAACAGTAGAGAATACGGAGGGATTTTTGATCTAGAACCTGTTTAACTTTGTTTATTACATAAATGCTTCTTGATAGTTTTGATTGTACGTGTGTAATGTGTGATTTCCAAGACGAATCTGTCGTCTATTATAATCCCAAGAAATGTATTTTCGTAAACTCTTTCAATTTCAACTCTTTCAACTGTCATCAGCAAACAAAACCAACCTCAAGACATTGGAAACTATACAAATATCTTTGATATACAAGATGAACAGTTTAGGACCCAACACTGACCCCTGGGGAACGCCACAAGCAATGTCCAAATATGTTGAAGAACAATTCCCCAACTTAACAAACTGTTGCCTTTTGCTCAAATAGCTTTTAACCCAATCCAATACTATCCCCCTTATTCCATACCTTTCCAATTTATTGAATAAAATGTCATGATTGATTGTATGGAAAGCTTTTCTGATATCAATAAACACCCCTACTGCATGTTTTTTCTGTTCAATGGCGTTTGTTATTTCCTCAACTGATTCCATTACTGCAAGTGATGTTGATCTGTTGGTTCTGAATCCATATTGACTGTCATTAATTAATTTGTGCTTTTCTAAGAATGTGTCTAGTCTATTTTTGAAGATTTTTTCTAATATTTTGGAGAATTGTGGAAGTAGAGACTGGTCTGTAGTTGGCGAAGTGATGCTTGTTCCCAGTTTTGTACAGTGTTATGACCAGTTTGAAATGATAAGTTACAGATAAACGCCAATGGTTTTGAAATCCCCACAATGACTTTCTTGACCAATGTCATGTTGAGTTCATTAACATCAGTAGATGTTTTTATATTTTGTAACAATATCCAATATTTCTTTCTCCTCTACTGCTTTGAGAAACATTGAGTATACTAAATGAGAGTCCCTGTAGGGATTTCTCTCCAATAATGTATCATAACTTTCACCAGATATCCCTGGATCAGGGATTTATTCTGCCAGTTCAGGTCCAACATTTACAAAGAATTGATTAAAACTGTTAGCTACGACGACATCCATGTTATAATTTGCATTATCCTTATTTGCCTAGGGCTATTTCTTATAATACTGTTTAGTATATTCCATATTTCTTTTTTATTGTTCTTGTTATCATCTAATATTTTCTTATAATATTCGTTCTTGCTTGTTCTTATAATATTTATTTATTTATTTTTATATATTTTATATTTATTCTCTGCATCTTTAGTTCTATGTCTTATGAAATCTCTTTAAAGTTAGTTTTTTCTCTTTACAGGCATTTTGTAATCCCTATGTGATCCATGGAGATTTGGTATATTTTAGTTGTCTACTGTATTCTTGGATTGGACAGTTTCTATCATATAATAACCTAAATATTCTTAGAAATGTTTCGTATGCACCGTCAATGTCATTTGCTTGGTATATTATGTCCCAGTTCTGAGCCATTAAGTCGTTTTTTAGTGTGTTGATGGATTCTTCTGACTTCACTCGTTTGTATTCTGTTTGTTTATCTAGCTGACTTTTGTAATTGCAGTCATAGATTGTAAAGACTGGCAAGTGGCCACTGATATCATTAATCAATTGTGTTTTCGATTTTATTTGTGAATATATTATCAATCAAAGTTGCACAGTGGGATGTAATTCTACTGGGTCTGTTTTTTTTTTTCGGAATTAGTCTCATACTGTACACATTGTATTGACAAATTCATCTGTAATGTTGTGTTTATTAGGATTTAACAGGTCAATATTGAAATCTCCACAGATAAAATCTATTTTGCTATTCATTTGAGAAAACATGCCCTCTATCTAGTCCTTAAATATTAAATGCTTGACCCAGGAGCCCTATATATACAGCTTATTACATTTTTGTGTTTTTCCTTGCAGATTCCAATTGTTATACATTCCAGTAAGTTATCAACCACAGTTGTCATACAATCCAATACCCTAAAGTTTACTGAAACATCCACATATATTGCAACGCCTCCTCCACCCTTGTTTTTTCTGTTATTAAACTTTAGTTCGTAGTCTATCCTTTTGTCCGTGTCCGTGTTTCAGATATGGCAATTATGTTGAATGGTTGTGTGAATTAATTTAAATATTCCTTGAGATTATTGAAGTTTGCATACATACTTCTGCTATTGAAATGTATAATTGATAGCTTGCCCTTTGTTGTTTTCGTATTGTTAATATTCGAGAAGAAATTATTGTCCGGGTCTATGTCATGTTCCAAATCCTGTAGATTGTGATCAGAGTACTCATATGTTTTTAACTCCAGTTGGTCTTGCTCGCTTATCCTCTTATATATCTTATCCTGATATATTTGGGTGTTGATTCCAGGTGTATTTAACTGCATTCCGTCAGTGTTTGTCATGATTGTGTGTGTGTCTGCATGTTACCTCAGATTCCAGTAGATGATTATTGGTATTTGTCCAGCTCTGGGACATCTCTAATTACCAGCACTTTAGCTTCCTCCGGTGGCCCGTTGAGTTTGATGAAAACCTTGCAGGTTTTCATCAAACTCAATTGTGGAGTTTGTGGTCCTTGCAGTTTGTGGTCCAGGTGTTTTGTATTTTTTTCTGTTTCCTGAGGTAGTGTGCGTTTTTGGCTACTTCGGCGTTGCGTTTGGTGGGATGCTCATTTAGGTATACATCCGTTCCTTTCAGACGTCTGCATTCCCTCAGCAGAGCGATCTTGTGTTTTCTGTTTACAAACCGGATGATTATGGCCGATTTGTCGCTGTTATTTCTCCTCGGCAGAGGAAGGCATGCCTCGATGTTGTTGCAGTTCTGGTGTATCCCTTTGGACTGCAGGAAGGCAGCCACCTGTTGCTCCGTTGAGCCAGCATCCAGTTCACCGGGCCCCCCCTCGCTGTCAGCTGTCACCGCCCGGGCGTATGACCGGGGTTTGACTTGCAGCCCGGTGACAATAATTACATTATTGATCCTGGTGTACTGTTCTAGCTCTGCTACTTTATTCTCCAGGTCGGCAAGTTGCTTATCTTGTGGATCCGCAAAGTTTTTACCGCTTTGCGAGGTCCAGAATACTGCTCTGCTGCAGCCTGACAGCAGTAACTTCCTCCGTCAGGAAGTTGAGCGACTTCTTTATGACCTCAACATCCTCCTCCATCTGTAAATTATTTTTAGGACCAATAGCCTGATGTCCCGATTGACTCTGGATCCCTTTGAGTTGTTTTGTAGCCTAGATAGCATAGCTACCGGCCGGTGGCGTCTGCGACTCTGCTCCTACAACTTGACAAAGTTATGAATGAGTTACGCTATGAAGGATGCTAGGATGCCGCAAAGGCTATTTGATATTTTTAATGAAGCAATCATCTAGACAGGATACAAAAACAACCATTTGAAACGTCCTTAATCACAGGTGCAACACCACTCGCCACTCTGATCTAAACAACAACAGTCCTAGAATATGACCAAGGGGCAGACTACTTAACGACCATATAGGCGTCTTATAGCGCGTATTGCACGGAGGAACACGGTCGCTGAGCTGCCCTGCCCCAACATTGCATGACACGTTAAACTCAACTAGAATCGCCGCCCACCATCATCCAAAATTTGATGTCAACAGACCAAAAATAGTTGGAAAGCCTACAGAAACCATAGATAGTTAATGGGACAATCACATTATTAAAAATAAACTTGGAGCAATGATTTACTGAGGAACAACTTTTTTGGGAGCATGCTTTTGCAGGGATTTCGCTGCCCCACCTGCCCATATGGACTGCATGTGCCTGGTAGGAACTCTGTTTTGAGAAAGATGGAATTTATGTCCTGACTGCATAGTAGTGACATAGTATGTATAGTTTCCTTCTGGATATTGAGTAAGGCGCGACTTCCAGATCCTCAAGCTTGCGGAGAAGGCACTCCAGCCTGGCGGATATAACATCATCCCAGCACCGCAGAACACACCCCAACGGATCACGAGGCAACACTTCGCCACTAGAGCTGCGGATCTCGTAAGGCCTGGCCCTGTCTCTGAGACATGGATGGACATGAGGTGCTAAGATGAATGGAAGGGCGCAAACACCAACCTGCATGCCTTCGTCGCCACCCCTTCACCAACACCACCTGGACATACACTCGCGCGGAAGGCATGGGTTCGGCTCAACCGCCTCCGAACAGGCTGGGGGAGAACCCAGTCCTTCCAGAAAATGACAGGATCAAGCCCCTCAGACACCTGCCAATGTGGGGCTACCCAGACGGTCTCACACATCATCAACGAGTGCCCGACCTTTGGCGCCCCACATGGCCGTAGAGGCCTGGTACAGCTGGACGGAGAGACACTGAACTGGCTGCTGAATGTAGCAATCCCTGTGTGATCATTCTAAAGGAAATTACATGAACGACGACGACGAGTGACATAGTACTAATGGCTAATTGTTTAGTGGTTATCTTTTTCAACACAATCTCAAAGATATCCAAGAAATAAAAGGTGATTGTCGCAGTGATCTTTATGGCAATGATGCCATAAAGATCCCTTTATGGCATTGTTATGTTGTCAAGTTTAAAAATAACATAGCAATCAAAGATTACTTGTGATCAATGTGAAATTAACTTCATGACATAATTTCTCTTTTTTTCAACATTATATGTAAGATGACATGATATCAAATGTCCATGTAAATGCTAGCATGGTCTCTCAATGGTCTCTTACTTTCTCTCATTTAACAATTAACTAGAAACTCCCCCCCCCCCCCCCCTTACTTTTGCCACATGTTTTCTACATGCCTTTAGTATAATATGTGAAATGTGTGTTTATATATATATATATATATTGTGGCAACCCCAGTCGTTGGTTGCTGGGATTCTTTAATCAAACGCTCAAACAGGGTTGCGGTGCAACAGTTTTATTACGTGCAGCTCACGCAGAAAAAAAGGGTGAGGGGTCTCCGGGCACAGTCCGTCGTTGAGGTCGGCGTGGATATCGCTGATGAAGGTTACCGGGTGCTCCTCTCCTGACCGGACCTGGGGCAGAACCGCTCCAAGCCCCACCTCAGATGCGTCGGTCTGGACCACGAAGGGGAGGTTAAAGTTGGGGGTGATTAGTAGTGGCTCGGTGAGACAGCCTCCTCGACCTCCTCCGTCCACTCCACTCGGTCGGGTAGAGCCCTCCGCGTCAACTCGTGGAGGGGGCTGGCCAGTGTTGCGAACGTGGGGGATGAATCGCTGGTAGTACCCGAAGAGTCCCAGAAATGACTTCACCTGTTTCTTGGTTCTCGGCCTGGGCGAGGTCCGGATGGTCTGCACCTTTTAGTCTTGGGGTTTTACGCTGCCCCTCCCGACTCGATAGCCCAGATATGAGGCCTCTTCCCGGCCCAGGCGGCATTTTTTTGGATTTGCTGTGAGGCCGGCGGTTTGGAGCGCTCCCAGGACGGCTCGGAGGTGGTGTACCTGTAGAGACCAGGTGCTGCTGTGTATCACTATGTCGACGATGTAGGTGGCGGCATATACCCACCCTGTGGGCCCGTAGGACCCGGTCCCTCATCCGCTGGAAGGTCGCGGATGCCCCAATATACCCCGAACGGGAGGTCAGTGCACTGGTAGAGCCCGTCGGGTGTGGCGAACGCCATCTTCTCCCAGGCCCGCTGGGTGAGGGGGACCTGCCAGTATCCCTTTTCTAAGATCTAGGGTGGATATGAACCGGGCCGGGCCCAGTCGCTCTATCAATTCATCTATCCGGGGCATGGGGTAGGCGTCGAATAAGGTGCGGTGGGGGGAGGGTTGGCTCTCCCAAACGTCAAAGGCGATGTCGATCAGCCCTCTCGGTCGTCTGCCGTAGAGTAGTTCGGCCGAAGCTCCGCCCCTAATAGTCTTTAAAAAATGGGGCAGTCCCGTCCAATTAAAAGTGGCATGGGAAGGTTCGGCACCACCCCTGGACCGTGAAGGTCCCCTTCGGGTTTGTACGGTGATGTGCTTCGTTGGATATGTCTCTGTCTGGCCGTGGATGCAGCCCACCTCGACCTTATGTCTGGGAGTTCCGTCGGCCAGACCGGGTCGGATCAAGGTGCCCACGCTCCCTGAGTCGAGAAGGGCGTGGGTGTGGGCATAGACACGTCCCCTGCTCTGGGACAATGACGTGCAAGGTGGCCCTTCTGGCCGCAGGTGTAGCACCTCCACTCCTCTCTCGGAGTCGAAGGGGCGGTGCCTCTGCGGGCCATGGTGCTCTGAGTCGGGTAGGCTGGGGAGCGGAAGGGCGGGGCCTGGGAGCACGGGGTCTCTGCCTTCCATCCTCGTCGCTCTGTCCACGTCTCGCCCCCTCCGGGAGGCAGGACTGTTCCTCCGCACAGCCGCTGGGTGACTTGGTGGTTTTACCAGGAGTTTGATGAGGTCATTCACCGATCTGGGTTGGTTGCCGGAGGCCCAACGTTTGGCACCGGGGGGCAGAGATCGGATGCAGCGGTCTATCTATGGGCTTGGATGCTGTGTCCATAATGATCGAGGATGGCCCGCTTGAGCGTGGGATAATGCCCCGCCTGGAGGGGGGTGATATCCCGGTTGGCTCGTTGTGCTTCCCCGGTCAGGAAGGGCGCCAGGATGTAGCCCCACTGGTCTGCAGTCCGCTCGAAGATCTCGAGGTACGCTTCGATGTCGTCGTCCGGTCCCATCTTGGTTGGCCGCTTCGTGGGGGCGGCGTAGGCAGGTTCCCAACCGAGCTGCTCGGCCATCCGGATCATACACCTCCGCAGTAAGTCGATCTCCTCGTCCCTCGTTGCGGGTTGTTTGGCTGGCTGCATCCTGGTTCGGTTCTGGGTTAGCCAAGGGATCGCGTTGCCTGCATTCTCCACCGCTGTGGCAACCCCGGCCGTCGTTGGCTGGGATTCTTTAATCAAACGCTCAAGCAGGGTTGCGGTGCAACGGTTTTATTATGGGCAGCTCACGCAGAAAAAAGGGAAATCATGAAGTAACTCAGGTTTCTTTCACAATGGGGCAAAAGGGTGAGGGGTCTCCGGGTCTGGTCCGTCGTTGAGGTCGGCGTGGATATCGCTCCCGGCATCTCCCGCTCAGTCCTGTGGGGAAGCGTTCCAGCGATAATGCGATATGCTGCGTTCGTCCCTTACCATGACTGTCTCCAACTCATCTTCCTCCTCGTCTGCCGCATGCCCCATACAGCAGGTCCAGACCTAGTACTGAAGGGAAATTCAAATTGAGCCGAAGTACTTAGGCGGGCAGAGCCAGGCTAGGTGTGATGGGGGATGAGGATGAAAGTTCGTAGTAGGGCGTCAGGACAAACACAGACACAGTTCAGTTCAAGGACTCAGTCCCAAGGACTCAACAAGTGTCCGTGTCTCCTGGATCTCCCAGGTACGATGAAACATGAAACAAAGAAAAAGTGCAGTATCAGTCATGGGGGAGGCATTGTCACAGCCTCCAACAGTAATAATAATCAACTATGGTTTGTAATTGTAATTGAAATGATCATACAAAAATAAATCGCTTGATTCGAAAATGGTTCTATCAGTAATCAGTCATCATAGTTCTCAATAAACTTTGTGTGAATGAATGAATGATTGAACCTTTGTTCAAAAATAAAACAAAACAAATAAAATGTTCTAAAGCTGAGCAGTTGTGTCAAGAAGGCCTAGCATCTTTCGAAGACTAACCTCTCGTGAAAATAAAGGAATGAAAATAACAAACACTCAAACACTCCCTACTCTTCACCCCGTATCAGTTAGTTTGCGTGCCAAATCTAACGAGTGTCATTCCAAGTTGGTGTTATTGTTGGTTTCCGACACTGAATCGCATATGCGGCTGAGTTCTTCAACACTCTTCGCCTGTAACTTCTTCAATAGTTCCCTCATTTTGTCTGAGCGGTTTTCTTCCCCTACTCTCTCGTTGGAGCGGTCACGGTACATCTTTCGAGGGGCTTTACATTCTCTCTGCCTGTCGGACTGAATGAATCGTTCTCTATCCCTGTTGGACTGGGGGAATCTTTCTCGTTCCCTGGCCATTTCCTTCTTCTCGTCAGCCAGGAATCGAATCCTGACTTCTTCATCTCGATCCACCTTTTCTCCGACTTCCTTGATCTCTGCCATTGTGCAGCTACTGTTGTCCCAGCTGGGAAGCCTTGTCTTTACTCCCCTTCGGATCTCATATGTTAGGCGAAGTTTTTCTTCGGTTCCTTGCAAATCATGTCTGTCGTTGAAGAATCTAGACAGAGTCTCGCTAATTGAATAAATGTCAATATCTCTAACCTCCAATTCAAAATAATCTTGTTCAATTGGTTCAGACGCACTTTGATTGCTATCTTTTTCCTCCTTTTCTGCCTTCTTTCTGCCTTTACCTTTCGGCATTTTTTCTATCTTTTTCTATCTAGGTAAAGCTAAAAAAAACTAAAACTAGCGACCAATCGCTGATTAGAAAGAAACCAATAGACGTCTCCCACGGAGCTCGGTATGCCAACAACAGATGATGGCACACTTTTTCCCTCTTCGATTAAAAAAAACAATATGTGATTCCTCGGCGGGGATCAAAAACAATATCTGATTCCTCGGCGGGGATCAAAACAACATAGCACAAACAAAAAAACTCTAGCGATTCATGTAACCTCACCAGTGAATTCAATACAAATACGGTTTCACTCCTTGTCCAGCAAGTCGTAAAACAAAACCCCTGAGCAAACCAAACGTCTTAAGTTGTATTCAGGACACGTACATTGACAAACTAGCAAAGATGAACAAATCACTTGAATTACATGCTATTACAATATTCTAGGACTGTAGCCCAGCTTCTGGGACTCTAGCCCAGCTTCTAGGACTCTAGCCCAGCTTCTAGGACTCTAGCCCAGACCAAAGGCCTTATTCAACAAATTCAAAAGAGTTTCATATGGCGTATATTCAGTGATTAGGCCTAAAAAAAAATTTTGTTTGGTTCCGGTTTCCGACCGACCCTGTCAATTTATGTGCGACCCAAATTATTTTATGAGCTTTATAAAAAAATAAATAAAAAATAATAATAATAATAATTTTTTGATGCAAACTATAATTACGTTTTGGTACAGCACCTCTTCATTCTGTACAAGGATGAGCGAATTTTCTCGTTTTTAAATTAAAACAACCTACCTATCATTCGCTGCCGCTGGAAAAAATAAAATAAAAAAATAAAAAAAATTCCCTACCTACCCATGACCTCAACTGACAACCAACAGGAACCAAACTTTTTTTTTTTTTAGGCCTTATTGAGCTCTTAATCACTAATACAGGTTCTCACTTCGTCAAGCTCTTAATGACACAACTTCATTACTCAGCAAATGTAGTGCAGCCTAATAGTAAAACAAATAATAATAATCAGTTATGTGTGTGTAGATTATTTTAAGATTACTTTCTTGTTCTTTTCTCTTGGTCGAGAGTGTGGAATGAGATTCAGTCACCGTTGATTCCCACGTGGTGCATGGAGATGCGCTGGTTCAGCCGCGTTGTGGATGCGGGTCCCTCAGCAGGGCAGGCGTTGATCAGACGTCTTCCCAGGCAGGGCGCGCGGTCTTCTCGATCACAGGGCAATCTTCAGAGGCAATCGTCTTCTCACTCCTCTCTCTTCAAGACGGTGTCACGGCACCAAATGTTAGATTTCAGCTTATTTCTAAACTGTTCGGACAGACTCTGCGTTGTGTATTTTCAGTCGTAGTAGTAATTCTTGAAGTCGAAATCAAAGCAGCTTGACAGGTTGGATCAGAGGGTTGAATAAATGGTTTATTCCAGGATGTAATACAGCGAGATACAGACTTAGGTTGAATAATCTATAGTGGACCCATTGAGGAGCCGTTTGATGACTTGTTCCTTGGCTGTCGAACCCTCTTCTCGTCGAACCAAAGGGTTGGGGATATATATTCATATATCCCCTTTTTGTATTATACAAAAAGGGGATATATGAATAACACGAAAACAGACGCACTCTCAGCATTGATAAGGTATCTGGCCCTGGCTATGTCCCGGAGGACCAGGTCGGTTCAACCTTGTTGAGACATAACAATGGCAGAATGTTGGGGAACACCTTGTATCAGTATGAGAGGCCCTGGCCTGTCCCTAGACTAGAAATGTGACAGAGAAACAGAGAGACACTAAAATACACCAACATTCTACAACCACTTACCAAAATCGAGATCGTGTTGTGAGTGCTACATGGTTTGCTAGGTACTCATGGCTTACTGGTATCATTACTAGCAATCGACTGTATTGCTGGCCCTGTTTGCTCTTGAATAATGGCAAATCTCCATCGTGGGCTGTTCATGGTTTCACTGATGTGAAAAATCTTGATAGGGCAACCAAACGTCACTACAAGTGTCAAGATCACGTTGGTGCTGCTGCCCGCCTTTCCTTGCTAGGCACCCTGCTTATAGATCAGGTTGTTTGAAATAATGTTCTTGTTCTTTTACTAGTTTGTTACTCTGACCATTCTGTTTGGTATTGTGGAAAGGGTGAATGATTCAGAGCATGAGCATCACTTTTGATCTTGAGTCTTTTCTTCAAACAATTGTAACAGAAAATAAACATAGCTAAATAACAACCAATAACTTCAGTCATTGAGGTCAAAAATAGGCCCAATGATAGGCCCAGATTGTTTTATTTACTTTTACAAATCAAGAGTAGGCCTGATTTGACTAATGGGCTTTGCATCCTTTCCTTCTGCCCTCACAGTCCATTTCAAAGACATGCTGCCCACCAGCTTTCAAATTACAGTGATGCCACTGGTGGCTTTGTATCAATTTTATTCACATAACTATACCTCTCTACTATTTTGTAGTTCACCAAAAAACCCTGAAACAACTTGAGTCTCACATTCTTATGCCACCATACACCAACAGTGCAAGCAGGCCAATGGCAACCAAGCGCGCAGTCCTTCCTCCCTCACTTTAAAAACCACCAGCCCCCACTGATAAATATTTATATATATTTATAATAACTGCAATGACAATGATGTGTGCACAGTCAATTATCCTTTTAAATACAATTTAAAAAAAAGAGACGAATGTTTTGAGTTTCCAACCTGAATTCTCTGGTGTCTATAGTGGATTTCGGAAGGCCACACCCCAGGACGTCTCTCTGTCTCGCTCTTTTACATGAGCTCACTAATTTTACGTGCGGGTGAGCCTTATTTGTTTCTCCTGTCAAGCCCGTGGGCCTCCTAAGCTATTGCCAACGTTCAGGCAGTGGCGCAATATCCAGTTCCGACAAAGAAAGAACTCATGCGTTACCTTGGTCTGATAGGTTACTATCGTAGTTTCTGTAGGAATTTTGCGACAGTTGTGGCGCCTCTCACTAACTTGCTGAAGGCTAAGGAACAGTTTGTCTGGTCATCCGCTTGCCAAGAAGCATTTGAGCAGGCTAAAAAGCTCTTGTGTACTGCTCCGGTTCTTGCGGCTCCCCGCTTAGACAGGCCATTCACAGTCTACACTGATGCTAGTCATGTGGGGGCGGGGGCCGTACTAATGCAAGAGGACAACCTGGGCAAAGATAAACCTGTTAGCTTCTATTCCAAGAAATTCAACTCTTATCAGCTAAATTACTCGGTCATTGAAAAGGAAGCATTGGCTTTGATTTTAGCTTTACAACATTTTGATGTTTATGGGGGGGTTGTACCCCCCTGGTTATTTATACAGACCATAACCCTCTGACTTTCTTACATTCTTTACAGTGTCCAAACCAGAGATTGATAAGATGGTCACTGTTCCTGCAATCCTATACCCTGGACATTCGTCATGTTAAATGGACGGAGAACGTGGTGGCCAATGAGCTGTCACGGGCTCCTCATGACTGAGGTCTGGTCTCCGTTGGTCCTTTTTGCCTCTGTCTGTCTTGCACCCCTTAAAGTGCTTCCTTGGATCCGGTTTCTGGGGTGGAGGCCTTTGACAGTGGGCAGGCGGCCATTTGAGTGGAGGTTTGGTGTGGTGGAGCGTGGGTAGTATATTTATCTAGTGTAAAATGGGTTGCCGGTGATCCCTTTGGGACCCCGTCTTTATGGGGGGGGGGGGTTGTGATGGTTCCCTGTACATTGTGTATTATTGTGGTTTGTTGTTGCACTCTTGGGTTCTATGGTTATTGGTTGTGGTTTGTTGTTTGCTTTGTCCCCTATTCATTCTGTTTTCTAGTTGTTTCTAGGACTGGGGAGCAGTGACATAATTGATTGGCCATCAAGAGCAATTGGCGTGCACCTGGGCCCGGGTGCCAACGCCCTATAAAAGCCTGCTTCCCCAGTCCTTCCCTGGCTGTTCTTTTCATTCCCTATTCAGCGCCCCAGCCCTGCACACCTCAACACTTCTGTTGAAACAACACACACACACACACATATAACCCACTCATGCATACACACTCCACACTACTGATTTACTGACTTCCACATCCCATATTTTGAATCATGATTTGAACACTTGGTTTATTTGATAAATACTTCATTTGTTTGGAAAACTGTTGTCTCCCATCTTTTTTGTTGCGTAGCTTGGCGCCCCTAGGCCAGGTGCATAACATGTGTGCACAGACGATTATCCTTTTAAATACAATTTAAAAAAGAGACGAATGTTTTGAGTTTCCAACCTGAATTCTCTGGTGTCTATAGTGGATTTCAGAAGGCCACACCCCAGGACGTCTCCCTGTCTCGCTCTTTTACATGAGCTCACTAATTTTACATGCGGGTGAGCCTTATTTGTTTCTCCTGTGAAGCCCATGGGCCTCCTAAGTAACTTGGATAACTTAGTTAAGGCTGAGCTTAGCTTTCATACTGATATGCATTTTCTTTCTAGGATAGTTATATGTGCATATGTGGTATATGGGATATTTATTCTATATTTAGTATATAAAAAAAAAAAGTGAGTTAACTATGACTTTAATGTGATTAATCGTGATTAAATATTTTAATCGCTTGACGGCACTAATATATATATATATATATTTATCTCGCAGTACAATATGTCATTGTTTAATAATGATATGCCAGCCTCATAAACTGAATGATGTTATCAACTTGCAAACAAGCATTTTGGTTTGTTAACATGCTGAGATGCTTTAAGGTTGCTAACCCTCCTGCCTATAGCTAACACTTAGCCCTATAGCCGGCTTTGCATGGGTGTCCACTACTGGAGCAAACCTTACCTAATATGGGCAATGCACAGAGAACAACTGAAAACATGCCCAGTATGTTATTGTAATGGTGTTTGGATTCAGTTGGGATAGAATGTGTTAAAAATTAAGCCAATCATTTTTGCCATTTCTTATTTGACAAAAATACGTATCCAAGTGTGACTATTCCCAATCTTTTGCAGGTGCAATAATTGTAGATTTCCCTTCCCCGCAGAAACTTGCTTGAGTTGCTTGACTTTCCCAGGAGCTGTTCATGTCGAGGCAAATGTGTGTGTGTGTGTGGGTGGGCGTGGACATGTACAACTGTGGGTTGTGCAGTAGCCAACATATCGCAGAAAGTCAAACCAAACTAATTTGAGACTAAAGAGAAACGACAATCGGTCCTCAACAAAAGTTGTGTGCTTGATACTGTTTTAATTTCCGAAATAATCCTCATTTACAACCCAAGAGGCATTTCAATAGGTAAGTTTCATGTTTTTGTGTGATGGCTTCGCTGTCAAAACACAAAGAGGGAATTGTGCAACGCTTAGTTTATTAGGGGTCTACATTCAACTCTGTCAAAGTGTTTTTCCCACTAATTCTGTTTTGTTGTTTTCTAGCCATGGCTTCTGCAAGTAGGCTGGTGACAGACAAGGACTTTCAATGTTCTACTTGTCACTGTGTGTTCACTGATCCTGTGGCTATTCCCTGTGGCCACAACTTCTGCCTAAATTGTATCACAACACACTGGGATACCAACAGGCTATGCAGTTGCCCATTTTGTAACAAGACATTTACGGACAGACCTTTGCTCTGCGTCAACAATCTGATTGCTTCAGTAGCAGAAAAGTTTAGAGAGCCGCTGCCGCAGCAACCCGTCATTTCAGGAGCAGGATATATCCTCTGTAATCTCTGCGGGGCAAACAATACGACCCCAGCCATTAAGTCATGCCTCATGTGTCTCCTCTCGTACTGTGCGACACACCATGAGCCTCACCAAAGCACCCCGGCGTTAATGAGACACAGGCTGATCCAGCCGGTGGAGGATCTGGAGGGCAGGATCTGTAAAATCCATCACCAGCGTTTGGACTATGTTTGCAGCAATGACCAAAACATATTGTGTTATGAATGTCTTGATCGAGACCACAAAAACCATAACACAGTCAAGCTTGAGGTGTGGATGAAAACAAAGCTGGACCAGCTGAAAGATTCTCAAGAAAAGGTTGATGAGTTGATCCGACAGAGATAGGAGAAAATTATTGATTTGCAAAACTCAATACAGGCCGGCAAAACAAATGTAGAAAGGGCCAGGTCAGGCAGCTGGAAGGCAATGCATGCGTCGATAAGATACATTAAGAGAAGCTTTGCTGAGCTCCAGGAAGTACTAGACGACAAGCAGTCAGCGGTAGAGGCACATGGTAAAGGCTTGGTTAAGGAGATCGAGAAGGAGATCGTCCAGCTGACACAGAAAAATGCGGAGCTCCAGCAGCTCCAGCCCAACAACGACTGCATCCAGTTCATCCAAAGTGTCAGAAACGTCCGGATCGATCCACCTGCATTGACCAAGGACTGGGATGCGGAGAGTATTGACTGTGATTACAGTAAGGTAGAGGAAGCAGTGAATCAACTGCAGATGTCAGTGATGAACGAAGCGCTTATGCTGTGTGATCCGGAACTGCCAGAAATGCAGCGGTTCTCTGTGGAGGTCGTTTTTGACCCAGAGACTGCACATAATTTATTGTCCGTCTCTGAAGATGGCAAACAGGTTCAATATGGACAGTTTGGATTGACAGTCCCCCGTAACCCACAGAGGTTTGAATGTGTGCATAATGTTTTGGCAAAAGAGGGTTTCAAAGCTAATTCATTTTACTATGAAATCCAGGTTAAAGGCAAGACCGAGTGGGATTTAGGGGTTGCAAGTGAGTCTATTAACAGGAAGGGGGAAATCAGGTTGAGTCCACAGAATGGCTACTGGACCATTTGGCTCAGATAGGGAAATGAATACACTGCTAACGCAGGACCCGCCATTGTCCTGAACTTCACGAAGAAGCCTCAGAAGATCGGCATTTTTGTTAATTATGAAAAGGGTCAAGTTGCCTTTTATGATGTTGAGGAGAGTGTTGAGATCTACGCCTTCACAGGGTGCACCTTCACTGAGAAGCTCTTCCCTTTCTTCAGCCCAGGCGCTGATGTGGACGGCAATAAAGCCCCCTTAATCATAACTCCTGTCATCGTTAAAAAAAGGGATCAAAGATGGAGTGACGAGGAGTACGATGACCATGACGAAGACTGTGATGACTGATCTTGAAATACCAAATCAATTAATGTTTTCCATATTAAATACATTTCTTTTCGCTATATTAGGTAGTGGTCATTTTAAAGGATTATTGTTTAATTTCATGGTTTTTAAGGATTGAAAGAAAAAAGTTAGGGGCCAACTACCCTTAGTAGTAAACATCTGATAGGAGCCAGCGTATCTTCTAATGCAAATATCTTCTTTATCTCAATGGCTGTGGCAGGAGACAGGCCATACTAACACTGAAATATTGCCCATGACCTTTTGTTGCAGAAATAGGAACTCTGTTTTGAGAAGGATAGGATTTATCTCCTGACTGTATGGTAGAAACATAGTAGTAGTGGCTAATTGTTTAGTGTTATCTTTTTCAACACAATCTCAAATCAACAAAAAAGATCTGAAGATATCCAAGAAATTAAAGGAGATTGCTGCATCAATCTTTATGGCAACGATGCCATAAAGATCTCTTTATGGCATTGTTATGTTGTCAAGTTTAAACATTGCATAGCAATCAATGACTACTAGTGATCCATGTGAAATTTACTTCATGAGTTTATGTCTGTTGATTTCACCATCAAATGTATATTGACTATTGATTGCATTGTTATGAATATTTTTACTGTTATCTTCTTTGATTTTTCTTTTTCTCCATTAAATATTCTCTGTTTATCAAATGCATTTTTGATTAATATGTTGGTGGTTGCTCTTTTCTTTTATTAAATATTAGAAAATAAAATGGGCACTTAAATGCTAGCATGATCTCTCAATGGACTCTTTCTTAATGGATATACCTAGCCTATATAATACCTGCAATGACAATGATGTATGCAGACATTTATTATTTTAAATACAGATTTCCCAACAGTATTCTCTGGTGTCTGTAGTAGATTTGAAAAGGTGGGGAACTCTGGATATCAAACACACCGATTCACACTATGCAAGTGGACCCCTGGCATAGTCGTTTAGCACAGGTTAATTTTGGGCTTGTACATTATAACATCACATTGCAATTACCGCGATTTCGGAATGCCACACCCCAGGACGTCTCTCTCTCGCTCTTTTACATGAGCTGACTCGTTTTACATGAGGGTGTGCCTTATTTGTTTTTCCTGGCATGCCAGTGGGCCTCCTTACCTTTGGTTTTTGTAATATGTTTTGTTTTTTACTGTTGCTAGCTAGGCTTGCTTAAGCAGTCGCCTTTCTGGTAAGTTTCTTTCCTATGGCCTGACGTTCGTTCCACTTAACCTTCCCTTTGTGTTTTCCACCACATGTCTGTGAATCAACTACCGGTTGTTTTTCTAGATTAAATCCACACGTTTTCACACGCAGCGCAAACGCAGCGCTTGTCGGATAATTACTCCTACGACAGCTGCTCAATTGTGCTCCTACGCAACAAAAACAAAAACACAAGAATCGTATCAAATCTAGTCAACGGGGAGAAACATCCCTCTGCAACAAATCACAGGATGTTTTCACTTCACCGCTAATCTCTCTCTAGGGTGAGGCCGAGCGCCCGTCCGGAAGGGAGCGATCCCGGGCTGGCTTTGGGTGCTAACATCCACAGATGAAATGGATCAAGCTATTCACAACCTGGCGGCAGTGATTGTTTCCCCTCCCGCACAGTTGGAGAGGGAACTGAAGGAACCCGTGATGGCCAATGTTCTATCTCTCCACACTCAATTTATATTACCTCCCGTCAGGTTTCAGAGGGGTCCTTTATACCCGAAGCCAGCGCCGGGGCCATAATGGGAGCGTGCTCATTTGTGTTTGTTTGCTGGGTTGTTTTCCGAGGCGGAAATTAATCCAGACGTCTTGGTCCGCCCTCCTTTTGGGGTTTTTTCTTACTTTGTGAAGGAAAGGGCCCAGTTCTGCCTAATTGTATCGTATATTATTCCCTGTTTTTGCTTATTCGGTCGTTTGTGTGTGAATTTGTAACCGTCTGTGGGAATGGGTGAATGTGAGGCATTCGTTTATTCAAAGGGCTGTTGAATGGGAACTGTGCTTAGAAAAGCACTAGCCTATATTAATAAAGACCATTCATCATCGAGGCAGCTTCTAATATTCATTAATTTCTAAACAGTATTTGATATTAAATATACACCAGTTCTAACGGTGATTCACTGGTTTTGTAACACAAAATGTAATGAAAGATTACATTTCATGGATGTCAGGCTTTTTATTCTTTGGTAGCCTATGGTTTTATTCAAATCTTACAATATTACTTTTTCTGTTTCTGTTGCGTCATGCGTTCTTGTATCATGAGCTGCAGTCACCATGAATTGACAAAAACATACAGTCAGAGAATCTGAGTGTGTGAGCAGCACACATAAATTAGGAACAGCAACACATTAAATATGTCAGATTAGAGTATAATTAGGGATACAATATACTTTAGGCATACGAATGTAGGATGTGTGTGTGTGTGTGTGTGTGTGTGTGTGTGTGTGTGTGTGTGTGTGTGTGTGTGTGTGTGTGTGTGTGTGTGTGTGTGTGTGTGTGTGTGTGTGTGTGTGTGTGTGTGTGCACTCGCACCCCTCCATAACAAAGTGCCAAATGAGATTCATAAGGAGGATACTAACAAGGCTAGCTCCACAGCCCTTCATGAGACGGTGCCCCATCTAGTGTCGACCTCAGAGGGCCTTTGGGGGCAGGAGACTGGGAGAGACCCACCAGCAACCTGCAGCCAGGGCCATCCCAACCCGGCACCTCCATCCCCGGGATGTGCTTCCTCGATCTTGTCCCCGACAGCAGCAGATGCCACGGTCACGGCCAGGGAATGCTAAACACTCTCCACTGAATGTCTATCGGGCGTAGCGTGGAGCGTTCCGGAAAACTGGAGTCATCATCTTTTATATCCGCAGGCAATGACCGCAGTGGTGTCACTAAGGTTAACAGGCTGGCTATGTTGTGATGCTCTTACTGACAGGCCATTAAGGAGTCACTTCAGGGATGCATGGGACTCACCAATGTGCTGGGTCGACGCATTTTACACGCACCGTGGTCTTGTGAGACTAACCCGATCTCATGAGTTCACGTTTGGTTACTCTCTGCAGATCGGTCTGGTCTTAAAGAGGTATGACACGACCAAGCTGTCCCAGGCTGGCCCTGTGTCCTTGAGGGGCCATTCTCCACCTGTCCACCAGATGTCCTCAGACTCTTACCCTTGCTGTACAGACCCGGCCACTCCCATCTGCCATCACCTCGTTCCCCTCACCTGAGCTTCCTTGTCCATCTCCCCACCTGCACCTCGTTCACTCATCAGTCCCTCCCCATATATACCTGGTCACTTGCTTTGTTCTCTTGTTGGAGCATTACAAGTACCATGGTTAGCGGTGTCGTTTTTTTCTGTGCATGTTGGTGGTTTGAGTTGTCCTTATTAAGCCCTGTTAATGTTACTCTGATTTCACATTTATGGGTCCTATCCCTTGTGTTTCTGCTGAACTGCTGTCACCACTCTAGACACAAACACTGCTCAGTGGCGGGAGTTTGTTTGACCAACAACAGGACTTCATCACTACTCTAGTTACTATAACTATCTGCAGTCTAAACTAATGATCAAACATTAAATAGTATTTGGGACTCGGCATAAGTTGGTATCTAGAGTACATAAAAACACAAATTACAGCTTAGTATTTTTAATATTGAATATGTTTCACTAAATATTCAGTATACTTTTTGCTGTGGTAGGAAAAAGTCACTTTCTATTTTCTGTGTTTTTCTGGGGGGCATCTTGCTTCAAAGGAATTTATAATTTCAAGGAATTTTACAATTTGTTTGTTTATTTTAATCTATTACTTATACTACTGCTACTACTATGATTACTATTACTAATAACAATAATGCAACAATAAATTGTTCAAGTACACAGATAATAAGTACATTCAAACATAATGAAGAATAAAGTCTGCTCGTTGTTATTCATATCATGGGACCTTATAAAAACCCTATCACGTTATTTATAATGTCGGACCTTTTGTTTGTGTCATAGCTTGAGGCTTCACATTAAATGGAGGTTAACATCACTATTGTTTCATTTTGTTCTATCAAATTACCTTTTTCCATCATCTCCATTTTGTCACGGTTGATTTATGCGCTGGTCAGCGGAGGACAATGCCGTAGCGAGCCCTGTGCCAGGATGGGAGAACCTTTTTCTATGTTCTTATTTTAAACATTTGCTGAATTAATAATGAACGAATGGTGAACCCACATAGCATTGTTATGCAACTCCGGGACCTTCGAAACCAATTAGTGTCACCGGGCCAATGGAGAACATTTAGCAACACCTCTCTGCCTTAAGGCCTCTTTACTCCCCACTGCTCATAATGCAAATAATTAGGAGGCCCTTCTTTGATAAGATGGCACGCTGTCACTGATTAAAATAACTCATTCATTAAAATAACTCATTCACACGCACGCACATACACATGCATACACACACGGATACACACACACACACATGCATATGCATGAATGTACACGCACGTGTGTATTAAAGGTGTTATTTGTGAATATGGAGGGGCATAGAAAGTAAGAGAACTAAAGGGATTATCGCACACACACAGGCATGTCGGAACGGAGCTTGATAAAGACAGTCAGACAGACAGACAGAAAGATAGACAGTTCCTTGCCTGTGACAGGTTGGCTTGCATGCAGGCGCCAAAGTCATGGGAGTCGTGATTGACGGGTGTTGTTGGCATAGCGACAGGCGGACAGACACGCAATCTCAGCTGAACAGCGCTCCCCTTTTGAGCAGTGTGACCTCCAAACAGTCCAGGCAGCGAGCGCCTCCGGCTACCGCCAGCTAATATAACAAACAGAAAAGACTAATCGACCACAGGTTACTGCTTATGGATATTCTACAAAATAATGGGATTACACTTTATCTTTCACTAGCAGGTACTTGATGTGAGCTGCGTCTAAATTGAATTCTGCTCTACAGGCCCCCAAATTTTTTATATATTCTGTCACACTGCAAGCATCAAGCAACAACTTTCTGTTGAGCTGAAGGCAGTGTAGGAGCACTAAGTGGAGATTGTGTTTGTGCTGAGACTAGGGATCTGCACAGATCAGCATTGAAATCTGCGTTTTCGTACAGACAAAATGTCTGTTTCTCTATACCTCTGGTATACCGAGGCCTCCACAGTAGTCTCAAAAATCTGATTAATGTCCAAAGCCTGATGGCAGACGGCTCAAATCTGGGAGGACAGGGTATTTCACTCTCTTTCGCTTCACATTTGTTTCGAGCAATCGGGTTGCTCGAGGCGGGGATCTGAGGGGAAGTGGCGAACAGTTGGGATGTGTGTTAAAAAGTGTCTGCGGAGGTTCCAAATCAACCCTGGCCAATGTAGAAACACACTGCGATAGAATATCTACCGAAATAGGGGGTTGGGCGTAACGCCGCCTCACACAGCGTTGGGTTTACGTCGCTGGCTCTATTCCCATTTCCACAAGAACTTCAGCTATAATAAAGTAGAACTGCTGGAGCCGACACTACCTCTCCATTAACGTCCTCCCTGTAGGGTCGCAGCCTTATTACATCAGAGTTGGTCAGGTCTTTGGGGGGCTGACCCTCGAATTCTTTCAAACTGTAGGGGTTGTAGGCGGACGGGTCAAAGGTCAGAGCGTTGAAGGCAAACCAATAACACACAATGAAGGAAAGCACAAACGTCATCCGAGATAAAACATCATAAAGGCTTCTGTTCTCTGTGAGTCAATCTCATCCTTTTTGGTGAATTCAACACCTGCATTTGACCACCCCAGACTCTCGTGGATCACTGAACCTATTTGTTTTGATTGATTCCGGATTTTTTTCCGTCAAAACATCTGTGCGTGTGTTCCATTTATTTTTTTCCTTTGGAGACGAACTGGTATTTAGTTGCGAATATTGTAGGTCTATCCATTAGAAAACCATGAATGCCCTGAAAGGAAACATAAAAATGTGGTAAGTAATCTATGATGTATAGTCTAGGTTTCTTGCTATATATATATGTATAGATACATATATATATATAGATAGATAGATATCTCAAGACACATTTACCTCTTCCGATCCATCCCATAGTGCGCACATCTAACCTCCAGTGCTAGCCTAGTTACGGTATACAGACCTCTAACCTCCAGTGCTAGTAGCCTAGTTACGGTATACAACAGACCTCTAACCTCCAGTGCTAGTAGCCTAGTTACGGTATACAACAGACCTCTAACCTCCAGTGCTAGTAGCCTAGTTATGGATACAACAGACCTCTAACCTCCAGTGCTAGTAGCCTAGTTACGAATACAACAGATGAATTGCATCTCCCCTCCTATGCTAGGCTCCTGTCCGTGCGGACGGAGGTAGGTCTACATCCATGTGTGTGATGCACTCGGTGCAAAGATGACGCATAAAGCAACCCACACAATTACAATGTGTGTGATTCGGTGTGCAAGTGGGTGTGTGTGAGATCATGTGATTAGCGTAAAACTCAACATCCTTCTTCCTCCTACATCTACAAAGATCTGCTGATTTATATTTTCTTTTTTGAATATTTTGATATTTTTTCAGTTTAGCAGAGGCTGCACTTAATGACTTTTCAGCAACGAGGAAACGGATCTATAATAGACAACTGGATACACATATTACAGATGAGGGCTGCCTCTGCTTGGCAAAAGGGGACAAACAAACACACATCCCCTGTTAACAATCTATGAGACCCACTGACATTCGACGGACCCATGGCCGTTAGACTGCAGGATACGCTTGATCCAGAGGATTCCTCGTATGGCCTCAGGGGTCTCCTGTATGTTCTCCTGAATCTCAGAGCCCTATTGACCCAGAGCAGACCAACTTCAGCCATGTAAACTGTGTGTAACGTGGGCGTTTGGCAGAACCCAAGTGCACAGACTGACGACGAGCGTAGAACAGTTTCAAGAGTTTATTCAGATACAGGATCGGCAGGCAAAGAGTAGTCAGCAGGCAGAGGTCGGCAACGGGAGGGCAGATGGGCAGTAGGGAACGGGTGAACAGACAGACCAACAGAGACTCAACGGCGATCGGGAGGTCAGGCAGGTGAAGGGTCGAAAGCAGGGGACGCAGACTGGTGGATCAGGAGTCGGGGGCAGAGGAGCAGACAGGCCGACAGGCAGGGCTGGACTGGGGAAATTTTTCAGGCCGGGCATTTTTAACCAAGAGCAGGCCACCACCAGGTATTGACGGGAAAAAATGTAAGCGCGCTGTGTGACAGCGTGGGTTTTTTCCCCAACTGCTTTTGACATGCGTACCCCTTAAGCCTTTTTGTCACACCATGAGTACCCCTTCACTCATGCAATGACTATGCTGCACACATTCGTTAATTTATCCACATACCCCCTGCAGTTTGCTTGCGCACCTCAGGTGGTATATGTACCATATACCCCTTGTTGGGAATCACTGCCTTAAACGATCAATGTGCACTAGGAGACAAACATTTTAACACTATGAGAAGCATTATGAAAAGTTCCCCCAAAATACTGTTAGGCTTATCAAAAGTATGATCTATTGACCGTAGGTCACATTACTTTTTAGACATGTTATTTCTTTCAACCTTGTTACTTAAATTTAAGTAAAGGAATTATATTAAAAAATATTAATTAATTCATTTTAGTTAATATAATTATAATAAATGTAATACTGTAGGCTAAACTATGAATAATATATCATTACTTGTGTGATACAATGCATTATTAAAGCAAGAAATGACTGGATGACTGTACCAATGACTGGATGCAAAGGCTGACCTAAAATTGCAATACACAAAAAGGCCACAAGATGTTTATCTCACTACAAGCTACAAGTAACAGCAAGGATTTCTCTTATTACCAATTTGTGTTGCTAATCAACTGTCAATACAAAATAAAATGTTAGGTGTGTGAAATATGCCAGGACTTGGAAAGAACAGTCCACCTGCTGTCGAGCATCTTCTCCTCCACTACCTGTTGATGCTGCTGCTGCAGATGTGGAGGCTCCATGTCCACGAGCAGCAAACATATCAGCTATTTTTAGGCATTTCGTAGCATCTGCCTGAAGGGCTGCTTTTTTCTGGTCCCTGGCTCTTTCAGCGCCACCCCTTCTTTTCTTCCATATTGCCCGTTTTCGATCTGCCTGCTAGCAGTGGCTAACCAACCAAGTCACCAACGGAGGCTGAGATGGAGGGGTAGGCGTAATTGGCCTGCCCCTCACCTCATTGGCCCAGGCTTCAATCAATCATGATAAAGGGCAGATCTGCCAGTTTAACTTGCATTAACTTGAATTGACGTTAATGTGGCCTGCATTGAAGTTAACGTGGCCTGCTATGTTAGACGCGAGTTTGGCATGAATAAAAAAATAAATAAAAGGCTTCAGGCCACCGGGCATATGCCCGCCATGCCCTATGCCCAGTCCAGCGATGCCGACAGGGGCTGGGCGGCAGGCAGGATAGTCAGAAAGGCAGGGATCAGAGAACAGGTAGGATCGGAGGTAAGTCAGGATTCGAGTCGTGGGAAAGCACTGTGAAACACAAGAGACAATCTGGCAGGGAATGTTTGGAAGGAGAGGAGTGATATAGGGGGAGCACAGGTGAAGGTGGTTGGGTTAATTAAGGGAGATCAGGGTGGCAGGCAGGTGAATGGGAAAACCAGGGGTGGACCATGACAGTACCCCCCCCCCCCCCCCCCCGGCAAGGGACGGCTCCAGACGTCCTAAATCGAACAGGGAGGGTGGAGGGGGCCTGGAGGAGGGTTAGAATTCCTCTGAGGCCTCGGAGATTGTGTCCTCCGTAGAGGAGGACGCGACATCGGAGTCCCTTCTCCCCGGCAGGTCAGAAGAACCACTCGCGGGTGAAACTGTAGCCGGCGGACGGGCGGAGGGGCAAGTTGGTCAGGATGGGATCGTTGGAAGTCAGAGATAAGACGGGGGTCCATGATGAAGCGAGCTGGGATCCAGGAGCGCTCCTTCGGGCCGTACCCCTCCAAGTCCACCAGATACTGGGCCCCACGTCCACGGCTGCGGGAGCGGAGGAGACACCGGACAGTGAACACCGGACCTCCGTCAACGAGCTGAGGGGGAAGAGGGGGCGGAGCGGAGCTGAGGGGGAGGAGGGGGCGGAACAGGAGGAGCCAGAGGGCTTTCCTGGACAGGTATGACCATGGAGACATGGAAGGTTGGGTGGACTCTCATGGAACGAGGAAGCTGAAGGCGGGGCTTGGGCTGAGGGGCAGGAAGACTCCTTCTCCAGGTCTCCAGATTGACTCTCTCGGGCTGTCCATTTGACTGGGGATGGAAGCCGGAAGATAGACTGGCGGTAGCCCCGGCTAGACTGCAGAATTCCCTCCAGAAAACCGAGGTGAACTGGGGCCCCCGGTCAGAGACGACATCGGTGGGTAACCCATGAAGGCGGACGACATGGTGGAGGAGCAGGTCCGCAGTCTCTCTGGCAGAGGGGAGTTTAGTAAGGGGGATGAAATGGGCAAACTTACTAAACCGATCTACAAGGGTGAGGACGACAGTGTGGCCCTTGGACGCAGGAAGACCGGTCACGAAGTCCAGAGAGATATGCGACCAGGGACGATGGGGAATGGGCAAGGGGTGCAGGTGGGCGGCGAGAGGTCTTGCTCTGGTTACACACAGGGCATGCGTTGACGAAGCCCCGGACATCCTCCGTCAGTAACGGCCACCAGAAGCGCCGCCGCAGGATGTGCCGGGTCCACTGGATGCCGGGATGGCAAGTGAGTCGGGAAGCGTGACCCCACTGGAGCACGTCGGAACGGAGGGAAGCCGGAACGAACAGGGGGGGCAGGAACTGGGACCAGGCTGATTAAGAGAGGCGGCCCGCACCCTCTCCTCTATCTCCCAGGTGAGAGAAGCGACAAGGCAGGAAGCTGGAACAATGGTGGAGGTTTCAGTCGGCTCATCGGGGTACTCGGGGAACTGTCGGGATAGCGCATCTGGTTTTGTGTTACGAGAGCCAGGACGATGGGACAAGGTGAAGTTAAATCGATCGAAAAACAATGACCAGCGGGCCTGTCTGGAGTTTAGTCTCTTGGCAGTTCGTATATACTCAAGATTTCGGTGATCGGTCCAAAAATAAGAACGGAACCCTGGTTCCCTCTAGCCAGTGCCGCCACTCCTCCAAGGCCAGCTTCACCGCCAGAAGCTCCCTGTTGCCAATATCGTAATTTCTCTCTCAGGGGGTTAGGCGGCGAGAGAAAAAGGCACAGGGGTGGATCCTCTGGTCGGAGGATGAACGCTGGGAGAGGATCCCCCCTACTCCCACACCAGATGCGTCCACCTCTACAATGAACTGACGTTTGGGTTCGGGGATCTGGAGGATGGGGGCGGTGGTGAAGCGGGTCTTGAGGGTGTCGAATGACTCTTGTGCAGCGTCAGACCAACAGAAAGGGACCTTGGGTGAGGTGAGGGCCGAGAGGGGGGAGGCGATGGAGCTGAACCCTCGGATGAACCGCCGCTAGAAGTTGGCGAACCCCAAGAAATGCTGCAGTTGCTTGCGGGTTTCTGGGGTGGCCCAGGAGGTCACAGCAGAGACCTTGGCTGGATCCATCTGTATGCTGTCCTTTGCGATAATATAATCTAGGAAGGAGACAGAGGGAGTATGGAACTCGCACTTCTCCGCTTAACGAACAAGGAGTTGTCCAGGAGGCGGCGGAGAACTGTGCGGACGTGGGTGACGTGTTCCACGAGATTGCGGGAGAAAATCAGGATATCATCAGTGGCGGTTCCTTAGAGAAGGCAACGCCTCCTCGTGATTTTCCAAGAAAAAAAAATTATTTATTTTTTTTCAAAATTATTTACGTGCAATGTGTCTTTATTACTGAATAAGTGCGGAGGCTAGCCGATGTTACTCTCAGTATGTTGTGTCCACGGCTAGCCACTGGAGGCATAGGAGGCAAAGAGGCCAAAACTCACTTTTGCCGCCTTTGGGAATAAAAAAGAACCAATCACAATTCAGTTTCACTGTTGCGAGGTATATCTTCTATACCATGTTAAACATAGGAATGGAGGCCAGCCTCATCTACTCCTTGCAACCAATCACAAGTCAGCATTTTTTTAAATAATGTTCTGAGCAAATTAGCGTTCTTTCTTGTAAGTTGCCGCGGCTAACAAGGATAACGACTAACGACGATAACAAAATGGAGGACAATATAATTAAATATCTACAAGAGCACAAATTTTCGAGGCTACAGTTTGAACATCAGCTGAAGATAAAAGAGAATGGAAGACCAACACCGAAACTGAACTTGATACAGACCACAAAAGCAGGTGGCTCACGAAGCTTCAAGGAGGAGAATTACGATCGGACGGAATGGCTAGCTGGCTCGGGTCTGAAGTTATTCTGCTGGCCTTGCATTTTGTTTGATGAATCACCTACACCTGGATTAGCAGTGGATTTGCTGATTTAAAGAACTTGCAAAGAGCCATGGAGAGACATGGCAAGTCCAAGAGCCACATTAATTCCAACTTAAAGTTGAAACTGTTTGGACGTGTGCTGATTGATGAAGCCCTTAGCCAGGCAGCTAGCATCGCTACCCAGCGCCACAATGAACTTGTTAGAAGAAATCGGGAGATACTACGTAAAATGATTATTGCAGTGGTATATCTTGGGAAGCAAGAGCAGGCCTTCCGTGGGCACAATGAGTCAGCTGATAGCCTTAATAAAGGCAATTACGTTGAATTGGTGGAGTCTTACTGTGAGGTAGATCCTGTGCTAGCTCAACATCTAGAATCAGCCACAGTTTTCAAAGGGACATCAAAAGCCATACAGAACGACGACATCATTCATAGCATAGCAATGGTGATTAAGGCAGACATCGATTGCGAAATTAGTGCAGCTCCATTCATCGCCGTGCAAGCCGACGATACAACTGATGTGTCCTGCCAGTGTCAGCTCTCTGTCATCCTTAGATATGTGAATGAGAAAGGGAATGTGTGCGAACGATGCTTAGGATTTGAGGACGTCAGTGCAGAAAGAGATGCCGCGGCTTTGACTGAAGTTGTAACGGGAACATTAAGAAAGTAACAACCGGAGGAGAAATTAATATGTCAGACATATGACGGCGCCAGCGTCATGAGTGGGCAGCACGGAGGCGTGAGGGCGAAAGTAAAAGCTCTTTGCCCTTATGCGCATCTTCATTCATTGTTATGCGCATCGCTTGAATCTCGTGTTGGCACAAGAAAGTAAAGACATTCAAGACGCAAAACTCTTCGTCGCGGGGCTGGAGAGTTTCCACAACTTTTTCGCGAAGTCCGCTAAACGTACTGCTTTACTAACTGATGCTGATGGAGCGCGAGTACCGGGAGGCTCGGCTACACGCTGGCACTTCAAAAGCAGAGCAGTGAATGCAGTGTATGAGGGTAGGGACACCCTGATTACTGTATTTGACCGGATCATGACTGAAAGAGGCTGGGATAACGACTCTATTAATCAGAGCAAATCACTTTAAGACAAACTGCATGACTTCAAGTTCATGTTTCTTTTAAAAGTGTTCTTGAACATCTATCGCCACACAGAGGTCCTATTCACCATCCTTCAAGCGAGAACACTTGACTTGCGTAAGTCGAACCACCAGATGGATGCCACCATAGCTGCTATCAAATCCCTGCGCTTTCAAACCAAGTTCCAGGAGATTTATGAAGACACCACGACCACGATTGGGCATGAGGATCCCAGCAGAATCCGCTGTCGCAGGGGCTGGCAAGACTACTGAGAGGTCATTCTCGTGTTTAAAACGCGTGAAGACATACCCACGGAACACCTGTAAACAAGAGAGACTGACAGACCTGTCAATAATTTCTATGGAGTCATCAGTAATACGGGAGTTAAAGAGCAAAGGAACCTTTTATGATGCCGTCATTGACACATTCTCAGCACTGAAGGATAGGAGGGTTGACTTTCTGTATAGGTAGGTAGTTAATAGCTAGCTTTCCACCCACCCATTCCTGCTGTTCTATTTTGTTTTATATTATGTTGCTAATCTGTTCATATTGTACATATTTACAACAGTTGGTTGCATGGTTTTAGTATATAAATATTTCCCACATTGTATCGGTATCATTAAACAGGGTATCTCTACGCTCGCAATAAGGGAATGTTTTGTGAAGAATAGCTCATATCCTTCTGGAAAATAATTGACTGTTTGTAATAGTAAATCAGGCATGTTATATTTCCTTCATCGGTACCCCTGGGAAAAACCGAAAAGACTGATTTGGAATAATTATTCACAACACACAAAAAAATCTGTCCGACTGCCTGCTGCCTACGATTTCGTTAATTATATCTTAGTGAATACATCTATCATAATTCACCTTCACCTATGTTGTTAAGTGTTCTAGAATCTACACTGTTGTATGCATATCGTTTACTCTGTCTTGGTTGTTCAGGGATCGCTGTCCCATTAAATGTTAGTTTAATGTTTTGGTTTTCTAACTAAATAAACGAGTCACGCATTCGTGTGCTCAATGTGAGAAATTTTCTCGTTCCATTTAATGCAATTTCCACAATATTATATTTATATGATTGGAAGATACGTGTCGTTGAACCTGCACGCTGCCATGCATCACATTTAAGTAGCACGCACCATGAATGAACTTTACTTTATGAAGTTGAACTTTGTCTGCACGTTTGATTAAAAGTTTAGAAGCATTGCACTCTCCTGATACACTGTTAAGTGTCTAGTTTTTTTTTGTTATTATTATCCTCTCTAACGGCGCCTCCAAACGAGGCGTCACGCGAGTATGTTTTTTTTTGTGTTGCGGGTGCACTGCGCGCGTTCATGAATGCGCGTTCATGTTTGCCTCCCTGGTGAGCTCGGCCAGGAACCGCTACTGGATATCATCCAGATAAACAAAAACAAACTTGTTTAGCATGTCCCGCAGCAGGTTGTTGACTAGCGCTTGAAAGACTGCCGGGGCGTTGGTCAAGCCGAAGGGCATCACGAGGTACTCGTAATGCCCCGTTGGGGTGATGAAGGCCGTCTTCCACTCGTCTCCCTCTGATAGGGGCCAGGTGGTAGGCATTCCTCAGGTCGAGTTTGGTGAAGACCGTTGCCCCCTGGAGCAGCTCAAAGGCGGAGGAGAGCAGTGGAAGGGGATAGCGGTTCTTCACTGTGATGTTGTTCAGACCTTGATAATCGATGCAGGGTCTCAAGGACTTGTCCTTCTTGCCCACGAAGCAGAACCCGGCCCCAGCCGGAGACAAGGAGGGTCGGATGATCCCTGCGGCTAGGGAACCCTGGATATAGTCCTCCATGGACTCTCGCTCGGGAGCAGAGAGTACAAGCGTCCCTTTGGGGGTGAAGTGCCCGAAAGCACAATCGTAGGGACGGTGAGGAGGCAAGGAGGTGGCCCTGGCCTTATTGAAGGCTTCTGAGGTCATGTCGATGTTGGGGTTGTGTCTGCGAAGCCAGGAGTGACCTAAGATGACCGGCTGGTTGGGTGTAGACAGGAGCATGAACTGAATGGTCTCCCTGTGGCCTCCAGTCAGGAGCATGTGCCCAGGGTTTGTCCGGGAAGTTACCCTCCCCAGCACTCGTCCATCCAGCTCTCTGGCGGAGATCGGCGATGGCAGTTTCTTTGGATGGAGCCCCAGCCGAAGAGCGAGGGACTGATCCTCGATGCTCTCGTCGGCCCCAGAATCGTCAAGGGCGGTTATGGGATGGGAACCGGAGGGTAACAGAAGCTCACCAGAGAGAGTGGGTCTTGTTGATGAGGCAGAGTCTGTGATGGAGCTCACCAGTATGCCTCTGGTTACTGGTGAGCTCTGGCTTTTACCGGGGATTGATCGGCGAAGCGTCCAGGCTGGCCGCAGTACAGACATAGGCAAGGCAACTTTATTTAAATAGCACTTTTCATACACAAGGCAGACTCAAAGTGCTTCACATATAAACATTGTCATACAAAAAAATGGGTAAAATAGAAAAAGGCATTTTAGTATTAAAATAGAAAATAAAGGCAAAGTTAAAAAAGCTTTTTAGAAAGTGCAATGTATTTAAGATTTAGCAGAAAGCTATAGCAAACATAAAGGTCTTCAGTCTTGTTTTAAAGGTGCTCAGAGTTGGGGCAAGTCTTAAATCCTCTGGGAGTTTATTCCAGCTATTTGTTGCATAGTAACATAGGTTCTGCCTCTGTCTTCTCTCCTTCTCCTCCGGAGAAAGACGGGTGCGGCCCAGCTGCATTGGCTCTGGATTCCCCATTCTCAGGGGAGCGGTTGGGGTCAGTGGAAGGGAGGCGGGGGTTGCCGGGGGCCACAGGCGGAAAGGGCTGTGTGGCGGAGCCTCAGAACGCCTCTCCCTTCTGCGAGCCTGGATTCGGAGGTCGAGGCGTGTAGCGAGCTCGATCAGGGCTTCCAGTGATGACGGCGGGTCGTAGGCAACCAGCTCATCCTTGATGTACCCAGCCAGCCCTTGTAGGAAGACATCGCGGAGGGCGGCCGGGTTCCAATCACACATGGGAGCCCTGGTGCGGAAACCGATGGCATAATCCGAGAGTGAACGGCTTCCCTGGAACAGGGCTAACAATTCTCGGCCGGCTTCGACTTCCAGAGGGCCGGTCCCGAAGACTCTCCTGAGCTCTTCGGCAAAGGAGCAAAAGGAGCGGCAGGCGGAGTTCCCTCTCCGCCATTCAGCGGTGCCCGAAAAGACGCGCCGACCGGAGAGAAGATTTACGGCGTAAGCCACCCAAGCCTCTTCAGAGGCGAAAGTGAGTGGCTGAAGGGAGAAGATAATTGCGCAATTGCACAGGAAGGCGTTGCAGGTGGTTGGGTCGCCATCGCGGCCATCACATGCTGTAGTGCGCTCTCCAACCGGGAGATGCGGACGTCCGTCTGGGCTGAGTCCATTGTTGGCCAGATTGTTCGGTATTGTGGGCGTTTGGCAGAACCCAAGTGCATAGACTGACGATGAGCGTAGAACGGTTTCAAGAGTTTATTCAGATACAGGATCGGCAGGCAGAGAGTAGTCAGCAGGCAGAGGTCGGCAACGGGAGGGCAGATGGGCAGTAGGGAACGGGTGTACAGACAGACCGACGGCGATCGGGAGGTCAGGCAGGCGAAGGGTCGAAAGCAGGGGAGGCAGGCTGGAGGATCAGGAGTCGGGGGCAGAGGAGCAGACAGGCCGACAGGGGCTGGACGGCAGGCAGGATAGTCAGAAAGGCAGGGATCAGAGAACAGGCAGGATCGGAGGTGAGTCAGGATTCGAGTCGCGGCAAAGCACTGTGAAACACAAGAGACAATCTGGCAGGGAATGTTTGGAAGGAGAGGACTGATATAGGGGGAGCACAGGTGAAGGTGGTTGGGTTAATTAGGGGAGATCAGGGTGGCAGGCAGGTGAAAACCAGGGGCGGACCATGACACTGTGCTGTTTCACCCTCCATCAATTCTCGTGAAAAGTCTTCCCAATTACTTTGTTCTATAGTAAATGCATGGTGTAGTCCGACTTAGGAACTAACTTTATTTAATATATATATATATATATATATATATATATATATATATATATATATATATAAAAATTAGGTTACCATTAGGGCAAACACGGTTAAATGGCAGTGATATAATTTGTCAAATTTGACTATAACACTTTGGATGCATGTTTGATCTGTGTTTTTCTCGTCCTCCTTGCCTCTTTGAAGCCAAACGTGTGCATAAACAATTATTTGGGAAGTTCTTAGATGTAAATGACTTGAGGCAAAACATAAGTTTTGCTGTGGGTCTATTTATAATTATTGCACGCATGCTCACTGTGATATTTTTGCTAAAATTATGCTGTATACTGCAGGCTTTTCAAACAAATTAAACAAAATCTGCATAAAGCTTTTAAGCATGCAATCTGTTCCTCCTTTTTGGTACACTATTCCACGATGAAAAGAATCTAACAATCTCATCTGTGGAGCAACAAGATTGCAGAGATGACCCACAAATCAGTGCAGCTGATACACTCTTTAACATCAAGCTTACAGTTTTCCAGACAAAAAGAAAGCCTATGCATTGTGTGTTTATTTATGATTCATAGGAGGGTCCGCAAGACAACAGGCTTATGCTCATAAAATATGAATGTCCACCACTATCGTACACCTGTTTCCTTCCACCTCTGTTTGTTTTATTCCACTGCAAGCTCTTATAGGTCTGATGAAGAGATCCTGGGATTTAAGGTATCAGCTCTGTTGGTCTTCCACAAGGGATTGAGGGCAGATTTTGGGCTATCACACGCTGCCGACACAATGGTCCATTGAATCCCTAGAAGGGCTTATTTGTTGTTCTGTCTGGCTGTTTGTTTGTTGGCAGCCACTTCGGTTGAACATACTGTACTTTTGTGAGTTTGTGTGTGTGTGTGTGTAGGTTACTGGGTCTGTAGATGTGTGCTTGTGCAGGTAAGTATCTGTGCAATTGTGCGTGGGTCTGTGCATCTCCTATCAATATGATGTGATATTTTAACTAATCTTCCCCCTAACACTGTTTGCTTTGCTCATTGGGATGCACGGGGAGCTGCCGATGGACTTTGATATGAGATGGGCCTCATGCATTTATGGATGTAGTGTGGCACCACTATCTCTGTGTTGTCTGCCTTCTATACCAGACAAGACCAGGGGCAATGATGTATTTACAAAAGGATGGTGTCTGCCTGCATGTGTTCCTATCAACCGTCTAACCCGCACGCTTTTAGTAAATGGGATTGAGCCTCTTTCCGAGTGGTCTCCCCGACAACAATTGCCCTGTCTTTCTCCCCGCGGCTCAATGTGTATGCAAATGAGGAGTGATTGAGGGGTGTTTTGTTTGCGTGCGGCATGTGCGTCTGTGTATGCGCGTGTACCATCAGATGGCTCCGTGTTCCTGTTTGCATATATACACGTGTGCGTTTGTCAGTGGAGGAAGGAACGTGTCTACCTATGGAGAACGCCAATGACTAAGAGGGTCTTGGGTTATAAAGTAGACCGCCGTGAAATATGGCACCGCTCTTAACCTTTTACAGCACGCGTGGGAAATTAGGAACAGCAACACATTAAATATGTCAGATGGGAGCATAACGAGGGGTACAATTTACTTTAGGCAAATAAATATAGGAGGGGTGTGTGCGCGTGCGTGTGCGTGTGTGTGTGTGTGTCCTCATTGGATTGGCATCAGAGGAACACAATCAGCTGTTCCTCACTCACCTTCCTCATGATTGGCATCAAAGATCATTGACTATTACACACATCCACTGACAAGCGTCAGCATTCTGTCGCACACATTGTCATGACAGCATGTTATGCAGACTGTAGGACATTCCCCACCGGGTATGCTACTATATTATGTACACATGCTATGTTTCTATTATAGCCTGCATTGTCATCCCTCCACTTATTTGCACAGATAATCTGAGCTATGAGCCCCCAGTAGGGGTTTCTGTGCTCATTTGGGGTCTTTATGGGTAATCTAATGGTCCCATTTGTGCCATAGATGGTGGTCTTCCATTAACTAAAAGCATTGGCCCATTAACACTTTAATGACCTAACCCTTGGTTAAACTCTGTTTTGGTCACATTGCTGGGATCCCAAACAGTCCAGGACCATAAGCAAGTTTGGCTTGATGCCCGCTGTGGAGCGTGTTTGGAGGAAGGCTGGTTTAGGCAGCTTCACCTGGCTAGAGTCAGACGGATTGGGCTCTGGGGCTGGGTGAGGCTGCACACCTGAGAAATCACTGTGCACAAGTTAAACAAGCCTTCACCACACAGGGAGATCTCCTGCATGGCAACATGGAGCCCCAGCGTCACGTTTCATTGTCTTTCAAACGACAATAAACCAGTTTCCATCTTCTGCGTTCTGTGTCAGGAGGAGCCCAGAAAAGCCACCTCTGTGGCGTGTAGCATTAACGTTGTTAGGGTGACATTGTATTGTTACTGTCAGAATCCCCCCCCCCTCCCTATCCTTCTTCCTCTGTGCATGTAAAGGTCAGGTGCCACGTTGGAGCTGCTCTTACGAAAGGTCAGCGGGCCCTCTGCGGTTCCTGCACAGTGCCCGTCAGAGGTTACTGACACGCGCCTCTGGTGTCAAACTCACCTCGGCATCCTCTCCCTTCCCCGTCTGTCGTACCCCCCTCGCCACCACCTCCCCCAGCCCATCAACATCCGTCTGTCTGGGACTCCACCTGCACTGCCTCCTCCTCCTCTCAGCGAGCCCAGCGCTCCCCTGCATCACACAAATCTCAATTCGGTCAGTTTGTCTTCTTTTGATTTTTTTTCAGTCAGTTTGAACACTGGCCCATTTCATACCGCTCCACGCACACAAGAAAAACAAAGCACAGGAGAATAGATAAACCCTTCTCTCTTTGTGTGTGTGTGTGCGTGTGCGCGCGCGTGTGTGCGTGCGCGTGTGTGTGTGCCTTGAGAGGTAGGGATGAAGGGGAAGATTTCTTGCATGAATGCCTTGGATGCATGTCGAGCAGGTTGTCATGCATACTTGTATGTGCACTCTATTCGTAGAACAATCAGCCCAGCTCTCCTTCCTCTCTAAGTGGTCCGCCCTATAAATATAAATAGCTCTTTTATGTTGCTTAAAAGGGCCTTGCGACTGGAGGATGGCTGGTCACAGCCACGGCTAACACCAGCGTGGGTTGTGTCCATGGGAGGGAGAGGGGGGGGGGACATGAGGCAAATGGTGGTGGCCACTAGACACACTGACATTACACAGACACAGCTGATTTACAAAGTTCAACTTGCCGGATACAACGCAAATGTCAGCCTCTCTACGCTCTGTTGCTGTTATTGACAGTGCCAACACACACACACAAACACACGCACACACAGAGGCTGGTGAAGTCCAGAATGATAACAAAGGATACCTACGGTTTGTTTTCTCGTATTTTCACTCTGGCGGTGGACTATGAAAGCTTTTAGAGATGCCAAAGACATCTCAGTCCATGCACTGGTTACATGTGAGGTTCTGACCTCCCTCCGTACAGATGGAGATAGGGAAAACTGTTATTTATTTACATGCTACCAAGCCCTGAGTGAGCGCCATCGTGTTGACCTGGTACCCCATGGTATGGTGACAGCTTAGCCCTCCTATTGTCAGGCAGCAGCAGAACACCAGGTCTGTCTACCATGACAGTCATGCTAAAGCACATTGACCCGTGTATCATTTGTGTGTTGAAAGTCTGGTCACGTTGGATAATATATACATATATACCTACTTTAGCTTTCAATTCTCCCAAGCACGCCTCTCACTCCAGCTTTCCATATTGAACAGTCCGGCATCCCTGTAAGGAAGGAGCCCCATTTGAGACGGATAATTCAAGCAGGTTACATTTCAGGAGAGTTCAGCAGCAGGGATGGGCAATGGAAAAAGAGAACGACACTGGAAATGTTAAACTCAACTCAACAATGGGTAAGAGCATAATACCCATGATATCAAAATGTTATTACTTTGTCAAACTAAGGTGAAAACACAATTTCACCGAAGGAATCCAACGGTTCACACATTGAGACGTGAACTTGATACAAGAGCAGGGGAATATTGAATATATAAAACACACGGTCACCCTGGCGCCGGTGACTGTAACCATGGTGATAATAGTAATAGTGTATCATCTGGGGGTGAGAGGTGTGTGGTTTTAATTATATGACAGGAAATCTGGCGCCTCCATCCACAAACACCTCGTAAATGACAACGGGATCACCACCACCGTGGGAGGTGGGCCTTCTGGCTGATCGGATCACAGTTTGAGTGGGATTCCGTCTGAGACCGTCAAAGACCTGCCGGCTCGCGCTGCGTTGGGGCGTTGTCGGATCATACACTGAGCAACAAATGTGGGCCCGAGTTTCACAAATTTCTGTCATCGCTGTTCAGTCTTCCCCTCCGTAAAGTTCTTTGGAGTTGAGGAAAAACGAATTTGATCCTTTGTGGCATCGTCGTTTCAGGCTAGGTATGACTCGGAGAGAGATGCGCCCAATCCAAATGTCCGGACTCACAGCCTTTGATACGCGTTCTCGCGAAATTATTAAGGCTTTAAGGCTGTCCCAATGTCGAATTCCAAAGGGCATGAGGGTTTGAGTCCACACTTACCGAGCCCTTTCCGTGAGTCTGCATCAGTGCAGACTTTACCTAAGAGAATTACCCACAGTTCAAAGCGTTGGGACGTTTACCGCGGAGACCATAGGGAAATCCAGAAATTAGGAAGGTGAACAACAAGACGAGCTACTGTCAATGCGCGACCAGATGGGAATTTCTGCCTTTTTTTAGTGAGCCGGATCATTCGGATAAGCTCACCAACCAGAGCCGGCTATTTTGGCTCCCAAAGGGCTCTTCATATTACTAATTATACCTTTTATAATTCAGCCAAATGTAGCCCATTCTGACTTATGATTAGTATGTAGGCCAATAATCACCTAATTCAATACATCCTTTATACAGTATTCAAAAGCAAAAAATTATATTTTCTAATATCAATAAATTGCTGTAGCCGATCATTGCAGTCATTGCATTTACAAAAAAAGAAAAAAGAGAGAATTCCCAAACCGGCAAGTGTCAGCAGCATCTTTGTCATTAAACGTTAACAGGTATCATGTGCTCTCGTGAAGTGCTGTCCCAATCCCATATATACCTATCTGAGCCCATGTGGCCTCACACATTCACTGACTTAGCACCTGAGGTAAATTAAGTCCATGAGTCCTTAGTCCTCAGGGCTCACTTTGGGATTGGGCCGTAATGTTCAACAAGTGGTTTTATTCTGCGACATAAGCTAAAAGAGCTTGCGTTCTGGAGGTGGTTCATGAAGCAACTCCTGAATCAAGGTACGAATTGACTTTATATCAGAAGGGGGCGGAATGGTAAATAGGCCACGCCCACAGAGTTTAGTTTACCCATGTAAACCTTCGGTCTGTCTTGGCTTGGGCGGATGTGGCAAAGAGGCCATGTCTTTAGTGTCTGACTTATCTTCAAAAGTTTCTTCATGAAACTTTTGTGTTGTGTTGACCACTATGTGGAGAAGAAGTCATTCATAACTGTTGTTAGCACTATAAATGTGTGGTCCAGTCAGGTACTCATGTTGGCTTGAAACATGGGGTCTAAATAAAGCATACACTCAAATAATTTACATGAGGAGGAATTCTATCTCCCAAACCAAACTTATTGACAATTTACGCAGGTGCAAAATGTATAAGAACCACTGGGTTCTCGCGTTTCCATGTGTCCCATCTTTTTGCTAATGAGGCGCATGGTCTACACTCATATCCAAGTGGATTTCACTTCAGTGCTGACCTTGGTGTTTTCTAGTTCAGCAGCTCACATTTTCCTTGATAGACTACAGAGCGGATTCGGAGAAGCTCAACATGAAAATATCATCAAGGTGTTGGAGCTATTCAAAGGGATTTCATCATCACTAAGTAATAACCCTGACACTAAGGCATGTGAGGCCTATGGACAGAAAACTGGCAGTGAAACAAACCCCTTTCACTGCATCTTAAGCCGTGTGTGTGTGTGTGTGTGTGTGTGTGTGTGTGTGTGTGTGTGTGTGTGTGTGTGTGTGTGTGTGTGTGTGTGTGTGTGTGTGTGTGTGTGCCTGTAGGTTTGCGAGTGTGTGTGTGTACACCTGTGTGTGTAGGTTTGAGTGTGTGTGTGTGTGTAAGCCTGTGTGTAGGTTTGTGAGTGTGTGTGTGTGCGCAGGTTTGTGAGGGCTTTTTGTGCATGCCTGTGTGTAGGTTTGTGAGTGCGTGTGTGTGTGTGTGTGTGTGTGTGTGTGTGCACGCATGCCTGTGTGTGTGTGTGTGTGTGTGTGTGTGTGTGTGTGCGTGTGTGTTTGAGTCGACGGCGATGGTTTCGTCTACAAGATTAGCCGCTCCCTAAGCAGGTTACAAAGACATCAAGAGGGTCAACCGAGGTTGTGTTGTTGTTGCAACAGTGATAAAGGCCAGGGCGTCCTGCACCCTCTCAGTTGAGCCCGGGCATTCATGGCACTCAACGCTGAGCTTCCGCCGCTGATAAACAAGCAGAAAATAGTTCAGAGCTGGCTGCCATTGGCCACGTCGGAGTGACATGTTTTGGTGGGGTTGAGGACTGTGAGGTGAATTTGGCGGGAGTCAGATCCAAACTTAGCCCTGGGAGATATGGCTCCATACCTGAAAAGCTGTGTATGTGTGTGTGTGTGTGCCCGTGAATGTGTGTGTGTGTGTGTGTGTGTGTGTGTGTGTGTGTGTGTGTGTGTGTGTGTGTGTGTGTGTGTGTGTGTGTGTGTGTGTGTGTGTGTGTGTGTGTGTGTGTGTGTGTGTGTGTGTGTGTGTGTGTGTCCGTGCGTGTGTGTGTCCGTGCGTGTGTGTGTTTGTGTGTGTGTGCGAATTCGGGTCATTAGACCTGTGTCGAGAAACGCCATAACAAGAGCCGCCAAAACACCCATCCTCCTCCCGGAAGATCAAACGCTGCCTGCTCTATTCATGGGTCAGGCATCCGAGCCCAGGCAGGCAGGGTGATTTGAAAGACACAAGCAGCTTGACATCCACTCCGTAGGTGGCGGAGTCAAGCGTTGAATATGTGAGATGAATGAGATGAATCGAAAAACCTAGGTGAATGATCACAGCTTAGCGGGGGGGAAAGGTATACGGAACATCTAGGAACGCCGGAACGTTCCAGTCAAAAGGGTCTTAACCTGGATCCCTTCTTGTCTCTGTTCATACATGAATAGCTGCAGATACAAGGAGAGAGACACTTCTAACAGGGATTCAAGAGGAGAGAAACAGAGTGCCGGTCTTTCCAAAAGTGTTTCTCAACCTCCTCCCAAGTATTAGAAAGAAAGCGAACACGCAGTTCATGGCACCTCCGATTCAGATCTATAAATAGTGTTATGAATTTGTTTAATTGAAATGAATATTGTCTCATTCATTATTATTTTATTGCCTTCAAAGGCAGTATGATGAGGGACGACTTTAAACTTAACATGAAATGGGAAGCCAGGCTCTCATATGCGGGTATAGAAACAAGACACGACACAGTGGGCTGTTTATTGGGTGAGCTAAGCAAACACCGTGCTGTGAAAAGAGCATCTATTACAGGCATTAAAGGTCTCTAAGGGTCACTAGCCATCAACCGGAGTAAATGCAACTCAATGGTTAGACATTATTCAGAATAAACATTGTAATTATTTAGAAGTGTCCACAGAATCGTAATTAATTTGCTCTGTCTTTTTATGTCTTGCATGTTTAACTAATAAAAACAGACAAGCTGATTAGAGAGTCGTGCAAATAGAAAGGTTAAATGACTCAGATCCCTTTATTTAATCCCTTTTCGTGTTTAGCTAATTCTTTAGTTCTTTGATTCTCTGAAAACACTCTCTTTTATCCTGTCCTAATATTAAGAGCTGCCGTTCCCTGTGTCAACACACTCATAGGGAATAGTTTAATCATGGGGGGAAGCTAGATATGAAGAGTCTGAGACATAGCAGTCAACATATAATGATCAGCTCATCTACAAATTAACTTCCGGCCACCTGCCAACAACAATGGATGAAACAAAACATTCATATTATAAAAGGTCAACAGAGTAGGTTTGAACGGAGCTGTTGCGACCACACTGCCATACTGATGGATGCACCACGGATTGGCCTTCCCTGGATGCTTTTGTTCGATTTCATTTGTTTCTTGAACAAAGGAGAAAGGAAAATCTGAATCTCATTGTGTCTTACTGACAACAGGGGGATGTGAGATACTTAACGTATATTGGCTATTACGCACACGCACACACACACACACAAACTGGTCCAACATGCCTTCCACAACATGAACCAGCTGAACATACTGTATGTGTCTGGTTGGTCACAGCAGGGGCCTGATTGACCTGTGGCTGGGAGGTGAACAAGGCCAATGCCCCCTATAGCCACAGGTTAGCGTCATGCTGGGGTGAGGATGGGACCACATCTACAGCTTTGCATGGAAAAGGGCTCAGAGCTCAGAGGCCATCATGTTTATGAGAATGTATTTTGCCTGTATATATTTATTGCTAAGTAAGCAGTTTAAAAGGGAAATGTAGTGAAGTCCATGGAAGCAATAGCCACTTGCTTTGTTTGTTGGTATCTTCAGCGAAAGCTTTTTTAAGATGCAAAAGGCTCTGTGAATAACAAATGGTCAAGAAACCATTGAGAGGCAACTATATTTTTTATTGTTTTAATTTATTTGGTTTATGGAGTGATAACTGCATGCGGTTATATTCAGTTAATAATAAAAACTGTAATAATAAACTTTTTTAATAGAGCTCCTATTACACCGAATGTGTTGACCATATTCCACAATCCAAAATGCAATCCATAAAAATATAATCACGGAAATGAAGAAGCAAAACAAAATAATAAAATGATCATCATTCGAGTTAAAAACAATTCACTTCCACATAAAAATAAAAAAATACTTTCAAATGTTTATTGTCTTTAGTTTTTTAACCCTAACCCTTCTATTTTGGGAAACACAATGGCTGTCATTAAACATTAAGGGGCTTATAAAGCAGACAGAAAAACAGACAACTTGAAACTTAATCTTCATAATCTTAATAATTAAAATAAAATAAACTCATTTCGCCGATAACACCGGGGACATAAAAATACGTAGGTGGACAAACTTGTGTCAGACGCCTCTCTACCGAGAGGATTGTGTCCCAGCCCCCAGTCCGTCTCCCTCGGACTCCCCCATCCTCACCCCCTTCCCACGAGTAATCAGCTGAAGGTTAATGTATTTAAATCTCCCTCATCTCCCCCTCTCTATTCCACGACTCACCTCGAATACATATTTTGGTTTCGCCGCCTAATCTGCTTTCTACCGCCTGTTGCCTCTTCCCCCCCCCCCCCCCCCCTCACCTACATCCTGTGGCTCTGGGCGCCGCTTATCAGCTCACAAGCTGACACATCCGTGTGCACATGTGTGTACACTGGGCGCTGCCGAGTCCCGCCACGCCGGTGTGAACACAACCCCCAGCCAGGCGCGACGGGTACAGGTGTTTCCCCCCCGATACGTGACCACAACATCACGGGGGCATCCTCGCGGCTCTCCCCCCCCCCCCCCCCCCCCCCCCCACCAAGAGAGCCGAGGCCGTGCAGGACATTCCCCCCCCCCCCCCCTGGCAGTGAAACAAACCCCTTTCACTGCATCTTAAGCCGTGTGTGTGTGTGTGTGTGTGTGTGTGTGTGTGTGTGTGTGTGTGTGTGTGTAGACTGTCCTGACTGTCCTGCACGGCCTCGGCTCTCTCGGTACACGGGACGGGGGACGCTGTTTGTTTCTGATGCGGGCATTCTCCACCGATGACGATCAATTAGTCGCCGTGGAAACGAGGGGGCTCGAGAGAGAAGAAGGGAGGCGTCGGGGAGAGGGTGGGCTACTCACACGGGGGATGGACGAGCGCTGTGTGGTTTATTAAAGAAGGCCGTGTCAGCGGGCGGCGGCGAGGATAGCGAGCGTTGAAGGGGCTCAGCTGTCAGTGTAACAGCGGGGTGAGTGCGTGGTGCGCCTGCCGGGGGGAGGGACGCACGCCGCGGCCAATGGCAATGGGTGTTGTGTCGCAGAGGGCAGCGTGATAACGGGCTGCTCCGTGGAGCCGCTGAGCCATCACATGCAGCACAGGCCACTGGCTGGGTCCATGTGTGTGTGTGTCAGGCTGGCTGACCACACCGGCCCCTGGAGGGAGTGTGTGTGGGGTTGGCTGTGTGGGGGTGGATGAAGGGGTGTGTGTGTGGGGGGGTGTTTGTTTGTGTGTGGGTGTGTGTAGGGGTTGAGGAGTGTGTGTGTGTGTGTGTGTGTGTGTGTGTGTGTGTGTGTGTGTGTGTGTGTGTGTTTGCCTTCATTGATGTGTTTGCCTTCAGTGTGTGTTGTGCAGGGGCGGGCTTTCTACACAAACATGAAACACGCGCCATGAACAGAGGAGTCATGTTCAAGAGACGTTGAGCCCAGCATTGGATTGGACTCGACTGCAGCTTCTGGACGCTAAACCCGGTTCTCCAGACGACGGACTCCAGCACGAATCAAAAGGCTCTCAGACAGCTAATGCAGCACGACACAGACACCTATTCAGCCAATGCTATTCATCAAACACCAATCACTCCTTACCGACTCGCACTCGTTCTTTCTTTCTTTCATTTACATTTACTTAGAGCCTTGAACAGGGACTCGACTCCAGCTGTGAAGTTAGGCATCAGCCACCTGAACATGAGCTTTGTCCTAACCGCAATGTTCCTAATTAGCGCAGAGCCGCTGGTTAACGCTACAGAAGGAGATTGCAAATGATACCACACAATTATTAAGAGAGCCACACTGCACTCATCTGCATCGGCCCCTCTCTGTAGACTGCGTACCAGGGAAAGAAAAGTTCCCCCCTGTGAGGCAATTAATAGTTATGAAGTGGTAATTGGGAGCAAGAGTTGAACTAAGAGCCAAGTTTATCTGCTCTTCTTACACAGCCCCCCAACATGGACATCAAAGCACAGGGTCTGACTCAGAACAGCGCCCCAAGATATCATGGGGATGGCATTCCTTGATGGAAATAGAGTGTTAAGCCCTCTGGGATGGAAAAGACTCCGTCGATCCCACCACCACCAGGAACCCTAAGTGCTGCTTTCACGGATCATGCTACCCTCCTTTTTGTTTTTTTCATTCCAAGGAGTCAGAATCCGCCTTCTGGCTTTTTAGCCGCTTTTATTTTACAGGGGAAGCAGGCCTCCATTTTGTTGTTTTTTCCTCTCTGCGCAATGAGGATGATTCTGAGTGATGGAATGAATTACAACCCCGGAATGATGACAGGGGACGACAGCTGTACGATTTGGAGCCAAAAGCCCCCTTTCTGCTCCAAAAGGAGAGTCTTTCTCCCCTTTGAAGCGGTTTCAGTATGCAGTTACAGTGTGCGCCTGCAGAGAGAGAGGGCCAGATGGCTGCTTGTCATTCTTCAGGAGTCTTGGTCCGTCTTGGTTCCAGCCGGGCAGCACTAATAGCGATACGGTGACATTTCGTCTGTTTTATTTTGGGGTTTTTGTTCCTTTTTTATTTGTATCAGTCCCCCTTGTCATAGAATAGGAGGGACTGCGAGAGAGAATGTGTTTACTGTTATCTCCATGGGATACAACGTGGTGACAGTGATGTGGTGACGGTGGTGTGGTGGTGGTGTGGTTGCTTTGTTAATGTCCATTTCAAAAGAAATCCATTGAAGTTCTAGTGTTGGAAACTTTTGTAGCTGATTGATTTATGATGGATGAATTCAAAGGGAACACACAAACCATGCGCTGCAGTGACTAAACTGATCCATAGTGATCTTGTTTGCCTTTTATTAAAATTCCGGACATTTTCTTCCCAACATAAACGCTTCGTGAGATCAAAAAACAAAAGTTTCTCGCTGTATGATCGGTCCACTAAATATCAATGCTAAGAAACGTCACATCCACGCACAGCGTTTTTCAAAAGTTGCAGTGAACTAAATAAATATTGGAAGTATACTCTTCAGAAAAACATGCCTTTAAGCAGAGTAACGATTTGTTTCTGGTTATAGAATAGCCGGTATGGTTGAGTCATAACTTGGTGGAAAGCATTCTTTTAAAAACCGCGGGGCAGAGAGGGTGGTGGGTGACCTCGGGGGATGAAAAAGGAGCTAAAAAGTCAATAATTTGTCATGTTTTTGATGTTGCTTGTATGATTCCTTTTATTTAGAGGGGATCCAGGGAACTTAAGCCCCTATGTTAACACCTCAACGTCAATGTACCATCTCCCAAGCTTCCCAAGTTCAACAGACTCTTCAGAATCTCACGCACACACACACCTACACACACACACACACACACACACACACACACACGCCTTTTTCACCATTTACACTTGCATAAACGTGTAAGCACATCAGCGATTCACGACAAAACCTTTGCAGTGCAACAACCGCGCGGGTTGGAGGTAATCAGCGGGGAACAAACAAAACATCCGAACGCGTCTACAAGCGCTTTGACGGCGTGGACAAAGCGGCGCCGAAACAAACGGGGGTCAATGGAGGTGAGAGCGGCGGTTCATCTTGGCGGCTGTTTGAAAACCAGACTTAACACACGGGTCGATTGGCGCGTTGGGTGCGATTTCTCGGTCAAGTGAGCGCGCGGCGGCCGCGGCGAGGGCTTTTGATTCATGAAGGTGAGGCGCGGTGCCGTCGATACGCACTGCGGAGCTAATCACCGTGCCATTCCGGATGGGCCGACTGAGTCAGGGTTTTTTTTTTTCTTTCTCTGACAAAATGCATGAGGTGTTAATCTCGAGAGAAAATGCAGCGAGGGGAGAGAGTGAGAGCGGGGAAGTGTTTTTGAGAGGAAGTCGAGAAGTGCCACGGGCTAACAGATGGGTGTTGTGGCCGGGGTATTAGCTGTCGGCTGGGGCCCACGCGTCAAGGCCCGTTGATATGTATATCTGTCTTCTGTAGATGTAGTGCAGGCCCTCGCTGTGGACGTGCACATGCATTTCTCTGCACAGACGCTGTGCTATGTTTTGGTACCTACCGTCAGAGTTCAAGTTTTGAATGAGATGATAGACAGTCAATATCAGGGGTTGGCACACTTTGCAGTTTTTAATTAAATTTAGTATTTTATATGGCAATACGCTATACGAGAGGATAGAGCCCATTCGACACACCTGCTTGTTTTGTGTGTCTGTGTGTGTGTTTTCAAACAATGTTTTCGACAATCTGCTTCCTATAAACCAGCCAATGACGACTATCGAAGGGAAGAACTAGTGTCTCTAGGGACTCATCAATGTTCTGGAGTAGGATGTCTCCGCCATTCTTCCAGGGTCTGAATTTAGTTTGAAATACAAACACTGGCTTCCTGGGTCTGCCCCAGTGAACATCTACGCACAAACAGAGATATCCAAGTTGATTCTCACATCACATCTCACATCGTTCTGCCAGACCACCTTTGAAATCTTCTCGCGACTTCCCCAGGTCTCCTCCTATTCCTCCATCCATAGTTATCTATCGGAGATTGGATAACTGACATCACATCTGTCTCCATTCCCGAAACGAAGCCACCTACACAACAGCCAGACCTTAACCTCCTCTATTGTTCCAGGTTCAGGCCTGGCGATGTTAAAGGTAATGGAAAAAAAACACCTAAACAATGGTGAGGTGATGACCGTGTTTATACGATTTGAACAAAGTTCAAATAAGGTGCAGACAGGAAATGACCGGGTGGAGACAGACGTCGTTAACACACGGTGAGCCACAGCGACGGTAAAGCCCTCTCATAAATTCCACTTAAAATGGGCTTGGGGGAGAAGCGACCAAGCCTGGCGCCACCACACATTTAGCTCCCATTACAACAGCCCTGAAAACGGTCATCTCTCTAGCCCCGTTGACACGCGCTATAAGCCTCCGATTTGGAGAGCACACTATTAAAGATTAAACAGGAGTGAAACGATGATGGCTTTCTTCTGGAGCACTCCTGCACTCGTGACCTCAAACAGAGGGACACCCAGTGTCTAACACAACTACGTTTGAGTTCTGTTTCTACCTTTTGAATTTTAGCAACACACAGGGACAATGGCTTTGGTTTGAATAATATGGAACAAATGTGTACAGTAATTGGGATGATTATAGTGGGGGGGGGGGGGGGGGGGAATAATTACAGAGCAGTTGTCGTAGTAACGATTCTAAACTGCGGGGAAATCAGTGCGGGAGGCAGGTTTGTGGCGACGGTACAGATGGGGTTAGGGCGGGAGCGTTTTGTTCCCAGAGAGTGACCCCTGTGTGGCACAGACGTGTTCGGACTCCTAAGCATGTGAAACCCTCCTCTCTGTCACCCACCTGCTCGCAACAGCTGGGCCATTTCTGTGGGCGAGGCGCAGAGTGCAGCAGTAATCCCACGTGCGTCTGAGAGAAAGCACTGCCTGCACCCCACCACTGATTGCTCTGATCCCACTGCAACAGGTTTGAGCCTTTGTACCCACGTTTTAGACTCTGAACACCGACGTGGATTACTTTGGTTGTCGCACACAAGCTCATTACCGAGCCTTCAACGTAGCTTTGTGTTGCATAGCGTACATCAAGTCAAATTTACAAAAACAAAAGTGTTGTGTTGTCAAATGCAAGTGTTGGATGCTGCATTCTACAGCACATTTTAGTTTCTAAACTAAATAACGATTTGAGAACTCAAACTCGTTCTATTTGGGCCGTCCACTGTTGGGGTTTTGAATGTTGGTTACATTGCACGCAAAGCCAGATTGATCTGCAGAGATAAACAGAAATGTGACCTTGCATGATCCCGATAGTCTCACGAGGCAGGCCTTTCCTACTTCCCACACACTCGCAGAGATCAGGGAGTCCAACGCAGGGACACGGGGAGGTCAGGGCAATCACGTTGTTCCAAAGTTCATGCCGTGTACGTTGTCAGTGTCTCCTCAGGCTTACTGCTGCTTCATCTTTCACCAAACTATGACAACAGAAAGCTTTGATTATAAATAAATCCATAAGCAGCTTAACCTTCATCTCAATGTGATCACACTGGGACAAGGGAAGCGCGCCAGAATACTTTTCAGGAGGTGGGAAGTAACAAAGTGCAAATACTTTGTTACTGTACATAAGTAAAGTATTCGCAGGTATCTGTACTTTACTTTAGGATTTATCTTTTTACTACTTTTCAACTCAGAGATGAGAGGGAGACTACTGCAGAGTTCTTCAAGGAAAGTGGTCAAATCCAAAGGATAGCTTTTAAGAGACTTTATTTGGTATAAAGTATTTTCGGTATGGTGACTATGAAGCAAAAGGAGAGGAAGCGTGTTGAACACGTGTGAGAGATATTACTTTAGCTACTTCGAGCCACGGGCAAAGACCCATGACTCTCTGCGGGTGTGGGTGAAAATCTCTGGGGCTGTTTCCTTCGAATCCCCCGCTAGAGCACGTCAAGTGGGCGTGTCCTATGTAGTGGGCGTGGCCGGGGTGACGTGATGGCTTCGGCTTCTTCACCTAACTAAAGGTGATGCCTTATGTGGTGGAGCAGCCTTCAATAAGGTCTTGCTCCCCTTGTGGCTATGTATAGTATTTACGGCTTATATGTTTGGTCCTGCTTCATAGGGTCTATTGCCGCTTTTCCACTGCATGGTACCAGCTCGACACGACTCGACACGACTCGACTCAGCTCGCATTTTTTGCGTTTCCACCGCGGTACCATGGTATCTGGTACCTGAAGTGGCTGCTTTTTCTAGTACCTACTCGCTCTAGGTTCCAAGCGAGCTGAGCCGATGCTAAAAGGTGACGTCGGCAGACGGCCGGCGACTGATTGGCCAGAGAGTGTGACGAAGTCACGAGAGCGACATGGCAACCATGCTGGTAACATCCATAGCAGCGCCGCAGCCAACATGTTCCACTTCTCCAACTTCTTCAACATGCCAGCTAATAATAGTAATGCGATCGATGTCCTCCATTGTTGTTATGTGGGTTCTGTCCATGTGTGGGTTGCGTATGTGTTGTTTGCGTCGCGTACACAAATACGTCACGGCCCTTTCGCGCAGCCGACCCCGCCCACGTCCAGGAGGTACTATTTGCGGTGGAAAAGCACCCGTGCTGCTACCGTGTCGAGTCGTGTCGTGTCGAGTCGTGTCGAGTCGAGCTACATGTGCGGTGGAAAAGCGGCATATGTGTGGGTAGATTAGGTTCTTAAAATAATGAACATTACCTTTTCTCCCTTTGGAGCAAAGGTAATGTTCATTATTTTTTACGTTTATTTAATTTTTAGTTTAAATGTAACAGGCTTCCAATTATTTAATAGGACGTGAGTTAGCTTTGCACAGAAACCGCTGATAGAAATGCCAGAGTGCCTGTACTTTTCTGCTGTTAATTAAGTAATGAGGTTGAATCAGTAGTAGGCCTACTTACTTTTCTTTTTTTTTCTTTTTTGAGTAAATAATGTGTGTACTTTTGCAACCACTGCCAAAAGATGATCCAAATAACACACTTTAGTTGTCACATAAAATAACTTTAGTTTGTACTTAAGTTAAATTCCTCAGTATGATGAAATGCATATGCAACGGGAGCTCTGTGTGTGTACGTGTGTGTCTGGCGCTTGCTTTATTGCTGTGTCATTGCTGTGATTCACATTTAGAGTTTGGCACCATTTGGTTTGCTGCGATCGGGGCACATTTTACTTGATCTGAAGCAGGTGTGAATGTTTATTTCAAACAGCCGCTCTCCAAACAGATAGGCTGAAGAGGTGTTGTTGGTGGCTTCCAAATCCTATGACCTATGTCCTGTTAACATGTGGCCTAAAACATTTATATTGTGTTGTTTAGGCTGAACACTGTCTGTCTCCACAGATTGATTCCAATCATGTTATCGACGGTCAGGAATGACCTATCGTGTAAAAGGCTTTGGACCTGACTTCAATACATCTTTTTCTATCGCGCAAATAAACGACGACGCCTTCAATCAAAACCACTGTCGTTCTTGGGCTGGGCCGTACCTGGCGGAGTTTCATCCATGAAAGTCCCTTGCAGACTTTTCTCCAGAGGAACACTGACTTTATTCTTCCCACTGAACCGTAATTCACCAGGAAGTGAAGGGCTGGGTCTCGTCTGGGTCTCTCCTAAACCCACGCCTCGTGAGTTATGAGCGCACATGCAAATGCACGTGTGTGTGATTTGTGGATGAATCCGCCGTGGCCGTGTGCTCCGTGCCATTTTATGACGTATAAATTCCGACCGTAGTCCACCCTTTACTCCGCACGCCTTCTTACACGCATGAGATCATGGGTTTTAGAGACGCGTATTACCACTGAGACGCCGGTTCGGTGCGGCCGCTGTGAAGGCTGACAGCGGAGGCGGGTAAAACAGGGTGGAATTTATCTGGCAAACTACTCACAGCAGCTGTGCCACACAAACAATTTTTTTCTTCTTCTTTTTTTTCAATTGGCAGACTATGCAAAAACATCCCCGTTTGCCATCTGATAGGCAACACACTGTGTCTCTCTGCCCTCACCCACCGTGCACACTGGGCCCCGGGACTAGCAGCATTTGGTAGTTATTGAGGGTATTTGTTCATCACATCAGCTGCAGAATAACGGCTGCAAAAGGAATTGCTAATGGTTTAAAGCTCAACAACAATCAACAGTGTGTGTGTGTGTGTGTGTGTGTGTGTGTGTGTGTGTGTGTGTGTGTGTGTGTGTGTGTGTGTGTGTGTGTGTGTGTGTGTGTGTGTGGCTAGCAGACAAACCGCTGATTTCATAGTTTCTCCTTGGGTTGCTCTATTTATACTCATTCAAAGCAAGGCCTGTGTGGGCGGCGAGAAAGATTGAAAATGATCGTTGAAAATGTACAAACGTCATCGAAGACATTGAGGGTGAATCCCTCCTTGGCGCGCTGACGAATGTCACGTATTCTCCCCATGTTGCCCCCATCGTGAAGTGACAGCCCACATAGTGTTTCACGCAGAACAAATAGGACAATTCTCGTTTTTTTAAAAACCAATTGCGTGTTTGATAAACATCTATTCCGGTATCTCGCGCCCGGAGCACATTAGCCTGTTTTGGGCGTAGTGTCTTCGCCTCTCCACTGTTGTCCTCTGTCCCTGCTGTCAGGCGGGGGGGGGGGGGGCTCCCAGTCCCAGGGAGCGGCAGAGTGCTCGCGGTCTTGTCAGGCCACCGTGGCAGATAGCAAATAATTAACAGCGACGAACCGCCACCTAAATGGAGGCGAGGAAGTTTACGCCCAGACTCTCTGCTCCACAGCGTCCTCTACCTCCACCCCCACCCTACCCTCCACTACCCACTGCTTGACGATCCAGTTAACGTCTTGCAAAATGCCAGGGGCGACTCAGTGCCGTGTCCTTTGACCGCGACGCTGCACAACACATGGAAGCCAATGGAGAACGGGGCCTGTCTCATCCAATTACAGAGCAGGGGGGCAAGGCTGCAAAGCTCGTGTGTGTGTGTGTGTGTGTGTGTGTGTGTGTGTGTGTGTGTGTGTGTGTGTGCGTGTGCGTGTGGTCAGCTGCCATTCAACAAGTCAAAGGTCTGGAGGTCCACCTGTCCTGACTGGCACAGAATACATATTAGTTCATTAAATGCATTAGATGGTGTGCCAGGAAGACGATACGACCAGGGTTCCAATTCCAACCTGGGTTCCACGGCATTGCCCTCTCTCTGTCCTACGGGCCATAAAAAGATGTATTTAACACAGATACTAAATGAAGCATTCATTTTTTAGTTTATTAACTAACTAACGGGCTCCCCATGGAGCCCGTTAGTTAGTTCATCAGGTGACCCCTCTCCTCTTCAGGGGCTGGGGCCCTCCTTCCAACACCGCTCAACAGTGCTTCTGTTGCCCTTTACCGTCCCCCCAGCCAGAGAGAGAGAGAGAGAGAGAGAGAGAGATTTTCATTATCGAAACCGGTTGCCGCCAGTGAGTTGCTGTGAATTAATCAGTGAATCGTGGGTAATCAGATTTGATTCCTAATGATAAATAACAACACTAATACAGAGAAGGCCACCACACCTGGGTGACCTATACAGAGTTAAGAGGAGTGTGGTATGATCCCACTCCATTTACCAAAACATCTTGTTTTCGTCCAATCCCAAGTTCATCCGAAAATAAAGAACGGAAGCATGGTTTTGAATCGAAAAACAATGAAATATGAATAACGACAGTGCCGGGTGAGGTAATGCAATATGCAATGCTGTCAGAAGATAGCGTTGCAGTGACGGGGCTGCACCCTGCGATCCGGCTGGACGACAACCCTCAACCACAGGCTGCCGTTGCTGTTGTTGCGTCAGGTTGTTGTTGTTGTTATTGGGCCAGGTCTGTCACCCTCTTTCTCCACATTCTATAAATATATGTGTGGGGTGGGGGGGGGGGCTTGTGCTCGGCTTGCGCACACACCAACAAATGTCACACACGGCGGACCCAAAGGAACAAGTCTCAACTGGATTAAGCATTGACTCATCTCAGAGTTCTAAACTGCTCATTTTGTATCCAGTTGTACTTTTTTTTTTAACCTCCAAAATTGACTGAGGTCCGTTCCCCGGTGACCTCGTCGCTGACTACGGGCATGATAGGGAGTGATGGCTCCACCCCCATCCCTTATGGGGACTGCCTGGTCCAAGGAGGCCACCCTGTGGACCATTAGGCCCCCACGGGGACGTGTTGGGGATAAGAGAAAGAGAGCAGGCTGCCCAATGTTGGGAAGGGGGAAGTATCTGAGAGACGAAGATTACCTGTTGTGACCTGTTTACCTGATTACCCCCCTACCGTGTATCGAACTGTTTTTGGCCGAGGAACTGCATTGAGACGACCCCTGGATAGCGGACAATGGACTTTGATTGTGGGCTTTGAATGGATGGTTGAATTTAATCTAAATGAGTTGCTCTGGATGAATCACTCTGGTCGTGTGCCATTTTATTGTTATGCCAGTGTGCCATTTAACAGAATACAAAATCAAAGCAAAGCCATTTTAAAACATCTTAATGGCCTATTTTGTGTGTACGTGATAATTTTTTTCTGGAAATGAATGATAATGCCTTCCGTCTTCATGTTTCTACTTGATGTGCTTAATAAGGACGAAGGTTGTCTCCACATCAAAACAAATCTCGGAGAAAAGGGTGATCTCAGGACCTCCAGATGTGCAAACATCCCTCATTACAGTCCCTGGTGGTTTACCCTCGCTCTGAATGTGCTCTCCCTCGGTTCATCATCGTTAGTTAACCACAACTTTTTCTAATCGTTTTTTTCCGAAAGCAAAACTCGAGACCAATGACATGACCCTGAGGAGCTCTGGTCACCACGGCGACGGTTCAACCCCGGCCCGGTGTCCTAATTAGGCAGGTGCAAGACGGGAAGAGGCAGGGTAAACATGTCGGATCCATTTCATTAACAGTGGAATGGCTCCCCTGCCGCAGCACCATTCATTATGTGAGGATTAGACGGGAGAGGGAACAAGTCGTTGCGCTGTCGCAGATCCCTTCGCCTGACGCGCTGATTGTTAATTACTTGATGATGGATCGCGCCGAATGATCACCTTTTACAGCAGGTTAAAAATAACGTACGGCGTGGAGCCAATATACACCGCACTGCCTCAGGTACCTCGTTTGATCAAAGCAGATGATTAACTGTGTGAGAGTTGAGCTTCATTCAATGGACAGCTCCTTCCTCCCGGCGCCACACGCATGCAGTACGCCCACCACTATATCCACGTAGGCCATCCATCACAGCAGCGAGACGCGCAGATGGGACTTGGGGTCTTTGACCACCGAGAGACGCCTAAAAAAAAATAGACCCTCATGCTTCATCCTTCACGGCACCCCTTCCTGATTTTGACAGGATCCAGACAGAAGGGAGGGGTGTGTGTGTGTGTGTGTGTGTGTGTGTGTGTGTGTGTGTGTGTGTGTGTGTGTGTGTGTGTGTGTGTGTGTGTGTGTGTGTGTGTGTTTCACACACACGCACTCCGCCAATACATGGTTATTGGCGGAGCAGTTTCTCCCCTATATTATCCACAATGCATGCACTTTTCCTTATAACATATATTAACACTGTAATCATAAATTCCGAAAATTGCTCTATCAAAGCACATTCAACCATAACAAAGACAAACAGAAGGCATATACTGTACACCACACACCAACGCACACAGTGTACTGTGAAGGTCACGAGATGACAGAGTAGGTGGATGGACTCCATCGGAGCATGCGACTGAGCATATGAGTCTATATGCGTTAAGGACGCCGCTGTGCATGCAAAAGAGTAAGAGGGCTAATTGAATTGAACGCTGCAGTATGAATATTGATGCACCCCGGGGATTTGTGACCGTGAGACTTCAATGGAGAAATATTAATAGGAGAAGGGATGTGTTCCAGCGAGTGACGAGCGATGCACTTTCTCCCGCCGATAAGGATAAACTCTAATAATTAAATCCATCGAGCCAGATTGCAAGATATATAGATGTAACTCGATATATGGAGATAGAGCTAGCTAGCTTTTTTAAATCAGCCCTGAAGGAAAACTGCCTGTTCTTCAACTATTCAATTCCCTATATGGAAACCGTAGTGCGGTCTACATTTACAAAAGCTATCTGCTGTTGGAACACTTATAAGTGAATGACGGGGAGAGACAATATACTGTTTCTGACAATGGAAGCATAAACACCGGGCAGTGAGCCCCCCCTTGTGTATGATGCACCCAGAGATGCAGTGGATATCTATATTGATATTATGTCAGGTTTTTTTATACATGGGAGACCAAAATACATTGTTATGCAAAAGGCACGGTGCAAAGATCTAAGGGGAGTGCTTTGATCTGTATCCCTGATGCTCGCTTCTTGATCAGGCTGATCTCAAAGAATCAATGACTGGAAATATTGCATGGGATAAGGGCTAAATGGTATCAGTGTTATGATGTCGATTTCCGTCAAATCCTATTAACATACATGGCATTTATAGCATTATAAATAAGCGGATGAGGCAGGATTGCATATTTCGACTGAACTAGAAAAAATGCTTATCTCAAAATTAGGATACAAATTCATACGCAACATTCTGCAACCGGCAAAAATCGTGCCATTTGTATGGACTAGATGGTCTCGCTGTAGAATAAAACAAAACATCAAAATCTAAAAGTCGGGGAAGGGTTTCTACTTTTCTGGCTATTAAAACCATTCCAAAGGAAACCTTTGTCTTGTCAATGGGTCAAGTCAAGCGGTGTGTGCAAAATGGGCACTGATCTGGCAATCCTGCCCTTACCACGGGTTATCATCACTTGCAGGTGAACGCAGAACACCCCATCAGCAACATTCTCACATGCCGACACATCCATCATGTAGTTTCATCAATTTTCCTTTTTAATAAATCAGAGTTAAGCAATGCCCAACATTCTCCAGTGGCCTTCGGAGGAGGGAATGTATCATTCAGCCGTTGACAGGTGACAGGGCCCCCGCTGTCTTTGCCCTGGCAGGGGAGTTAAAGCATACACGTGGACTTGATTTATTGGCGTGGCACCCTGGACACAGGGAAATGAAATATATCACCATGTTTCTCAACACCTTGCCCATTCATCTTGGAACTGCCACAAACCCAATCTCTGAGGCAAGTATGGGCACGTATTGAGAGAAGGTAAACTGCGGATTGTTGACTTAATGAACACAGAAGTTTCATTGTGTTGGGGACGTTTCTCCCCCTTGTGCATCGAATATGGGGGCTCCGACAGAGTTAATGTGTTGTGACCAATAAGGGGTGAGAGAGGAGCTAATATCGGCCGATTTTTTCCAAAAACGATCATACTTTAGTTACTTGATGCCTCTTAGGAATACGATAATCAAACATAACCCAGATGCTTTCCTGCCTAAGATAGGAGTAATCTTAGCAAATGCGGCTTTAATTGCAAAGCTCTTACCTGGAGTTTGCCCGGACCCAGCAGTGTGGCGTGTGGAAACACTCTTTACTTAAACAAATGTGTTTTTTAATTCTCTGAACCTTGAAGAGCAAGAGCCAGCACGGTGTGCAAGGTGTTGGAACGCGGCCCAGTTCTGTCTCACCACGGCTGCGGCCCGGAGGGATTGGAGAGTGCTAGCATGCTTAAGCTAATGTGCCAGGAGAGCAGATTTCAGCTAGCATATGGAGGCTCTTTGGGGGCCCCGTGAATGAGCAGGCCTCCAGCGGGGGCCTCGCGCCGGTGTGGAACCTGAGGAGGACAATTAATCCTCATTTATCTCCAGCTAGCTGACTCCTGTTTGGACCACTGTCAACGCTGCAGCGCAGGGGGGACCAGAGGAGGAGGAGGAGGAGGAGGATGTTGTGGATGTGGAGGGAGTTGTGGAGGAGGTAGTGAAAGAGAGGAAGGAGAGGTTGTGGAGGAGGAGGAGGTTGTGGAGGATGAGCAGCAGTTGGAGGAGAAGGAGGAAGTTGTGGATGTGGAGGAGGTTGTGGAGGAGGAGGAGGAGGAGGAGGAGGAGGTTGGTTGAGGATGAGCAGCAGGAGGAGGAAAAAAAAGTTGTCGAGGGGCAGGAGGAAGAAGAGGTTGAGGAGGAGGAGGAGGAGGAGCAGGACGATGTAGAGGAGGAGGAGCAGGTCATCCAGGAGCTGAAGGAGGAGGAGGAGTAGGAGGTTGTGGACAAGGTTATGGCGGAGGAGGAAGAGGTTGGGGAGGAGGAGGAGGAGGAGAGGGAGGAATGGCAATATCAAGCTCTGTGGCGATTCTCCTCAGAAACAGACTGTTCCTCTGGGTTTTCACTTCCTTCTGACCCTGGATTTGAAAAAAAACATATCGTATTTGTCCTCTGTCCGCTGAAACACACAAACACGCACTGACTCACACACCCACACGCTACAATATTCACCCCCACTGTCATAATAAGAGAAGAAACGGCGAGATGAAGCGTGGAGGGGTCCTGCTGTGTCAGGCTTTATGCTCTGACCTCTCCAGCGATGGCAGGAGAGCCTGGGGCTGCCTGGGCACGCGGGCGCCTCCCATCTCTGGGGCTCCTTGGGTCCTTGTCTTAAACTTATTTGTGTTAACTTGAGCTTCCGAGCGCATGTCAGGGTCAGAGCTGCTCTTGATTATAAAACCAAGAGGAAGCATGAAGTCAATTGAGTCGTATTGTCCTCTGACGAATAAATTGAGAGATACACACAATAAAACAGTAATTCTCCCACAATAAGCAAAAGACTTGTTTATTCAAGGAAAAAAGTTGTTGGGTCATCTAAAGATATTCACTATTCATAACACGTATCATCCTTGGGCCCCAGAGAATCCCTTTTCACAACCGTTCTCTCACTACCTGTGAACAACTTCTGACAAAGTGTGAGTGTGAAATATGACCCATAAAATCCAATGCCTCTATAAAGCTGAAGCTGTCAGCTGATTTGTGAATCCACTTACTTCCCCTTTCTGTAATGGCGATGTTGAGCTTCATGATTTCCGAGTCAGCTGTTGTCAGCATCTGTTCCTAAAGCCTCTGCAGGGAGCATTTAGCTGTCCAGTGTGTGTGTGTGTGTGTGTGTGTGTGTGTGTGTTTATTATGAAAAACAACACACCTTAAGACTTTAAGATTTATTTATTAAATTCATATAAAGGGGAGTATCAACCGTCTTTTTAATATTTGTTGATTTATTTTTGTTATAAATCCCAACAGCAGGTGCAAGGTGAGAAGTCATGTCAAGCCATTTGAGGTGTGATCCTTGGTGACACCCAGCACGGATGTGTCCGCCCAGATTCTCCACAGAGGACAGACCAACCTCCAGCCTAGTAGACACAACGTCCACACACAAGGTCCACACACAGTCACCTCACACACAGTCCACACACAGACACCTCACACAGTCCACACACAGTCACCTCACACACAGTCCACACACATTCAAAACACACACACACCTCACACAGTCTGGACACACACAGTCCCCTCACAGGCAAACTAGCGTTAATCAACTAGACATGTTTGCATATACAATGTCACAGTCACACTCGATTTTGAAACCCCTTGCATTGAAAACGGGAGAACTTCAACACGTATTAGGATGTATGTGGTTTATCCGAATACACCAGAGATTCACATGTGGTGCGACAACAGGAACCTTCCCCCCGACGGCGGCGTTGCCAGGGACAAAACTGAGCAGTCGGCAGCGGCTGACTTGTTGGTGGAGAATGACAAGCCACTGACTCGGAAATAATCTCCCGCTTAGATTGCAGCTCGGTCGGGGTGGCGAACGTCAGCTAGCGAGGTTGCGGTGGTGGATGTGGAGGTGGGGATGGTTGAGGGGGAGGGGAGACCCTGAGGTTCACACGGTGGGGGGGGGGGGGGGGGGGGGGGGGGTTGGATTGCTTGCTGATGTGGTGGGAATTGAGGTGGAAAAGTGCATTCTTACTTCCCCACTCACTTAGCACCCAGAGACACAAAAAAACAGACAAGCGCAAAATAACCACAGAGATTCCATGGAAACGGAATGGGAGGATGACTTCATGCAAAAACAAGTTTCTCTAACCTGTAGGGGAACAGAAAAATATGCTTTTTACAGGGGAAGACAAACACAGGTGTCGCTCACAGCACTTATGATAGGTCCGCTCCTTGAAGTTTACTACGAGTGCCCTGGTACATTAATTGGTACCTGGTACCTGTGCTTGTCCAACGAAGACCCCTGTGTGAAAAGCACCTACTGAAAATTTTTCAGCCATTCATTCACTTTATCCCTTCCAACTTCAACACAACCATTAGCCCGACACTGTTTGGCAAAGGAAAGTACATCGTCTGATGAGATGAAAGTATGCCAGATTTGGCGGAGGTGCCTTTTCATCTCATAGAGAGTGTGGACGAGAGGCCCCACGGCATCCAAGCAGAACCTGACACTGCACACTTTGTGTTCTTCTCCCCCCTCCCCCGTCCATCCTTGTTTCCCTTCTCTACTCAGAAAAATAATCAAAGAGGGCATCTGAACGGGCTGAGCCCCCTCAACCGGAGCCGGACAGAATCCTGAAGAGGGATTCAAATTGGTCGGGTCTAGGCGGAGGCCTCTCTTCGGCTCCGGGGCGAGGTCAAAAATCAATGAGAAAATGTGGCCGCAAACCCCCGTCGGAGGTGTTGTGATGCAGGGCTGCAGGCAGAGCTGTTTCGGTGAATTTAGATGAGGACACACGCAAGGAGCCGGCCTTTGCAAGGTCTGAGGGCCGGCGTGGAGGGTGAACAAGAAGGCTGCGCGTTTGGAACCAGTTTAGCCCCGCCACCGCGGTTGGCTCACCTTATCATGGACTACTGGGGAGTTCCCTCAACTAAATAAAACGTGAATCAGGGAAAACCCAGTAGTAGTTAGTTTTACTTGTTGATTCTGTTGCATCTATTGATATCTAATGGGGATAAAGGTGAGAGGATTTAATTGTAAAATCTGACATAAATACTTAATTTATTATGGAAATAAGTGTAAATTGTAGCATTAACAGAAATCTCTGTTTCCATAATTGTCTCTTAGTGTTATTTGCCTTACAGCAAGAGTCTTCACTTGTGGTTCTGATGAAAACCTCCTCCCCTCTTCAGATATGTATGCCAAATGATCACCAACGGCAATAACCATGAATGAAAGATTCAAATGCTTCTTCATCCCATGGAGCGCCATACCATCCATCCAACACTTTTTGGGCTCAGGAATGTGCTCAGCGCAGACAAACTGGCTAGTTATTAACCAGCCGAAGGGGGGTCTCCAGTCTCGGTCGCGGGCAGAGCGGTAAACACCGGGGCACAGCGCGCCCTTTGAGCGGGGAACAGTGGACCCTTCAGTGCCGGACCAAATAACGTTTGTACATGTTCTCTGCTTATGAAAGAGCCTGCACTGGAGGTGTGTGTGAGGGCAGATATATTTACACCGACTGAGGCGCAGATTCCCGGAAAACAAATCAAAAGCAAAGCATCTCATAAGGGAGGAGATGATGACTGTGGGTAGAGGCCTTCGGAATATTCCAGCGAATGTCTTTGAGAATATCTTTGGCTGTAAATATCCCAAATCCTAGAGTTTGTATGTATTTTATAGTACAGGTCTTTGTTATTGTCTTTTTTTTGGTTTTTGGGGCAAGTTGTGCAAAGAATTCTCTTTATTATTTTATATGGCATCAATTTCCTATCAGGCTTTTAGTATATATAACAGTAAGTGAGCTTATATTTAGACAGACAGATGCTCAATGCATGCCACTGGGCCAGACTTCTCAGGTGCATCCCTGTATACATGTCTCTATTTCCTTCCAAGGGTAAGCCATCAACGTCTGCAGAATTGTAACCTGTCAGACATCAAGCAAAGGCAATTCCATTAGTGTGGGACATTCTATACCCCACAACTCAATGTGTTCCAGACGTGACACAAGCACAGAAGAACAGTAAAGGGTACAATATATATGTTCAAACAAAAGTGAGAAGGACCAATAAAATGAATCTTAAATAGTGTACACATTTATTGAAAGTAATGTATGCAGCACAAAATGTCAGATTGAATCCTGCTTGTTAATCAGGACAGGGAAAGAGCTTTAAACGTACCTGTGATCATCTGGCTGAATGTTTCAAAGGAGGGGAGACCTTGATAATTAAATGCAGCTTTACCCGAATTAGATTTTATTCTTGGAGCAGATGGCAGACCACAGAAGGGTGCCAAAATTCCCAGCAGTCTCACACAATCAGATACCTTAATGACATTGTTAACATGGTTAATCTGCGCTTTTAATACGATAAAATATTTTAAACAGTATTGGCAATCTCATGATGATGATTTGAAGACTTTTAATTGGAGCATTACGATTAATCTGAAGCACCAGTGTACACAGGCTTATTATGGGATTCATTTTGGCATCCATCACAGGCAGTACAGTCCATCTTTGCAGTTAAGTTGAAAACATTTTTATCCTGAGTGTTGGGCAAATGCCACAATCACAGCAGACACTCACAATCATGTTGTCTCTCTGAAGAATCCAATATGCAGTTTGGGTAATTGCCTCCAAGTGGCTTTGCTGAAATGGTAGCCTGCAACACCACTGGGTTGTAGTCACTTACAAGGGTGGTAGCAGATTGAGAAAACATTTTCCTTACAGGTACATCTATGTAGCAATTACATATTTCAGTTCCCCAAATGAATTACATTTAGTTGTCTTCTGGTATTCACATACCTTCCTGCCATTTCATTAGTTATATTTCTGAGAGCCACAGTCATGCTTAAAGGTGCAGTTTGTAGGATTTAGTGGCATCTAGCGTTTAGGATGCAGACTGCAACCATCTGAATATCCAGCTCGCTTACAAGAAAGCTAGCTATTTTGTTTGTTAAACTAAAATCGTGTAGGCCTACTCTTTAGAGCCGTTCTGGGCTACTTTAGAAACATGACATTCTTTGCACGGCATTATGCATGTACTTCTTCCTATAAATACTTTATTCAATTTCTGCCAAGTCTATTCCGCTAGATGCTACAAAGTTATACACTCCTGCCCCTTCAACAAAGTGTGTTTGGTGATGCTTCAATTTCCACAGAAGAACCGAACACTGTGCTAAAACCACTGGCTGTCAAGACAACAGGCCCCAGCTCCGACCTATCGTCCTCCAAACAAACAGCTAGAGCACAGGAAAAAAACGAAAACAGAAACCAGAAAACCAATAAATCCAGAATAAATTTGCAGTAGTTTGGGTTTTAGGGAGGAAAGACCACGAGCGGTGAAGCAGCACCATATTGTCTTCTCAAACCCCTTGTTTCGTAGGGAGGAGACCTCCTTAATACCAATTTCAAGGTTCCTTCCCTGGCTTTCTTTGTCCAACGTGAATAGGGTAGAAGAGTTCCATCAGTTAAGAGTCCCCCCCCTTCCCCTTCTCCCCTTCCCTCCTTGCTCCACAGGAGTCAGTGCTGAGAAGACAGCCCTAGAATGTCAAGCAAGCCCCCAGCTCCTCTAAACCCACCTGACCGTGACACAGGGTCGGTGGTGGTGCTGCATGTGGGGTTGTGTTTTGCAGACAGCTTTCTCCTTTAGAGGCAACGTGAAGAGCTGTGGCCTGCAATCGAGGCACAGCATCAGCGAGGGTTCTACTTCATAGACATGGGAGCAGAGGCAGCTGGTTGATGATAACGCCATTACACCAGCCTAGCGGATTTAGAGATTAAACCAGGATGGGGAAACAATAAATCCCTTTTGCTATGACTTTAATCAGAAAAGCAATCAGAATGAATTATTCTGTAGGAGCATAAAAAAAACCGACAAAAACAAGTTGAACAATTACACTAATGTTTTCTGCAGTTGCAGCTCTTTGCATTTCTTCTTTGCACCATACGTAATGGTGGAATTAAGAGTTCAAAACAGTGGAAATAAAAGACATAATCCATTCAATTAGAATGAGGGACGATGATCTATACAGAGATTTTATATAAGCTTCCATAGGTTCACACTTAATTGCATTAATCGAAAATGCATTGTAATAGCAAGTTTGCTAGCTGCTATAAGGTGATTGGCATTAATGTTTTAATTCCACCACACCATTTGCGTGCTGCCATAGTGGCTATTTATCTTCATATTATTAGCATTTTGCATTCATTTAATCCCCTTTTTTGGTGCATTCTCTACACATGAAGCCGACATATTAATCAATATATTCCCGAAGGGTTTTTGCTCAAACCTTCCTGTAGGATACGCAAAAGCCTTGCTATGCTACTCCAGCCATGCGCTGCTACTCAAGCGTTCACAATGCAGTGCATAGGCATATTGCATCCATTCAGGATAGCCTGGTGCCTCTGTCTGTTTTATTGTTGCAGTATTTGCATATAATTTCCGCTGGGACACGGGGACACTAGGGAACAATAAATATGGCCTATTACACCTTTTTCATTACAGTGATAAAAATGTAACTTCTGATTGAAGGCTTTGAGTGAAAATAATTGTTCCCCCTCCATTTAAGTATGAGATGAAGTTGGCTGCTACCGCTGCACTTATTGTCCAGGATAGGAATCGTTTTTTGTTTTTCTATTGCCGACAATCTTTAACTGCATGTTGTTTGATGGGGTATTGGAAAGGATCTGTAACATAGTGCAGTGATGGCGGCCCCATCTACTTTCCATTACATCGAGACGGGCTTGTATTGGATCCATGTGTGAAATAAGACTTATTTCTCATGTTCTCGAACTGGTGGCTGGTTACATACCACATACCACACTGACATGGGGGTAGGTCAGTGCTTCCATTTAATAATACTAATCATAATAATAACGTTGTAATAATTTGATAATAATCATAGTTATTATCATTGTTAGTTATTTAAAAATAATGAAAATCATGCACACAGGCACCACCACAGTAACTCTTTGGAGCCTGACCCCCAAGAATCCCAGGGAACCCTCCTGGATGGATGTTAAGAGCCGCTAAGAGCACAGCCACAGACCCTCCCCCCCCCCCCTCGTGCCTGAGGCAACTGATCTTGTGATGGATTCTATTGAGCGCAGGCATCCTTGATTGAGACAATTGATCTGTGATTGATGGTGTCCAACGGAGTGCTTAGGTGTGAGAGAGTGAGAGGTGAAAGCTTATTGATTTGTCCAAGTCCAAAATGATTTATTAACTCAGTAAGGTCGATCTCTCCGGATTCCTGCTCCTCTGTAAGACCTGACTGGAAATACTCTAGAATATTCTTTCAAAGGTTGGTTAAAAATACGTAATTTTTTTATTTGTTAATTGGAGTTTGGATATCACACATGTTTCTTCAAAGCTGATTTTCATGTTTTTATAACTTTAATGACAGATTTGAATATATCCTACTGTAGACAAATGTTGTTTAAGCATTACCAGCAATACCTAATGTACAGTATTACATCAGCTTAATTATCTGTATTAACTTTGAGGCCCCGTTTACACGAGGACGCTTGCGGGTAAAAACGACAAAATATTTTATCGGAAGTGCCTTTCGTTTAGACGGTGACAGCGTTTTTGGGGCATGAAAACGCATAAATCTGAAACCACCCTCCAGAGTGGAAAAGTTGAATACGCTCCGCCGTAGCATTTCCGTCTACACTGCCAAGACGCAAAACACTGCTCAGATCTGCTCACGTCGCGTACGCATTTATGTCACATACATGTGCCAGTACAAGGAAATAAACAAACATGTCAGATTATTTCCATGCGTCGGACCTTCAAGCTGCTCTGGCAGCTCTAACAAGCGTACAGGAGTCTTTCCACGAAATGTACAGGATATGTACAGATAGTATTACTGAACAGAGAAGGATCTTTTTGTTTTTTGCGGCACGGATAAGAGAAGAAGCAAGATTATACGCATGCGCTCCGACATGGCGGTGTTGTGTGATAGTGTATCACAGCACCACCTAGCCGCCTGGCATGCATACCCAATCGAATTCCACACACTTTTGCATCACCGTATGCACGCAGATTTCCTCCCGAAAACGCTCGTCTAAACGCGGAATAAAAAGTGAAGACGCGACGCCACTTTTGCGTCTTCTGTTCAGACCGTCATCGTGTAAACGTAGCCTGCGTCTCTTCAGATGAAAGTGGTTCATAAATAGCTCAACAACAGCAACAAACGTATTTGTTTCTGACACTATGTTGAGCTGTTCTATTCTTGTTGAATTTCAAAAGCACTTTAAAGTCGAGTTCAAGACCTTCATTGTCAGATGCACGGAAAATCAGTCAGACCGTGCGCTGAAATTATTATATCAAGTCACCAGCAACTACTATGTCATAATATCTAAGAAAGATAAATCATGCAAAACAATAACTATACAATAATAAAAAATATATATTTAAGTTATTATTGATTTGTGAATATACTAGAAGTATATATACGTTAATAATATAACTGACAAAATAAAATAAATCCAAATATATACAAAATACAATTGCGTGTGGCTATGTGTAAAAGTCCAAAATGCCCTATTCTATAACTTACTATAACTCAATTGTTCACAGCCTAACCATAGGCTGTGGATGAAATTTACGAACCCATAGACTAGCTGTGTTTCTGTTTCTGTGTATTTTCTCAGCAAGTCCCTTGATCTGTGCAAACTCTTCAAACCTTAAAAAATGCTTGAACGTGAATCCCAGAGGCTGTGGTAGGCTTAAGTTACAGTTTGTTTTCCAACTGTATCCTAGAAGCGTTGTAGTATGATCCATAAGAAGTGTATTTTTTCCTGGCAGTGTGAATGTGGAAATGCATCTGAACGTAGATCTCTAGCCCAGTTGTTCTCTATCTCTGTTTGGTTGCTCTACATGATGGCCATTTCATCTGGAGAGAAGTGTGGTGGATCAGTGTCGAAAGGCCCAGCATGACAGAGAAGACCTGCTCTGGAGTGAAACCGTCGCTTCTTGTTTGTTCCTGGTAAAAGCGTCTTAAAACACATGGCGGTGGTTTGAAATATGAATATCAGGCACTGAAACATTGGCCTTGGTTTTTTGCCCTTGTGGCTTGTGTGTTTATGTTCCCATGGCGATGGAGGGGGTGTCTTTGATGTGTTTTGAGGAGTTCTGAGCCCAGCAAGAGATTCAAGAATTCTTGAAGATCTATGATCTAAGAACTATGGATGTGGAAATCTCGTTTCGAAAATATTCTGTTATATCTAGTGAACCTAACTCAAGTGAGGGGGATATACTGTATTAAATATTGAAGAAAGGTGTTGCAGGTTAAGAGTGAGGACAAAATAATAACAACATATTCCAAAAATATAGGAAATAAAATAACCAAGTTTGACCTCAATACACCTGGCACTTTGACAGAAGTAGGTACCACTTAGCGGGAAGCATTAGACTAGTGCCCAAGTTTCAACTTTTGATCAGCACTCAAACAATAATGGATTAAAAAGTGGCCTGTGATCCCGCTCTTGAGGCAAGCGGTATCGATCATTTGGTCTGATGTTGTTTCACTTAAGCTTGTTTGGAGGTGGGATGTTTGCTAGACGCTGAAGAAAATTATTACTGTTTTCCTGAATCCTGGATGTAAGAGCTTGGGCGACGATTGAAAGATGATTGAAGCTATTGTTGATGGAGATAAGACAGACATGGGGAGTGTCAATAAGCAGCTTTCCCCTTCAGATGAGTTGAGAAAAGCTTCCCCATAAGTCTGGTCCTTTGTTGAATTCTGTCTCTCTTAAAGAACTCCTTTCAGTGTCTAGACGCATCAAGACGTGACTGGAGCTGAGGATCCTTTGGTGTTAAAAAGATGACTCAAATCTTCTCAACCAGTATTTTAAAGTGGAGGAAACATTAAATATATATATTTTTTTATATATATATAGATAAAAAAAAAAAAAATGCCATGCTCCATCTGCCGTTCAGGAACATCAAACATTTCCAAGCAAATTAAGTTATACAATTTTTAAATCATGTTGGAGCCTTGGGGGAAATGTTTGACAGAGTGTCTTCGACTTCTTATGGTACGGTAAAGCACAGCATCTTGAACGCTTTTACATTCAAATTACCAGCTCATTGCCACTAATTAGAGGCAATAAGTATATGTTTTGTATATCGGTGTTGTGATTACATGGACGTTTCTTTCATCAAACACGATGAAAGGGCAGTAATTGCTTCCTCAAAAGCCTTCTCAACCGTGGAGATACTTTCAGAGATAAATTACCCATCCCTCGTTTTGCTCTTTGCTCATGGTGTTCAGTGTCGTTATGTTATAAGCAGGCTCCTTTTTAGTCCAGCACGTCTTCACAAGTGTGTGCGTAGATTTGTCTAGTTTCAGTCAGGTCTTGTCTTGGGGTGCAGTATCTTTAAGTGTTGGTTTGGTTTTTTATTAAGCGGTCACCTGTGTATCGATACTAACTCAAATTGTTAGCAGACACCAAATTGTTAGCATTAGCTTTGTGATTCCCCAGTTGCAGAGCAGTTCTTACCAACACTGACGGATCTCCCCAATATAATACAAGCTCTACGAGAACCAGTACACCTGCCGGGTGCCGCCTCCCTTCTTTAAAATTGTACCCTTATTTTTTTTACTAGTTTGAGAAAGTGTGTAACGGTTTCATACGCACTGTATTCAATATAGTAATAAAAAATAAGCAATATTCCAATAAAATAGCGATGTACTGTATGTAACCAGCTATTATCTGGGATATTGTCCAGAATGGGCCTGTCAGCCCTAGGACAGGGGGGAGACGTTGGCTGGGAGGACCGGGGGGGGCTGGAGAATGGTGCCTAAACGTTTTATTTCTACATAAATAATTAATCTCTTATGAATGCTGTACTGTAGCCACTTTGAAGCTAAATGTGTGTTTGTTGTCATATTTTTCAAAAAGATTAAACAGGCAGTTGGCAGGCTGTCCAGTCCTTAGTCTGCATATCTGTGGCTTACGTTTGGCCAGCAGGGCTTAGAGGAACCTGCTCAGACGCAGGATTCGTCAGATACACCGCTTTTTAGATGTTGATGGCAGAGCTCAGAATGTATTAGAGTCTTAACTTCTTTTAAGCAAAGTTAAAAAATAATTAGCTAAACATAAACATACCAAATCAATTATAAACAAATTCATAATCTATGCGTTACAGCCAGCCCTGCATTAAGAAATATTCAACTTTCTTCGTTAAATAGTTTAATGTATTCTCAGCTCAAAAATGCTGGGGCAATATTTGGCTCCGGCCTTGTTCCATAATCCTCTCCTTTTTCTTGTTGGCAACGTCCAGACAAACCACAAAAAACCCAGAAGCCCTACCTTATGTTACCCTTTGATATTCAGAAAAAGCAGCCTTGAACAGGATGTAGCAGGATGTCTGTACAAGGATTTATTTCTCAAAGGCGACATGTAGCATTACCACTTACCATCAACATCTCTGGTAAAAAAAAAAGAGACATATTTTGTAATCGTATCGCATCACGCAGCTATGAGACACAGAAAGGCCAACAACAACTAGAATGCAGCAATAAGGCTAGTGCACAGGCTCCCCTGCACCCAGCCAAATGTTCCCATCATATTGGGGGGAAAATCACTGTTGCAATTAGATCAACAAATAAGCCATTTGCTCGTCCGTAAGCCATAATGTTGATTCCGTAATCTGCGCAGCCATTTCACAGCTCTGGGAATGGCTTGTTTACAGCTCGTGACACCATTTCCACAAAGGAGACGCTAATTAAAGTGAAATACTTGTAGTTTGAATATGATAGAAGGTTTAGGGCCGTGCCCAAGAGCGAACAGCCACACAACTAGAAGGGTGAGAGGAGTCAATCCTGCACACTCTAGTGCGAGTGCTGCTGATGTGTTGAGCAGGACACTTCTCCCCCTTGCTGCTCGTTGCCTGAGGCTGTCAAGGTAATTCTATTTGTATAGAACTTAATCACAGTTACAGTTTCAAAGAGTTTTAAAGGCCATATTTATAACTTTCCGTGGGTGTTTGTATGTGTGGGTGAATTTGAAGTAAATGCCGAAGTGCTTTGAAAAAGCTGTATTTAAATGTAGTGCATTTATCATCATCAACTTATAGGCCTGAGACGGAAGTTGCCTTTGTGAAACACATAATGCCTTAGAAGAATATAGCTCTTTAACTCGCACTTCAAGTGCAATTTTCTCACCAAAGTAAGCGACTTTGCGGAAGAAAATTATTGGTGCAACACAGGGTTGTCTAATATATTGTATGCATTCTTACAATTTCTGGGTAGTAGGCTCATGGTTGAAAGCCCTTATTGTTAGACACTGCCGACTGAAAAACTAGCCGCCAATTAATGCTCTAAGCAAATTAAAGCAAAGGGTAGAAAGGTGAAATCAGCTGCCGCGCTAGCCGACGGATAGTCGACTACGCGTAGCCTACACACTTTACTCACCCATGCCGAAATCAAACAAATTGCAAGTCGCAGCCCTTGGTGGACGAAGTTAAATCGAGGCACCAACCCTTGGGTTACAAGGCTACTTGCGACAAGCTAATATGGTATCTCTTACAACAAACAATGTTTGTGTGTCCTGCTAGTATGCTACCGCGAGAAAATAGAAGGAACAGAACCTCGGGTGACTCCGGAATATAGACTTTCTCGGGTCACCCAGGTGTCACAGGTGACTTTTTTGGTATAATTACTCGACCTGCGCATGCGCGAGATGGAACATCCAGTGCTAAAGCACCGCCTCTGGCGGTCAGTAGGAATGAAATAGAACAGTCAACTGTCAGGACTAAGACACAAGGATATTGGCATCGTCTCACAGGATTGGTGTACAAGACCACACCCCCATTCAAGCAATCAGATCTGCCAGTCTACTAATTGGCCTCAACTAGACTAATTAGAACTGTCACCTGTTTCCAATAATTTTTAACATCACTTCCTTACACGCCCTCATTCCTGTACAATATCATTTTCAGAGACTGTACAAGGTCATTAGTGACACATGAAGATAAGTAATTACAGTGCAATTGTGAGTTTAAGAGATTTTATTTGTCCGCAACGTAAGGTATTGGTAAATACATGTATTGGTAATTATGTAAAAAGTACTACTGTATTGAAAATATCTCCAAACAACCATATCAAGTAAATCAAGATCCATCAAAACATGTCTGGATGCAGGGCTTTCAACACGTCTTGTTGATGCTACAAGCGTCGCGCCCCACGGAAATGAAATGCCTGACAGGCACTCTACTCAGCTCAGCCTCTCCCAACGGCTCCCAGCTGTTATTAAATTACTATTGACACACGGTCGAATAAAACCCCAAGGGTTATTGCGCTGATGTAATTCCTTGTGTCATGTCATTTTAGCATTTTTTCCCATTTGTACTTTGTGTCTGCAAAATATTTGTCATCGAATTTCAAACATAAATAGTTTAGGAATATGCAAGTGGTTAAGGCTTTTTCACGCACACAATATTGTTGGCAAAAAAAAACAAATGCCATACTTGGTTTCGAGTTGGGCTCATCAAATAGCCCTGCGTGCTGCAGCCATGTGCCCTTTCCAATCAGACACAAGGTATCTGCTGGATTTCTTTGGGGAGTGTAAAAGGCGATGATATTTAAAGGGCCTGCCCAGAGAAGAACCTGTCAATTGAAAGTGCTGCAGTGGTATTTGGTAGCATCACTTTGAGATCAATGAATAGTGTAGTGATAGCGCAGAGGAGCGGAAAAATGTCACAGCTGACGGCTGATGGAGTCTCATTGACTCACCCGAGAGTTGAAGTTCCTTTTATCACCATATGCTGGTCTTAATGAGCCGTTTGTATTGGTGCTCCATCTCAACTCTCTCTGTCTGGACATAGAACAGACCAGCCCACTTTTAATAGAAGAAAAAGGGATGCTTCAATTTGGATGATGCAAATTCAGCCCGTTTTCAAATACTGTAATTGGGCAGCAGGCCTAAAACTTTACCGTATGGCATTCTGGGCTACAATGTCGAGGGATGGCACTCAGCCTTTAAACTACACGTTCAAAATAGTGCATGGAAAAGGAAAAAATTATACAGGAGCTAGAAGGTATTGTTATTATTCCACGGCAATTCGTCAGGTTGACAAATCCCTTGCCAGTCCAGCATACCTCATGGAAGATAATCGCCTGCTTACGAAACACAATTCAACCTTCAAGGTCACCGCCGCCGTCGCTCATCCAGGATGCTGCACTTATGATCAATGTTGAAGCCACAAATCTATTCTATTGACTCTTTAATACGAATGACTGAAAACTCTGTGTGTGTGGGGGGGGGGGGGGGTTACGGACGGGCTCACAAGACAAGCAGCATGTGTCATTGTATATAAAAAAAATAAAGGTGTTTCTGATCTTGAACGTGAGCCTGCATATCTATGCAGTGCATGCATCCATCCAGCCTTGGTTCATACAGATAACCGGGACTGTGGTCACGCAGGGCAGGTACTGCTCCTGGGAGATTCCGGCTGCCGCTGTAATACCTACATCCTGGGGTCTCCTCCCAGTGGGGCTCGTTCCTGGTTCACCTCTAAAGGTTTGCGCCCGGGGAGGGGGGGGGGGGGGGGGGGGGGGGCGGGGGGGCGTCCTCAACAGGTGCCTCAGACCACTGCCGGATCTCTCTCAGTGTGGGGGATGAGCAGCTTTACCACGCGCTACCCCAGGGCCACTGAGATCCCAAACCACCCTATCATTTCAGCCGCTATGATCCACAATCTTGTTCCTTATGGGGCAGAGCCTGTTGACCACAGGTGAGGATGGGAATGTGGATTGAATAGTGATTTCATGAGCTTACACCGCGGCTCCCTGTTTACCTGATTGAACATATTAATGCAGATGCTTTACCTTACCAGTGCTTACGATTCCTACACTCGGGAATTAGATATGTACCTCAGCTCCAATACTTGGGTTCATTCATCCCTATGTCGTCCTTTTCAATGGGAGTGAAGAATGATCTCAGACTGTGGTGCTGATTTGATTTGCATACAACATGATTTATAATTACACACTCAAAGCCATCTTATACCACTTAGTAGCATGCTGGGCTTCGCCATGTGACAACGCAAAAAAGGACACCCGCAGATAAAAGGACATGCCGGCTCAACTCTCATATGATCTGAATGGGTCCAGACCGCTGCCACAGTGTCGCAGGCTGTCGCAGTACCTTCCACAGAGTCTCTAGGGGAACCTGGACATAAGCCCTTCTCCTAGATCTTCAAAGCACTGGCTTAGCCACCAGTCGGTAACCCAGTGATTTCAGACAAGAGGATGGGGAGCTGTAATTCTCCGGAGGGTGTGCCCTCTGTGTTAAAGAGTACCTCAGTCTAGAGGTTCCCTGCACAGTATCCCAATTCGATGTCAGCATTTAGATGTCCTTTCTGAGAGTAAAAAAAGAATAATAAAATTGCCCGCCTTTCCCCCCTGCCAAATGGCTCTTCAGACCCTCCTTGGGGCCAGCCCAAAGTCATCCGCCAATCAGTCGCTTTTCAAATCGGACGGAAGAGGAAAGGTCACTACCCCCCTGTTTAACGGACAGCCCTTTGCCCATTCGGATGGGGCTGTGTGTGTTCCGGAGACAAAGCAAACGAAGGACGATATCCGGAGAGTGGTTTTGTATTCCAAAATCATCCGCAAGAAGTGACTTATTCATTCAGTAAGGGAAGGAGGAAGCCTTTGCAATGGCAGCGATCAGTAAATTGGATTAAACCCAAATGGAGGCCAGCTGGTCTCCAGAGAAAATCCCTCCAGCGTGAATATTGATGCAAGTGGCTTCCAGACACAGCATATAATACAAACTCTTAACCCTCTTCTAAAGCTGGAAACCCCGTCACCGGTAGGGCGCCATCGTTCAAAGCCTGGCGGTCACTTGACTCAACAGCTATTCAGATGCAGCGTCAATACATCCACTAACAAGGAGCAGTGGGAAATGATGTTGGCTCCACAAGGAAGGACGAATCTCCATTAAAACACAACTATTCTGTTCACACAAGTGGTCCGTGATCGTGAGTGGCTACTCTGATGCACTTTGGCAGCTGTGTGATCCAGCGAGCTCAACATGATTTTTGGCACCATGCTTGCTATCGGTATAGATGCGCATCAAGTACCCTGGCCCAACATCAACATTTGCACCAAGTTGGGAGTCGCCGGCATTTACAGAACACAAAACCCCCCCCAACACAACGTTTAAAACCAGATAGCCATTCTATCCTTGTGTAAGATCACACATGCTCATTCAGTGGTTTTCAATGCGTCATAAACACTCCATAATCACTATCAACCCTCAAGTCCGTGCGGGACATGTGCCGGCCAGTGCAAGTCACACCTCCTAGGTGGCAGGCGTCTGATGGGTGAAAGCCCTCTGGCGTTGTGTGTTCAAGCTAGGCCCGCCCTTATCAGTTGCCCTCCACCTTTCACACTCGTTCACTAAAGAGGGGAGGTGTAGCTCGCAGCCGTGGATGCTACATTGTCATCAACTCTGTTTTTAATTAAGTCAGAGCAGTTGGAGGCCAGCGTAGATGACATGCTCTTTATGCAGGCTCCAATTAGCCCACAGAAGGAGGGATGTGACAGCACAGGCTGGCCAGAGTCCATCCGAGAGAGGTGGCTGAGCGAGGGGTGGACGTGTTGACTGTGGCCTGGAGAGTACTCACATGCATATTAGAGTGAGGCAAGGAGGCCCGGGGACGAACGAGAGGTCATACGTCGGGATACAGAGCAGATCATGCTCAGTTGGCAACACCCAGTGCCTTTCAACAATGTGTTTGTTATTATCACACAGTTCAACCTGTCTCCGTTCCCCTGTTCACATGCATCATCCGAATCGCTGCAGCACTCGGTCAAAAACAATCTTTCTGACATGCCACAACCCCACCTGATCACGTGTCGAATGTCAACACTCAGAATCTTGCATAATTGCTGGCTCTCGCCTCTAGAAAACTATTGTAAATTTAAATATTAACAGTTAGAGACAGTTATTTTTTCCATGATAATTAACCGGCAGAACAAAAGAACACATAGCAGTTGTTTGCATATACTGATATATATATATATATATATATATATACATATTGAATACTGCAAATGTCCCTTGATCAAGCTTTTATCGGCTTATTTGTACGATTCATCATGGGAATAAAGAAAGCATATTTTGATGGGCAGTTAAAAGGTTAACCTCCAATAGATATTGATCTATGAAAGGAGAGGGAGGGTACATCTTCAGATGTGGAGCCAGCCCTAAGGTCAACACCAAGCAATAGACATATAAGAAAACTCTTGCTCACACACACGCACCCACCCACCCACCCACCCACCCACCCACCCACCCACCCACCCACCCACCCACACACACACACACACACACACACACACACACACACACACACACACACACACACACACACACACACACACACACACACACACACACACACACACACACACACACACACACACACACACACACCGATCAGAGACAGGGAAAGCTCAGAGGCTCATGGGGTTTCCCACTGTCTGACACAACAGAGCCCTCAGAAGGTACAACTGACAAAGGCTGGGACAACACTAAGGCTATGGTAAACAGAGCCTACCCCCAATCACTGAGAAGAGGAAGCCCTAAGGGCCGTTGTCGTAGCAAACAGAGTAATTGGATTTTTCCATGATAATCAGCATCTGTGATGCCATGCCAACAACTTCCCCAGCTACACGGAAAGGTCACAGATCCCCTTACGTCCCTACTAAACCTCACACCAGCCGCTTGGTTCTCTCCCATCGAAAATGCAAATAACAGCTTTTCCTACGTTCAGCAAAGGAAGCCTTAACAGTTTGGTTTGAGTTGACCCGAACTGGCGTTGTTTTTTGGTTCAGCCTCTTGCAAAGCAGGTCTACCCAACATGAGGAGAAATGTTGACCATCAATCATTTGGCCTTCAACCAACAGGACAACTCAAGCTGATTGATGAATTCAATTTTCGGCTGCTTGTAACCATGGGATTATACCCATGCTTGATACCTCGTATTGGTTCTGTTGTCAAGATTAAAGACAAGGTGGAATGACATTCAGGTCTTAGTTTAATAAAAGTCTTTCTGTGTTTCTCAGGTGAAACCAGTGATGAGCGTGGGAAACCATGCATGCAAGGCCTATGATTTTCATGGATTTGGTTGGTTCTTGCAGAATGTGGCAAAGCCTAGACAACCAGATGTCTCTTCTTAGCCCGTCTCATGCTTTTCATGAGCTGGAGCGGACTCATGCCATGATGTCATTGGGTTGAAATGTTACGTCTGCCAGTGTAGACAGGTGACCTTAATCACAGTTTCTTTCTCATCTCTATAAGCCAAGTTATGTTTGTGAGGGTTTGGTACAAGCACTAATGAGCAGATGTTTTCATATTGGGCATAAAATGTTGATTCAGTGAATGATATATATGGGGGTGTACTTGCTTGGATTCCAACCACGGAAACCTTGAGCGAGAGGAGTGATGTGATAGACTTCACTCTGGGATTGCCTCCAAGGTTAACCAAAGCCAGCTCTCGGTCTTGTGGCTAGAGACAGACAGGGACATATTTGTCAGGGTTTTAATTTCCTAGCCACCGCCACGGCAGAGCGTTTGTGTGATATGACTGGGGCAAGGAGTGGGGCTCCACAGCCATAGCTCTGGGGTGTTTTTATACAGTTGTTATAGATCTTCCCGAAACAAAATGTCACGTCTTCACTCTGGATGGTTTTTATTACTGATGGCAGATCTGAGAATTGTATTTTCACCAGATTGAACGGTTTAAGCCCTGGAAGAAGTAGCCTGGGAGGTTCATGTCTGTCGATGTTTCTCTTATTTATTCATTATTTATATGTTATAGTCCTACATGGTGAAATTTTATTCAGAGCATCGACTAACTCAAGTAAATAATAATAATAAAATACATTTAATTTAAACAGCCTCTTTCAAATGTATGATTTAAAGCACCAATAACATCGCCTAACAAGATTAGAATAAAATAATTAAATGCGTACAGACCAACGAGACCCATGAAAAACTTTTTGAAAAGAATAGAAATGAAAAGCAAAGTAGAGAGTGACGGTAGCGAGTTAACACACACTAGTAGTTAACCTCTGACAGGGGACTGCTTCAGCAGGGGAGGTGTTGATTGGGCCTCGGGACACCGCTGCCCTACTGCAGGATTCTCTCCATACAGAGTCAACTCAGATAGATCACTTAGTGGTGAGTAACACTTACTGGGGTCCCCTGCAGGCATCATGTTAAAAACATGAAAAGACCTTCTCGAAGTTTGTTGTGAACAAACTGAGAACACAAAATTAGATATTAAGTAGTTCAGAAAAGATCATACTGAATTGATTTAAGTTGTTAATTAGACGTAGTAGGGCATATGTAAATGCTACACAGAACTCAGAAACAAGTCTGGATTTATCTAATTCCCTTAAATATTTACAATGAGGAAGAAAAGTTAACACCTATAAACGCTGGAACTGTTTGTGTGAGTCAGTGTGTTAACTAGCTGAAGATATTTGCACCTTCTTGTTTCCTTTGAAGGAAAGTGTGAGAATATGCAATCTTCTCATCTGGATGCTAAGCCTAAAAATTAATATTTCATACACATTATCAATAGACTTGTTAAAAAACACATCAGTGATGATTCAATCTTAGCAGAATGCATCAGCTGTAATGCAATATCCCATCAGAGTGGCTCACTGCTTGGTGTCCATCATGAGCACTAGGCTCCATCAGGAATAGGGGGATCAAATAAATGGATCGGTGGATATCATCGTAATAAATATTGATGTCTCTTGATTTAATAATTCTGCATTACTTCCCCAGTGCTGGCCTGCAGTTGGGTGTTGATGATATCCAGTATTAAGCTCAAACTCTGATTCACCCGGTGAACTCTATAGTAACTCATCTGTTAAGCAAACTAGTCTTCTGTTGCACCAGCAATGTAACGTTCGCCTTTGCGTTGGACAGGAGAGACCCACCCTTTCACTCCTCTCCATGAGCGAGAAGACGTCTGCAGAAGACGGTGGTTTGGCTAATCGAGCAGATGGCAAGCGCTGCTGCGAAATGTGAAATTTTATCAGCTTGATCTATCAAACACGAAACATCAAGGTTTCTCATATACGTGTATCGATTTATATCATGTTTGCCTGTAACATTTACGCTACAAATGTAACTGCCTTGGAGACATTGTGATGATTAATAATAAGAGATAATTAAAATTTGAGTTTATTTTACATGTAATGTGTGTATATACAGTATATATATATATATATACACACACACACACACACACACACACACACACACACACACACACACACACACACACACACATAGTATATAAGAATTGTAGTAAATTATTATATTCGGCTGACAGAGAGAATGCCAAGGGAATACATTGTTCATTTTTAAAATGAACCCCATAAAGATATTTTTTGTTTCTCAAAACGCACTTTTGCAAACAAAAGGATAAACATGCCAGAAAACGACCGGATGGTAATTTATTTAAAACTTTTCCAAGGATATATCCTAATGCCATGGGATGCATAATATACACAAGGTAGCAAATGTTTGACGCAACTCGTTCAAGAGATTAATCATCAACAGACATGACATATTCCAGACATTTGGCACTATGGGGTTTATAATATATAGATCATCTGTTGGGGAATGTAGTTAACTTATCTCGTTTAAAAAATTATTAGTTTACAGTATTTTCTCAATCAAACATTTTCAATAGGGCAATATTTGTGATTTAGATTCTGTGAAAATATTCTTACCACACCCAACACCACAGGATCATCTGGTAATAAAAAATGTGTTGACCCATCAACAAATAGGGACTTTGATTACCAGAGTCAAGAGGGGGAACTCGGGCTAAACTTCATGTCATGTGTTCCAAGCACAACCCCAGTTGCCGTGGGTAATCAGATTTGATTCCTAATGATAAATAACAACACTAATACAGAGAAGGCCACCACACCTGGGTGATCTATACAGAGTTGAGAGGAGTGTGGTATAATCCCACTCCATTTACCAAAACATCTTGTTTTCGTCCAATCCCAAGTTCATCCGAAAATAAGGAACAGAAGCAGAGAGAGAGAGAGGGCAAATGGGGTTTGCTGCACTGGATTAATCATACAAACTTTAGCAAAGGCGATCTATACATCACACACAGATTTCGTGTCAGCCCTTTAACTTCCTGTAGCAGCATTCCGGTCCCCATGCTTATCTCTATGATGAATCCCCTACACACCAGTCCAGGAACTACTTCCTTGCAAACGTAAAAACAGGCCAGAGAATAGATTAGTTGTGGAATATTGTATGTGTGTGTGTGTGTGTGTGTGTGTGTGTGTGTGTGTGTGTGTGTGTGTGTGTGTGTGTGTGTGTGTGTGTGGTGGGGGGGGTGCTAAGTATTTTCATGGTCTTGCCTGCAGTTTCTACTTAATATTTGGTAGAAGTAGAAACCAGTGTTTTAAAGGCTGGAGAAGGAAATCAGACATAAAGGTTTCCTGGGTTAACCTATTAAACGAGGGAAAATAAGTTTTACTAGGCAATCAGATACAGTATCAGGCACTGATCAGATGGTGAATGTAATAGGATTTTCTCCCCAGGTCATTCTCCATGGACTACTATTTCTCTGATATGGATTGTGACCAATTGATAAAAACACACTTGGCCCAAGATGAACACTCTAATCCATTTTAACGGATAACCGAGAGCTGTTATGTAACGGTTATTTACCGTTACATTCCTTTTTTTCTCGCCTTTTCTTTTCAACTATAAGCTGTTTCTGGTAGTGCGCAACAAGGTGTTGGCACAGACTAGTTTGTTTAACGGTTCCCTACTGACAAGTTTAAAGCGTGTCTTCGGCGAACTGTTCGTTTAACTCAAGAAACCCAGCTTGGGCACCAAACACAGATGTATGGACATAGCGTAAGGCCTCAGGAAGTCTGACGGTTGACCATGCAAACATAAAAAGGTTGACCCCGATGGGGCTCTTATCGGTGACTCAACAGAGATGATAATTACTGGTGACATGTGCCCTTTCAGTCACTTATTCCCAAAGCCCAATCAAACCGTGTGTCCTGCTGCTACTGGCCACCGGGCTTATTTGGTTGCCACTCACCACCTACCGTTCTTAAAGGTGACATATTATACCACCAGGTGTGAGTGTGATTAGCCGTTACAAGCCGTTTTGAAAATCTGCCTCTTCTGACATCACAAGTGGGCGTGTCCTCCTAGATGTATGGTGGATAGATTAGCAACGTTTGCTACAGTCCACTGGGTAGGCTGGTAGACTGATCTATTCAGCACACATCTTGTAATGGCTAATCACACTCACACCTTGTGGTATAATATGTCACCTTTAAAGCATTCCCGGTTTCTGTGGCCTTTCCCTGGGTAAGTTGCGTTGGATCAGCCACAGATCAGCATTAAGGCCAGGGTCCTGGTGGAGGAGCAGTATTATATCATAACACAGTGTGGGAAGACCTGAAATACACAGAGGTTGATTTAAAATCCATGACGAGAAGGAGCCCAGCCAGCCACCACCAAGCGTGTGGGCCTCAACACAACAATGCACAGCCTATCTCCAGAGAGGTTAGCGAGGCGGATCTGCTTCACGTCTTCCTATACGTCTATAGCCGCTCCAAAAGGTCAGTGGTGAGTGGTTATGCGAGTAGAATTTGAATGGGGGGGCGCTTGTTTAAAGATGTATGATGTGTGAGCGCTATGGTCAGTGAGCATTGTGAACACATTGTAAGCCAACGGAGTGTGGGTGAGGTGGACACTAGCCTCTCCTAATCTCTTCACACCTGAAGCAGAACAGTGCTGACACAATGCATGACAAAACTGCTAGCCTAGCCACCCACTGCTCTACCTCAGCCAAGATAAAATATAATTTAAAGCTGCAGAAGGTACGAATCAGAGTTGTGAACAAAGACTTGAATAATAGCTCTTAAATCGATATCAGTATAATAAGGAGGAATGGGATTATTATTCGAGTTTTAACTTTTGATATCAATGGCTAGATGTCATCCATGATGCATCATTTTAAGATGCGTTTATTATTTTGACCTTTCTTGTATTAAGTAAACATTCATCGCCACTGTACTGGAAGCTCTAATGTGCGTTTGTTGCCAGGGTAGCTCTATGGTTTCCTGGCTCCACCCGCCTAAGTACTTCCGCTCAATTTAAATTTCCCTTCAGTACTAGGTCTGGGTCTGCGGTATGTTAGTGGGTTTTCTCCGTCAAAAATTTCTGCGTCCAATCAGCGAGCAGAGGGAGTGGCTGAGATCAATGACGGACATCTTCACGCACCGTGTTTGGTTTGTTTACAGCCTGCGCATAACGTGATTCCCGGCCAAACGTTAGCGATTGGTTATGGCAGATCCATAGTGGCACTGGGCAGATCCAATAGTTTTAAACTTCAACAGACACCCGCCTTCAAGTGAGTTAAAGCTTGTCAATTGAGTAGGTCCAGACTCTGTACAAATGAAATGAAGTATGAGAGTCTGGTAGGACCAGGCTAGCTCTATGGAAGTCAGGATAAGGAAATAGCGTTGCTCCGGTTATTTAAGAAAGGAGCCAGGAGCCAGGAGCCAGCCAGCCTTGTTTAACAGCCATTGCTGTGTGTGCCACACATCATACATCTCCACAGACAGAGGTTTGGCCAAGTATAGGGGGGGTTGGCCAGTAGCTGTAAGATGCCCCTAAAATCCACTCACAGAAGGGAGGGGAAATAAATTCTTCAGACTTAAGAAAGAAAAGAAAATGCTCAACAGCACCAAGAGAGGAGAGCAGTTATTTTAAAAGGTTAAAGGCTTATTTGGAGATTAAAGGTGTATGTACATCTTAGTTTTTACAGTTTAGTCATATATCTCAAATAACTATTTATTTGAGTTGTATAATTATATTATCCCAAATGTTACAGACAATGTTTGAACCAAGAGAAATTCGACGTTTTACTCAAGGTTACGTTATATCCCTATAACCCTTAACTCCAGGGGCCTTATGTGAAATAAATCCAGCCGAGACCTGATTTCATGATATGAGATTTCTATATAATTCTAGATTACTACGATGTGCTACTATAACAAGTGTCTCATGCCAGCCACCAACTTAATGCGTATGGAATCATAAGAGCAATACAAGGATCAACTGCCTCAGAGTGTTTTGACCACCAATAACAGAGCTTGTCTACCCTGATGTCGCCGGACCAATTTGCAAATGGTTATTATGTAGTGCCGGAGGAAAAGGAGGACGTAGTCAACGTAATAATAACCGTTTTAATCCAAGAAACAGAGCAGAACAATCACTCACAGCGCATGGCTAGAACAACTCGTGCAACCGTATCAACAGTCCCCCTAGACCCCGTGACTCTTAGCCGGTTCCCTCCCACTCGATTAGTAAGAGGGGAACACAAACCCATAATGTAGTCACTACATCAGCCCCCCCAGTATTCACCTCAATATTCAAAATCCCCGAATCGAGGAGGGCGTATGGCCCAGGCCCTACGACTGTAGGCACAGTCAGGAGGTGCGGGAGGAGGCGTGACATCGTCCATCACATACTCTTGATGGGTGGGGGGGCTTGAAGGGGTTGGAGGGGGGGACGGCCAAGGCGTGGCAGGGGGGGTAGGACGGGGGGGTGGCCCCTGCGCGGTGGCAGAGCCAAGTCCGGGGGCAGTTCAAGGTCCAAGTGAGCCGGTTTGAGGCGATCAACAGACGCACACTCAGGCTTACCCCCCATGTCAACCATGAAGTTCTTGGCTCCTGCCTCGATGACACAGAAGGGTCCGTCATAGGTGGGTCGTAGCGGAGCCCTGTGGCCGTCGTGGCTGATGAAAACGTAACCCGCTGACTGCAGCTCCGGGGGCAGCCGCGAAGCAGGGACGCCATGCCGCGTGGTCGGGACCTGGGCGAAGGTCCCGGCGCTGTCCAGCAGGGAGGCGCGCTGAGCGGAGGCGGACCAGGGCTCCGTCGACTTGGGGATGAAGTCACAAGGGACCCGCAGCGGCTGTCCAAACACCAGCTCGGCCGACGATGACCGGAGGTCCTCCTTGGGCGCTGTCCTGAGCCCCAGCATGACCCACGGCAGTTTTTCGAGCCAGTTGCCGTCCGTGAGGCTGGCTCGAAGGGCGGCGTTCATGGAGTGATGAAAGCGCTCAACAAGTCCATTAGCCTGCGGGTGGTAGGCGGTAGTGCGGTGGAGCTTGACTCCCAGATTCTCCGCCACCGCCGCCCACAGCTCCGAAGTAAACTGCGGGCCACAGTCAGAAGAGAGGTCAGCAGGAGTGCCGTAGCGGGAGACCCACACCGCGATGAACGCCCGGGCCAAGTCGGGGGCTGTCGTTGAGGACTGCGCGTCGTCCTGTCCACCATGGTAAAGAGGTAGGTGAAGCCGTGCGAGGGGGGCAGGGGTCCCACTTGGTCCACGTTGACATGGTCGAACCTCCGCTCTGGCACCGAGAAGTGTTCCAGGGGGGCCTTGACATGGCGATGCACCTTGGCGCGTTGACAGGCAGTGCAAGTGTCGACCCAGGCCCTCACATCTCTCTTGAGCCCGTGCCAGACGAACTTCTCTGACACCAGCCGCGAGGACGGTTTCCTACCTGGGTGAGACAAGCTGTGTACCGCCTCGAAGACGGGGTGTCTCCAGTTGGCGGGGACTAAAGGCCTTGGCTGACCCCTGGAAACGTTGCACAGGAGCTTGGCCCCTAGATCACTGAAGAGCACCTCCTCCAGGCGCAGCCCCGTGTTCAACGACCTTAGAGCTTGGACGGAGGGGTCGGCGGCCTGATCCACAGCCATGCGGGAGTAGTCCAAGTTCAGCTGGACCGCACCGACCACCGCCCTGGAGAGACAATCCGCGACCACGTTGGACTTCCCAGCCACATGCTGGATGTCTGTGGCGAACTCGGAGATGTAGGAGAGTTGGCGCTGGTGGCGGTCGGACCACGGCTCCGCTGTCTTGGACATGGCATGTGTGAACGGCTTGTGGTCCACGTAGGTAGTAAACTCACGGCCTTCCAGTAAAAAACGGAAGTGTCTGACCGCGAGCCACAGCCCGAGGAGCTCCCTGTCGAAGGTGCTGTAATTGCGCTCTCTTGGAGACAGCTGGCGGCTGAAGAATGCGAGTGGCTGCCAGGCATCCCCAACCAACTGCTCGTACACCGCCCCCACGGCAAAGTCTGATGCGTCCGTGGTGAGAGCAGTGGGCGCAGAGGGTGAGGGGTGGGCCAACATGGCCGCGCGGGCCAGGGCCGCCTTGGTGTCCTGGAAGGCCTTGACACATTCCGCCGTCCAATCGACCGGTTGCTTCAGAGTCTTGCCCTTCTGGGCCTCGTACAGCGGCTGCAGGATGTGAGCTATGTGGTGGAGGAAGTGATAGTAGAAAGTCACCATCCCGATGAACCGCTAGAGCTCGCTGACTGTGTAGGGGCGTGGGAAGGCTGCAACAGCTTCCACCTTCAAGGGGAGGGGGATCACACCCTCCACGGAGACCTGATGCCCGAGAAAGTCAAGGGTGTCTCGTCTGAACTCACACTTTGCCGGATTGACAATCAGCCCATGTTGGCTGAGCCGCGTGAAGAGGGTCCGGAGGTGGGACAGGTGTTCCTCTTCCGTGGTGCTCGCGACGAGAATGTCATCCAAGTTGACGAAGAGGAAGGGCAGGTCCTGGAGCACCGAGTGCATGAGGCGTTGGAAGGTCTGCGCCGCGTTCCTCAGGCCGAAGGGCATCCGTAGAAACTCGAAGAGAACGAAGGGGTTGACGACGGCTGTCTTAGGGACGTCCTCTGGGTGCACCGGGACCTGATGGTACCCCCGTACCAGGTCCACCTTAGAGAAGATGCGTGCGCTGAGAAGTCCTGGATATGCGGGACCGGGTAGCGGTCAAGCTTGGACGCGTCGTTGAGGCGGCGGTAGTCCCCACATGGGCGCCACCCACCGTCTGGGTTAGGGACGTGTGCAGGGGAGACGCCCAGGGGCTGTTCGAGCGTCGAACGATGCCCACCTGCTCCATGTGCGCGAACTCCGCCCTGGCGACGGACAGCTTCTCTGAGTTGAGGCGCCTGGCCCTGGCGTGGAGGGGAGGCCCATTGGTCTCGATGTGGTGCTCCAGTCCGTGCTTCACCGTGGGCGTGGAAAAGGTGGGCTTAGTAAGGTCAGGGAATTCGGCGAGCAGCCGAAGATACTGGTCGCTTTCGGCGAGCGTGTTGGATAACCCGCTGTAGACCGCCTCACCCTGCATACAGGCGAAGGAAGCGAAAGTCTGTGAGTTGACCAGGCGCCTGTTCCCCACGTCCACTAACAGGTTATGGGCGCACAGAAAATCTGCGCCAAGGAGGGGAAATGTGACAGCTGCAACGACAAAATCCCAGGTAAAGCGTTGTCCTCCGAAGCACACGTCCACCGCTCTAGTGCCATAGGAACGGATAGGCGTTCCGTCCGCACCCACCAACTGCGGACCGTGCTCCCCCTTCGCCACCTCCGATCCCCCTGACGGAATGATGCTCCACTGGGCACCTGTGTCACAAAGGAATCTGCGACTAGAGACGGTGTCTTGCATGAGAGCAGCCTGTTGGTGACACCAGCGCTCAGGGCTACTACTGAGCGCCGGCCCTGCCGTTTCCCGTCGGTCCAAAGGAGCAGGGCGACCGGCACCGTTTGTCCTTGGCGCCAAAAGTGGCGTGGTAGAAACAATGGCCCGCAGCGTTACCCTGCTGGCCAGAGGGTCTGCCGTCGTCCTTCGCTCTCCTGCGACGGTCGGTGGCGGGGCAGCCGCGGGAGCAAGCAGGTCGGGGGACCGTTGAGGCATGGCCAAGACGAACCGGTCCGGCTCCCTGGCCAGGGCGGGGGGTCCTACGATGGTGGTGTTAGCCAGCGCCATCCTGACCTGAGCTGGTAGTGTGCGCATAAACAGCTCCGTGAAGAGGATCATGGGGTCTTCTGTACCGAGGAGGTTTAGCATCCTCTCCATACGTGCAGAGGGCCTCTCGTCTCCCAAGTCCGACATGTCAAATAAGCGGCGCACGCTCTCTGCGGTGGACAGCTCAAATGTCTCCAGGAGCAGGGCCTTGAGGCGCTCGTATTTGTTTGTCGTCGGGGGGGGGCGGACAGAAACCCCACCACACTTTTTGCAAACAAATAGCAAAAACAAACGTTGGGGTCACCAGTGTAGTGCCGGAGGAAAAGGAGGACGTAGGCAACGTAATAATCACCGTTTTAATCCAAGAAACAGAGCAGAACAATCACTCACAGCGCATTGCTAGAACAACTCGTGCAACCGCATCAACAGTCCCCCTAGACCCCGTGACTCATAGCCGGTTCCCTCCCATTCGATCAGGAAAAGGGGAACACAAACCCATAATGTAGTCACTACAATTAGTTATTTTCGATTTCCACGGGGCGTTATCAACAAGCGCAAACCAAAATGTCTCTGGACACAATCGTATGAACCTTTAACCAATCAGAGTAGTTAGACGTGTGAAACATCAGCGGCAGCCATCTTTGTGGTTTAGGGAAATACCTCAACGACGCTACCATTGGGCTCTGAACAACATAGTGCCAACCTGTCCTATATAAAGACTTAACGGTTGTAATTGGCTCAACCCGGGCAAGATCTGTTTGGAATCTGAATGAGAGGTGGACAACGCAACAGAGAACAGATCCCATGCTACGCAGGACGTCATCAAACTACGTTGTAGCCATGTTCACTGCTACATCTCACCAAGACGGTCGCCACACTACACCTTGGTGGCTTATCCGTGCTCCTCCATAACCAGTTTACAGGATGATGAGGTTGGACACTCGTTTTGTGTAGAGTTTGTGTTAAAATGGCACCTGAAGAAGGGGATCCATGCTGCCATGGACAATTTTTTTGTGAGTGTACCTGGCAATATTGCTTTCTCATTGCACAACAAGCGTGTAGCCTCACCCAGCCCCAGAGTCCTTCAGGCTGATTCATGCCAGGTGAGGCTGCTTCAACCAGTCATCATCTACACACACACTCCAAAACATGATTTTTGTTTTTGTTCTGATTGAGAAACCCCCAGCTGCAGGAATTATAAATTATACCTTTATTGGAGGAATTGAAGTAAAATTGATGGAATTCATGTGATTGTGTTTATTGAAGTCTTGATTCTTAAATACATTTATAGAACATTGAATTCCTGAATATTTTTTTATTCTTTTCAACTGGGCAAAAAATGTGCCAAATTATTTTGTCACTATGTTTTACAGAATGGCAACATCTTCAGATGATAAAGCATTCAGATCAAAGTTGCTGAACTTTAAAGAAACATCCTCATCATTCAGTGCATTGTAACTATGACCAAAAGTTGAATTACCAAATGCTATATTAAGTTAAGTCAATTATAAACCTCAAAAGGTACCATATTTGGAAATCAAGTCAACAGCAAATCTATTTGCTAGACAAATCAAACCAAGCATTGTTGCTTTTGTTAGTTGTTTTGTCACCGAGACTAGAAATACAAACATCCATTTTCATGCATAAATCGTGCGTATGCTTGTGATTGCCTGCATGACACAACCATAAACGCAGGCCCGAAGGCAGATAAACCTCCCAAGCTTTTAATTATTTTGAGCTGAAAAACAAACGACTAATCAACTTCCCCGCTGTCATTATGTAGTGCGACCTGCTCCGCATCTAATGAAGGAGGTAAACTAATACGATTGTGCGACGATGAGAATCAAAGGCTCCTTCTATGATGATGAACCACCATCAAGGACTTATTGGCTCTCACTTAGTTCCAATTAGAGACTGCCAAATGGACTCTATGATGCGGCAAGGAGCGGGGTTTTTTGAGGACACTGTTCACTTCTCTCACTTTTCTGAACAATGAGTGGAGTGGTAGGCGGTGTGCAGACATTCTGCTAGCCTTGAACACTCCTAAACTTTAGAGCGGCCATTGGTCACGGCTGACTAATTGGCCGGCCGGCTCAGGAAATGATTTTGTCTATTGACTTGAATTGTCTACACCAACCCCATGCCGTAAACAATTTATTGTGACTCACCCTAAAACAATTTATTGTCCCTCCGCTTAAACACACGGAAGAGAGTATTATTCTAGAGCTGTAGCAGATTTTTTCGTATTCCCAATAAGGAATATAAAAATACACACGTTGTAAGAGGTTGACTTTGTGTGGTTATATAACATTCTTTAAAACAATTATTTTACAGTCATTTTGAACAAGTTTGTGGATTATTATGGAAAAGACACCAACTTAGAATTGCACTCTGGCGATAAAAATATATATGTGAGGGCCGCAGTTTTCAATGAAATGTTGAACACATGTTTTTATGATCTAATATTACAGCCGATGTCAGCACTAGACATCCCTGACCCCCCCTGGTCTGTTCAGGGTCATCCTCGCATTAAGATTTACTGGCTGTGCACGTGTCTTGACTGAAGTGAGGTTCTGAAAGCTGTCATGACCTTGGGCTTAGATTGAGTTGGACGTCTTTGTACCGCTCTGCTATTCATAAGACTGGGGAAAACGAGAGAAATACTTAATGAGATTATGTGCCTAATGGTGTGAAGCTGTAGGCCATGAGACGGGCTCTCTGTGGTGGTTTGAGGTCACTAAATATCCCTCAAACTGCAAGGGCTGCCTGACTTCTTCCTGTGACCTGAAATGACAATAGCATGAACATAATTCACGCTCATAAACTCTATGGCTTCTCTGGCTCTTCACCCCACCAGACCCAATACAATTGTGGGAGTTTTTTCGACCGAATGCATCGCAGATGGATGACATTTGGTTGAAACAAAATTAGGTAAAAGTATACAATGGGAGCACAGGAATCAATGGGCAAAGAACCAGTAGTATCATCAAGTAAGCGCAAGTTCGTCCTGTTCCCATTTTCATGACTCCTCTCCTCATGCACTGAATTAAATGAACAGAAATGAGGCAAAGGATAACAATTCATTAAAGAGCACTTTGCGATAATAGTTTTTAGGAAGGCCCATGCCCCTGGTACATTAAAGTCATTCTTAGAACTTCAAAGTCCATGGTAATTCACTATGGCCATAGTCATAAGACATGCAGAATGCTCTCCCGGTTTGCTGATGTGCCTGGCCAAATGATTAGGATATGCTTGAAAACACTTTAAGGCCTATTTTCACACCTGAAAGCACACTGCACTTTTGAACCAATGAAGACATCACACTCAATTTCGCATTGTTGTTTAATTCCTGAACTCTCCAACCCAGCTGGCCAGATTACCATTCCAACTAAGGACCCTTTGACTATTCTTAAAGATATATGTAATTTCTCAATTTGTCCAACACTGCTTCAGTACCACAAGTTAAAAGTTTTTACTCAGAAGGTTGTCCTATTTTTCTGTTACAACATTAGCCCTTTCTCTCTGCGAGGCCATTTCTCTCTTGACCAGATCCATAGTATATTCGCCCGCAGCGTGCATGAATAATTCAGCCTTTGAAACAAACTCTCATTGTGGCCGGCACCATCAACTACAGATGATTGGGCTACCTGAGGCTATCACCATCATCTGTTGCAGTGGGCTCACAATTCTCTCGGTTCATTCCCGGCTGCTGACCCCGGGGTTAAGCAGAAGTCCAACAAACTACAACCCTTTTTCAGCCATCAACAGCCAGACGGGGCTGGGAGCAAGTCGTTAATCTAGCTAGATAAAGAGGTTCATTTTATGGCTTCCTCGATGTGCCAGTCCCAGCAAATGAAAATATATTACGTGTAAAATAATACAAGACAAACAGAGAAACACTATGTAATCTACTATTGCAAATGGAATATGGACAGTGAATAAGACACAGAAGTAACACCTGTCTTTTTTATGAAACCTGTGTAGATTCGACATTGTACATTTTGGTTTTTGGAAAAAGGGTCCACATCAAAAGAATGAAGAAATTGCTCTGTCTAAGAAATTCTGGAAAGGACTGCCACTGAAATTGCTGTTGTAAACTCTGCAACCATTTCCCTTGACCAGGGCCCTGGGAAAAAAGTGCCAATCAGCAGAGTCAGTTTGTGCAGCGATTGGAATGAGAACTACCATGATTTACCGGCTAAGGTACATGATTTCAGACCGGTGACATGGAGCAATCACCGCCGCCATTCTAGCCTTGTAACAAAAGTTTAAATGGATACGGGGAGGAGGAGGGGGAGGGGGAGAGAGAAGAGGCCTATGTAAACTGTACGTTGATAAGAACACGACACTCGTAGCTACATTTAATGAAAGCGCCACGAAAGAAGAGTCGTACGTTCACACCATTAGTTAAAGCAGGGAGGGAGGTTCGTTTTCTCTTTGCTGTCCTTTACTTTTCCACGCTGTACAGGAATCATGCACATCACGAGACACATCTGCATCCGGCCCGACTGACTAATGGACCTCAAACCACGCGTGAGTCAAAGCTATTAAGTGGTTAGCTGAGGCGAGAGGGCTTCATCATGACTATGGCTGGGAAAAAGAAAGCACAACTCAGCAAGCCTTCCCATCCTCTATTGTTTCCGACTTGTGTGTCAGGGGGTCCCCTCCAGACGCGGACGCTAACAGAGGAAAACAGCAAACCCTGTCGAAAGAAATATTGTATTCCAGCCGAAAATAAAGATCATTGCCGTTACGGAGAATTGACGACAGACGCAGCGGAGTGACATGAAATGTGATTTAGTGGCCGAGTAGAGCAAGAGACAGGGCTCTCCTTTAAAAACCACTCACCACTCGTCCCATGTTCCCCACGGGGGGCCCCCTCTCTTATTCTCGAGAGATAAATCCTGATTTCATATTCATGGTGACAAGCCAGAGCCGGTGAAGGGAAAGGAGGGCCTCTGTGATTTAAGAGCGTCCATCACGCTCCACCAAACTCGGAGCCGTGCTCCCCGGTCCAAAACACACCGACTCACCGGCGCGTCCCTGGAGACCTTGTGGACACACGGCGGGCCCCCAGCCACCTGGTGATGTACGGCGGGACACAGGAAGTACTAAACACAAGGATGAGTGAAAGGCAAAACAGGGCTTGCGTGGAGTGAAGTGTATTATTGGTGAAATATAGCTCTCTATGTATATATATATATATATATATATATATATATATATATATATATATATATATATATATAGATATATATAGATATATAGAGATATATATATATAGATATATAGAGATATATATATATAGATATATACGACTAGTAAACAACCTAGGTCATGCCCGGTCATTTACTTTTAAAGTAGCACTTTAACTGTAAAGGTAAGTGAGGTGTCGGCTGTGTACGTTGTCTGACCCCATCCTGGGTAGCAAGCTGGGTCTGGCTGCAGGCCTACTGCCTCCTGGCCTTATCGGACTGTGTGGCAGGCATGGAGCTCTGTCTATGTGCTGCTGTCTCTATTGGCATAATGATGGAACGAAGGCCTGCCTGCCCAGATAAACACCTCCCCTGTTCCCCACAATGCCCAGTGGGGCCTCCTTTTGCTGCAAGCGCTGGAAAGAGGTTCAGACTCAGACGTTAGACTCCAACATGGCCGGCGGGGACAAGACAACAGTCGTGACTTTTTGGAATGGAGCTAAGGAATTGAAGGGTGGAGGGAAAGACCCCAGACAGAGGTGTTGAGAGGTTAGAAAGATGATAAACAGACGCCAGAGACCGAAATGGAGAACGTAGAACAGAGAAAGACTATCGATAATACAAAGAAATGGGTCAAAGGGAGGCAGTAAGTGGTGTTGATTTTAAGGTGAAAGCAGAGAAGAATTGGAAAGAAAGTTAACCGCGTATTCACAAAGATCGATTCGAACCCTTCGTCTCACAAAGCATAACGTTTATTTATTCCCTTTGCACTCGCAAAACATATCCACCGCTGGTAATTACTTTTCCAAATATTTTTTCTACACACCGCCTCTATCAATTCAGGACACAACTTATTCTTTCTTCAGCTGGATAAAAGGGTCACCTTGTTGTCGAGGTAGTCGGAGAAAAGGCATCGGCAACGACATGCTACTAAAAGGTTCCCGCAAAAAGAGCAAACATCCCAAAATCCTGCATTCGGGTTAGTCATTCAACCCCCACCTCTTCCACAAACTCATTGAAATAGTACTTGAAACCTGCACAATGCTTTGTACACAGAGGTCTGTGTTGAAGTCCCTGATATTTTCCGCAGGGCTTCGGGGGCTCTATCAAAGGACAACATTGGGTGACATGATCCACGTCGTCAGGCAACACCGCTACCACTGTGATGAGGGATCGGCCGACTTGGGCCTGCGATCCCAACGCAATGACTATTGTCTATTAATACTCATGGCAGTACATTAGAGCAGAGTTGGACAGGCTTCCCTGGCAGCTTGTGTTCATTGGTCCAGAGGGAGGGAGCACACAACAAAGTTGTCCTCATAAGGGAAAACAAATAGTCAAAGGAACGCTTGTGACCTTTGACCTTCCGTTCCTTGGAAGGCTTCCGCGCAGAAGAGCAAGCGAGGCACTTAAAACCTACTAAATAAATATATAAATATAGCAATTATAAAGCAGTCTCACGCAGAAACCCTTAGGTGCTACACAAAGAAATACAGATAAAAAAAAGTTGAGATTAACACCATGAATAACATGAATATATTATAGATATAAAGATACAAGATATGAATATAAAACATTTCTAACAAGGAGCTCAACATAAACACCTAAACGGGGCAATTAGTCAAGAAGTTAGCCAGAAGGTCAAAGATAAATTCAACAACCCGCTGTCTTTTGTTAAAAGAAACTGATAAAATCTGTTAAATAAAAATAAGAGAACAAAAAAGAAGGGAGGTGACAGTTGGTCGGAGTGACTTATGCCAAGCATTAAGGAAGTTTATGGCTATGGGTACACAGACTTGGGCAGAGAGTAAACTTCATAAACTGCTTTATGAAACTTTGTTTTCACCCGGGGGACAGATAGTAGACTGTTGTGAGTGGTTCAGCCCCCAGAGAGCCCCAAGGGAGCCTGTCGATGACAGTGTCCTCCTCCTTCTGTCTGTGGCCGGCTCCCACAAAATACCAGCATGAGAGAGAGATGCCTTCCTGATGACTGTGTCTGTCTGGATCTGTGTGTGTGTGTGTGTGTGTGTGTGTGTGTGTGTGTGTGTGTGTGTGTGTGTGTGTGTGTGTGTGTGTGTGTGTGTGTGTGTGTGTGTGTGTGTGTGGTTGTGTGTGTGTCCTGTCAGTCTGTGTGTTTGTGTGTGTGTTTGAGGGTCCGTCTGTCCATCTGGATGTGGGCCTTTGTGTGTGTGTGTGTGTGTGTGTGTGTGTGTGTGTGTGTGTGTGTGTGTGTGTGTGTGTGTGTGTGTGTGTGTGTCTGTCTGTGTGTGAGTCTGTGTTTGTCTGTCCGTATGTCTGTCTGTGTGTGGCTCTGCGTGTGTGTGGGTCTGTGTGTCTGTGGGTCTGGGTGGGTGTAGGTCTGTGTGGGTCTGGGTGTGTGTGCACGCCACGGGTGCGTCCAACATTATATCACTGTCTCTCTCATTTAACATTATTGTGGTTCAATTTTTTTTAATTGTGCCACTTTAATTCACAGAAAACGCCAGACAACTTCTAGTTACTTAATGTGTCAAAGTAAAAGCGCGGGGCTGTTTCAGCCATTAGTCTCTCATTTTCAGTAATAGCCATTCTGTCATTCTGCCTTCCCCAAAAGCAGGAGCCTGGAGCAATGGAAGAGGACTTAATTAGTTATCGAGTGGGCGTGGACGGGCTCACTGCACACTGGACAACATTAGCCGTTATGACGACCGGGCCGCGTACAAAGAGACTCTCAGGACATCTGAGACCGCGCGAAGCTGTCTGGCTTAAGCAATTTAGCTAATGGCATTGTCAGGTCTGTGAGTCCCACAACAGCCCGAGTGAGATTGACATTAATTATGAGAGCACGTGTACCTATGTAATTACACAAGGCACTGAAATCATCCTATTAGAGTGTTCAAAGACCTGGAAAAAACTTGACGGTGAGGATGGAGTAGCTCGTTAGCGTGATTAACAGAGTAGCGTGCGCTTCACATAATGAGTGGTTGACTCCTGTGAAGTTGTGTGGAGTGATGTCGCCGCGTGGCTCGGGGAACGCCTTGGCAAGCGGGTGTGGGTTATTCAAAACCAGTGATACTGAGGTGAGGGAACAGGTGTCTGTGTGTGTAGGCGTGAGGGTGTCTACGTGAGTGTGTGTGTGTGTGTGTGTGTGTGTGTGTGTGTGTGTGTGTGTGTGTGTGTGTGTGTGTGTGTGTGTGTGTGTGTGTGTGTGTGTGTGTGTGTGTGCGCCTGCGCGCGTGCGTGTGTGCGTGTAAAAATACCCACAATGGAGTGCGAAGGAGAGAGATATGAAAAGTTGGCCGCAGGGCATGCCACTAATACGTGTCAACTTTCCGTCTCCCTGGTGGCTGAAGGTTGCTCTCAGGGAGGAATGTTGCGGGGTCATCTGACTCTGCCAGTTCCCGTCGCCCACTGCTAGAGATTAAAAGCAGCGAGATTAATAATATAGTTATCATGTCAAATGTCTTGTTTTGCTTTGTTTCAGCTCTTCTCCAGAGCTGCTTTCGGACTTTAATAGACTACATGTCAATTCCTGATTGTAATTTACAACGCCGTCCAGATGTTCTCGCCAGTAGCTGATCTTACACAGTTTTCTGGATATGCCCCAGATAAAGGAATCTTCCCAGGACGATTTGTTTGAGGGGAGTTCTGAAATCATTTTGCACTAGCGGTGATAAAGTGGATAATCTGTTTACTTTGTCATGGGGGCGGAGGGGATTTCAACACACAGATCATTTGTACGCTTGCTTGAGGATAACAAAGTGGTTTATTTAATTGTATGGCCACATTAATTCTGTGTGTGTGTGTGTGTGTGTGTGTGTGTGTGTGTGTGTGTGTGTGTGTGTGTGTGTGTGTGTGTGTGGAGGGGGGTAGTTTAGGATTAGTTTTGCTTAAGCAATGAATATCATGTGTGTCTCTGTGGCCCCCCTCAACAGTCCCAGACCGACCATAGGCCTCCTGGGGAGGGGGGGGTGATGCCACGGCATGGCTGCGTCAGCACAGACTCACAACGCGCCTCTGCAACGCATCAGATCAATCAGAGGGAGGAGAAGGCATGCTGCACCAAAGGGAGCTGACCCTGGGAGTCTTGGTCTTTTATTAACTGATCTCCTCTCCAGATTGAGTTGTTGTGTGGTGGCCTTCGCAGAAGAGGAAGAGAGGAGAATGGGCTGAAGGAGTGGCTGGTGTTGCTGGATAAGCCATTGTTGTCCCCGCCCTTCTGTGCCAGTGGGACTGACTGCTCAACTAAACCCTTATAGGACCTAACCTGGTGTCAACCAGCCAAGTTGGACCATATAGCACGAACCAGGTTTTTTTCTTATCTACTTCCTGCTGGGATAATGCATGTGGATAAAGGCGGAGGAGTCTGAAGTAAATGGCATGACAGGTTTGATACATTTAAACAAATGGACAGCAGTTCACGCTGTGTCCTCAAGTATAAATGCCTACTGATGGTAGATAATAGATAATATCATCTCTCGACACAGGCAAGGCTGCTGTGTGTGTTTGTCTCAATCCAATGTCAAATGAGATAAACAAGCCATTGCTCTTTGGGAGCGTGTGTGCGTGTATTGGTGTGTGTGTGTGTGTGGGTGTGTGTGTGTGTGTGGGTGTGTGTGGGTGTGTGTGTGTGTGTGTGTGTGTGTGTGTGTGTGTGTGTGTGTGTGTGTGTGTGTGTGTGTGTGTGTGTAGTTGGAGATGTTCCAAGAGGATCATAATGACTCATGCTGCAACACAAGTGAGGAATACAGAGAGATAAGACGACAGCGAGAGAGAGAGAGTCAATGTGACAAATCTAGAGGGCAGAATGGTTCTCGTCAGTCTCTCGGAGTTAGAGGACATGAAGGCTGACCTTTGACCTTAAATGGGTTTTTCAGTAACAATGCTGCATAGCAAGAAGCCTTCATATGTGCGACTTTAATAATAAAAACTGTAATAGGGCGAACAATGTTTTCGCTTAGAATTTGAGGCATTCTTAATGAAGCTAGGCCAAGCGACTTGTAGCTGAGATATGAGTCAGAATCATCGTGCCTTTTTGATTATAAACCACTCACTGACCTGCCTTTGGTTTTCCGCCATCCACATTTTGCATTTAAAACCCTCTTTATAATATGACTTTTCAAAGAAATATTCTCTTTGCTTGGCACTGATCCACATAAAATATCTTTTTTTTTCCAAAATAATTTGTTGATTCAACATTACTTTTCAACGGTAACACCAAGAAATCTTTAATTCATGCTCGGAAAAATACAGAAAATGTGCGCCGTACAGCCAACAGCTGTCAAAGAAATGAAGTACCTGACAGTTTTAGAAAAATTGTGATGACTTCACTCTTATTTGGGAACACTTGAGTGAGGGTCTTCTGGCACTCCCATAGGAAACCGAGCACTTCAGTTATGTAGCACATTGGTAAGCGGTTACAACCGGAACAGGACTGATTGACAAGCCCGGAGTGTGCACTAATTAAAACAACATAACCTAATGGCATTTGTAGAGATAAATAATGTTCCATCAAGCATATCCAAGACTGCTCACTTGTGGTATGCGCAAGAGCCCCGGAACAAATCCATAATCCTGGTTTTCATCACTGTATGAATCTTGATCTGTTTGCAACTGGTTCTAATCTCAAGGGTTTTACCACATAAATCCTATTTCCCAGCTGTGCAGATGCAAAGAGATATTTTTTTATCTCAGGAGTGGATCCTGGATAAAGATGAATGACATTCACGCAGGCATGCACAAATAAGCAAAATGTTTTCTATATAAACTCGTTTTAATTTGTTTACTCTAAGGTTTAGATGTGTGTGTTTATGTCATTCAGACATAGGAAAACACATTGATTGCGTCTGATTGGCGAAACCAAAACATAAACATCACAAGGGGAAACGCATCCTTTTGGCCCCGATTGCCATGCAAGGCTAGTGGCTGTCAGGCTGGTCGAAACTAAGTGATTGCTGGCTAGTGCAGCTGAGGTCATGCCACAACACCAGCATGCACAGCCTGGAGCAACGTTTGATGAATAACTTGAATTAGTTCTCCCGTGTCTCCATTAAACAAGTCTCTCGCTTTGTGTTCTGCATCCTCTAGCGATGTGATTCATCTGAGACTGTCTGCTGGCCCACACGCAACGGGAGACTCCCCATAGTCCGCCTGGGGGGTGCTCATTGAGGGTTTTGACTCAATGATGTGGTGGCGGTGGATTGAAAAATACATTGATTGCATGTCAGAAGAGTGAGATACGTCGCCGCCTATTGCACTCCTCAGAGTGTCTGGAAGAAGGGATCCACCCTTTTGAGTTCTTTCTAAAGTTTTCTTCCTGGATAATCGTGGGAGTTTCTCCTGAGGGTAAAGGGGTGTTGTAAAATGAGACATGGAGACTGTAGCTGTGATTTAGGACTGATACAATTGACTTGGCTTGACCTCACGTGTTTATACTCGTAAAGTATTTAATCATGTGGTTGTTTTGGTCTCATCTTCTTAAAAATAATATAGTCATGTGGTTTCTTTCAGGCCTTCCCACAAATCTCGTAAAACCTATTAAATTACTTCACATTAAAGGCCTCCAAATGTATCATATTTTAATAACATGTTGTATGTCCAAGCCAAGCAGGCTTTATGCATCATGATATTATGAGACATTTAAAGCAAACCGAGATAATCACGACCAACTGCTTGAGGCTGTAGAATATGCTAGGTTGATTAGATTTGATTGTCTAATAACTTCTTATTCTGTTTCTTTTCAGTACTTTGTTGAATAAATGAATAAAAGGTCTGTGAGCATGAGCCAACAAAAAGAAAACTAAAAGTCTATTTTAATTTCATGCGCTCTATAAGCAAGCGAGTGCCAACAGTTCTGTTGTGCCCTGAATGAATTGCACTGCACCCCGACGCCACAAATTAAAAATGTTTTTGTAATCCCTTGTCACAGTGCAGTAGATGAAAAAAAAAACTCCAAAAGAGCCCATAACAAAGGATTGTCATATTTTTCTTTCCTCAGAAGCTAGGAGCTATAGAGGAACCATGTGGCCTCCAAACTAACTGCGTTCTGCACCCTCAAATGTTCACTAATTACAGCCAAAGGGTGAACTCCAATACACAGACCAATAAATTATGCAGAGCTATTTATTACAGTAGGGGAGAGGAGAGCAACAAGAGTGTATTACCACTCACTGAGGGGGAGGGTAAATTCCTTCTGAGAAGGAGTCAGCGATTTGAGTTAGATTATCAGATTTAGCCACAGCTCTGAAGGGGGGTTGCTTGGAGATGTTGTTTGGATAATTATACAAATGTGCAATTTTGTCCAGTTTCCAGCCAAGACTTCTGAGAATAATCAATAAGATCTTGAACCTGGACGAGGGTGTGGAAGAGGACAGGAAAAAGAGAGTTCCCCCGCATCCACTGCATTCCTCTGTAATATCACAGCCAACTATTCATGATTGGTATTTTCTGGGGACAGCTCTTTAAAGAATAAAGAAATGCCATCTTTAGACATGTCACGCGCCAATCGTAAACACCAGTGAAGATCCAAACACCTAGATCAAAATAAAAATATGACGATGTCACATCGGACTACACGAGTGCTGTGGTCTGATGTACACGAAATGGAAGCAAATTGATAAGCGGGTAAGTCTGTGTTGGATTCTCATCTCTGATATTCTGGGTCACTCCTCTTGCTCACGGCTGTCAATTATGTTGCCAGTTACAAAGGTCAGCAGCAGCCGTTCTGGATGAGGGCCGCACACTGAGCAGCCTGCAGTTTGAAGGCAGGCGGGTAACGGTGTTCGATTGGTACGTTGCGCAGGTGTCAATGAACTCCTTCAAACGCTCTCGCCGGCTAAATAAGGGGCTTCTGCGATGTATATGTGGGCGAAGCCTCCGGAAGTTCCTTCAGAACACAACTTAAGTTAACTCCTGTAAAGACAACTAGGGCAAAGACACCCATGGAGCTGTGGTATAGCACATATCTGAAACTTCTCGATTGAGCCGTTTGAACTGAAGCCGCTTACGTGGCAGTACACAGGGTGTTTGCCCTTGTGGGGTTTATGTCTCCCACCTTGAGGCCCATGTTGCGGACCTGCGTCGATGCGGTTCTCCTCTTTTGATCTGCGGAAGGAGTCGATCCAGTCCTGCTGGACCATAGGCCGGAGCAACACAAGGCGGTGTCTAACACGCTCACGTGATGCGTGAAACGCCATCGCCGCCACCGCCGCACTATGGCTGTTTCTTTCCGCGCCGACGGAGGCAGACAGACACTACGCACAGAGAACATGCCTCTCGGTCACCACGGCAACACAGGTTGTTTCCGCTCGCGTTAGGCGAGAAACAGATGACACGCTGCGATGCGTCAATCATCGCTTTCAGCCCGGAGGTTCTGTCTGATGAAGGAAAACAGGATCAAGCCTCTTCACGTTAATCCAGATGGGCGTCTGTTGAATTTTCAAAAGGCCTCATTGTTATTCCCTGACATTTCCCCCAACCCCCCTCGGAGCCCGTGCTTATTTGAGTCATGCTGCTGAAATGAGGATTACGACCTCATGGAATTCGGGAGCCTTATCGGGTCCAGCCCATCTATTGGTCGAAAGGTCTTTTTGTAACATCAGTTTGTCTGGAAGAATAGGCATCATATCAGCATTATAATAAGGTTGCCGCCCGAAATTGCTATATGTTGAAAAACATTGAGCTTTTTAAATGAAATGAGAAATGGGATTGGGTTATGAAGGATGAATAATGAATGAGTTATCTGAGATCTCGTTTGTTACTTGATAACAGGACTGGAAAGTGTTCACGGTAGACAATTCTCAGCTCCATATCTATGCAGCTAGTTAACCCCCGTCAACCTGGGCATGTCTATCACTGTCAGGTATATCGAAACGGGAAGGAGGATTGGTAGCATAACATTGCCGTATAGAATAAGATCTCTGCAAATCTAATCCATATCTACCGATGCAATGGAGGGTTTGCGAACATCTCACATCTCTAGAACACCGCCTGTGCGAATGTATGGATCGAAATCCAACGTGTGATGAATAAGGATTCGTCAGATCTTCTCAGAAGAGCTTCAAAAAGATACATAGAGGGGGAGGAATGATGAAACATCAAGAGGAACGGCGGTCCAGAACACTTAGGGACACTAAAAGGGAATGGAGATGGAGCGAGGACCAGGCGTAGACAGAGTCAAACCCACTCAGCCAGCCTTATCACTGGGATGACAGGACAACTTTCAGGGACAGAGAGAAAGAGAGAAAAAGATAGTTCCGGGGCACAAAGAGACCAGAAAATTGGATGGAGAGTTTTGATCATCTACATTGTGAGTGGATATGACACTCCGGGAGAGAAGCTCACGAGGACCGTGGAAACTATTACCTGTCAAGGCCCACTTCTTCTGGTTGAATCATTTAGGAAGCTCTTCATCATACTGCACTGTCCCTGTGGGCTTTATGGGTCAATGTTTGCCACACAGAGGACATTAGTAGTCATGAAAATGGCAGAGTAGAAGGAAGCCAAAGTAAGCAGACATGACTTCCTGAGGTGGAAGTCGCTGGAAATATTCTTTAGCTTGCTCAGTGAGGATCTCAGTGAAGCCATGTACGTTTGGGTGGATTTGAGAATATAGATAAATAAATAGATAGATAGATGGATAAGGCCAATAAAACCCCATTATTCATACAATATTAGTCAATTTTGCAAACATCATCTACTTGAAATACCACCACTTAAAGTCTAGTTTCTAAGAAAAGATAAAAACCCAACATTCAGAAAAGATGTTGCCAAAAACAGTTCCTACTGTGTGTAGCCAGCAGATCCCAGAGGAGCAATATGTTTTTAAAGCCTTCAGCATTTGGTAATTCTAAATATGAATCACACCAAACCCTTCGGCATGCTAATGTATCCCATACACTATACCAGCCAGAGAAACCGTTCAGCCATTACACAGATTTTAGACTTAGTGAAGTAAGAAAAATAATTTACACTACATTTCTTCTCAGACATTTTAAATTAGGTACTGTTGAACTGAAGGACATGGTGTCTCCCGCAACAAATTCAGTTATGTTGCCCTCAGCTAATGGAGCTGACCTATACAGCCAAAGACATCTATTGTCTGCACATAATTTGCTCTATTGAGATTTGAACACAGAGCAAATGTGGAATCTTTGTCTGAAACAGTAATACTAAGTGCCACTATGCTGTGCGTGTGTTTCATGTGCGTGCAATAAAATATAAATATCTATCGTATTAATATGTAGTATAACCAGTCATAATATCATATAATAAAACTCATGTCTATTTATATAGGCCTATTTTCAAATCCAATTTGGATCAAATATTTGTTTTAAATTACTAGACGGTCATGTAAGATAATACGCTTCCGTTCAGTTTTCCTATTCTTGTACTCAAAGAGATTAAACACTAGAGAAGCTCTTACGCTTCCACCATAAGTACACACGGCATAGCCTGCGTAAGTGAGTAAGCCCACATAATATGTGCTTAAGGTGCAAGAGGTTCACAACAGGTTGTATGAAAAAAACGCTCATTACAGTAAATAGGCTAGACTAATGCCTCCACAGCCAGATTATTAGCTTATATAGGGTTGTAGGGTTGGACGAAACAGATACCTCGCCTTATGTGTCAGAGCCTGGATCATACGCAGCATTAGCATTTATACGAAAGAGAATTTGGCTGAATATTTTTCTTAGCGCTTGTGAATATCTCTGTGCACATACCTAGGAGAACCTTCCTGTTTATTTTGTCCCCATATTTTCCGGTCAGTCCTTCCAGATTTTTACCAAGAATTGCTCTATCTTTGCTTCCAAACTTTTTCTAAAAATGACATGGCCAGAGACTTTACAATAGTTCTGTTGGCGACCGCGTTTAACAACAACTGGATTGAGTACTATCTTATCCAGTTGACTTCCCTGATATCATCATATGACAGGAAGAGGTGAAGATACACCAGAAAGAGCTTTCGGGTTTTCTACAGCCCGAGTCATAGATATGAGGACCCTGCCATGTTGTGTAGAGGGGTCTTATCCGGCTGGTCATGTGACAGGGACACAAAGTTGAAAGAAGGCTTATCGATCGTGTGGGATGGTCCCCTCTTGCATATACATTTTTCCTCATCTGGTCAATGCCCAAGAACCACACTCCGAAGTGCAAATACAATTTGGGGCCAAGATGGGTAATAAACGGGAGATTTATTTTTTAATAAATATTAATAAAATAAAATAAAGAAATAAAATTGTGTGTGTGTGTGTGTGTGTGCGTGTGCGTGTGCGTGCATGCGTGCGTGCGTGCGTGCGTGCGTGTGTATTTGGGGGGGGGGGGGGGTTGTGGCCATTGGCATCAGAGATGTTAGCCCACAGAGGCTGGTCTCTGACAAATCTCTCGCTCTCGAATAAACCTTGAGAGGTAAACTAGCCGATGTTGAATGCAGGAATAGGCACTAGGAAGATAACCTGGTCCGGATCAATAACATTGTCCTGACAGGAACATTCATACATTTTTTGTTGTTTTTTTGATTTTCACTCTAATTCACAAACACAGCTTCAATCATCAAAGAGTCATCCATCACCAAGCCCAATAAAGAAACTGAGAAACATTACAAAAAACACACGTAAAAATAGATCCGCTTGGTTTGCACTCCCGCAACAATGCAGGCGTGTGTAGTGTTCTGCATGCTGAATAGGAGCTTGTTAAATTGGCTGCTTTGATCTCATGAACTCTATAATATGTTTTGAATAATATGACTCAGCATCACTGTCAACTGTCAGACCTACCTCACCTATTGTGACAAAAAGATGGTAATCAGCCTTCTAAGGTCCTTTGCTCATATACCTCTCCCCAACACTATTCCACAAAAGGTGTGTGTGCTAAATTGGAGTTGAGCATATTTAGAAATATGTACTACATGCTATTGACACTATAATAGATTGCATACACAGCCAAACAGGAATGTCCTCCCTGTGTTGTTTGATAATGATAGATGTTTTTATTTTGATCAGATATTAATTCCGTAATGTAGCATTAGAATCATCTAAAAAAAACAAGAA